>NW_020173951.1:1362755-1421737 GCF_003031525.2 Neophocaena asiaeorientalis asiaeorientalis
CACACACACACACACACACACACACTTTTTTTAGTCCAGCAACCTCTGACCTTTGGAGGTAACAAATTAAAAGCTCACTCTGGTGAGGAGGAGATCTTTTATCACGAGAATAATACTCTTGAATTTGTAATAAAACTTAATTGGAAATTGATTTTTATGAAAATTTGTTTAATAACTCTTGTGCTACTTATGTCTTAAGGGAAGTATTTTAAAAAGAAAAAAAATGGCATTTACTCTTAATGTAAAGTGTATTTTTTCTATAGTTAACATGAGTAAGATTTAAAAAATTCTAGTTGGAGAGATGCTTTATTGGATATTTCTGCTTCTGTTGCTGAGTAGTAATTTGAAATGGGGTGTGTGGGTGTTTTATAGTTTATCTGATATTAGAATATAAAGCAGAAGAAAACAATATAAATTTGAAATATTAATAGAGACAAATTTTAGATTCTATTTCAAAGTGCAGTTTCTTTAAAGTGGAAGTTTACATTAGGAAGCATTTTTTCTAGGAGTACTGGTTAGATATATAATCAGTATGAGATCTCATGTTCCCTCTAATTGAAGATGCCTTCTCAGCTTCCTTAAAACAATTCTGAAAATGTGTTTTTTGTGAAATGCAGGAAAAGAGAAAGATTCCTGTATTTCCCAATGGATCTGCCCCCACCTCGGGTGAGACCCCTAAGGAGGCCCCACACCATGCTGGGCCTGAGCTACAGAGGACTGGCCGGTGGGTACAGATACTGATACAGTGTGGGTGTCTTTTAGGGGCTAGAGATTGATTTGATGGAAAAGGCATAAGCATTCTTTTTCTTTGCAAATATTTGGAAAGTAATTTTGTACAGTAGTTTTTCCATATTTTAAAAAATGTGTATTATTTTATAGGTATATAATGTTAAGGATAATTAATATGCATTTTAAAGTAGTTTACTAGACTATATTGGGTTCTGTATACCAGGATTTAATTTAAAATGAAAATATTATGCAGCATATGTTAAGAGTATTGTAGTTCTATAGTAGGTTAATTTAACTGCCTGTACAGAAGGTTCTTGAGGAAAGTGTGGTGTCCTATTGCCATTCTCATATGAAGTTAGAGAATTATGGGAACAGAGAGGAATAGTAACCAATGTGTCGTGTGTGTGCATAGATGTAAAACTCTTCCATGAGCAGTACATCATGAGGTGATGTAAAATTCGACAGACAAGCATAATTAAACCGTAGTAATAGTCTCTGGAAACCTAGTTAGAAAAATTGTTGCAAAAGTTAATTTTTGGAATAAAGAACAGAAATATTACCGGTGCAAACATTGTCTTAAAATATTTTGTAGAGGTAGAAAATGATATGGTATTACCATTGTGTAGAAAAAAGCATGTGGATGTTGATACTGTTTTATCCATTGGTGGTCCCTATAGAACTAAAGATCTTGAAGCTTAAATATTTGTTTAAAAAACCAGGATAGCTTATACAGGATATCTTAATTCATTGATTAAGATAGTAGTCTCTGAGTATAATAGAGTAAGACTCTGTCCCCATGCGAAAGGTGCTCATTTAAGTTATTATTATTATTACTTCTTCAGACTTAAAACTGAGGTAGGGTTAGTCACTGAGGAGTACCAAGCCAGACCCCCAGTGACCTCATGTTACCCGAGAGTCTCATATAAATGATTGATTTGATGATATACTTTCATTTTCTAGATTATCATTGGCACCATTTTTATTGCAAGTTGGCACCTTTTTTTTACAGTTTTCTCAGTCCCCTTGCTGTCATATTATTTATAGGATAACTTCTTCCAGGTGTCAATGTATGTTTAGGCTTTATTTCAGTATTAACTTTGGAAAAAGCTAGAATGGTAAAGCTTGAAGCATCTAAAGCATTTGAAAGCATAAGATTAATTTGTTTGGTGTATTTTTCTGCAGTAGGGATTTGAATGATATTTTATGAGTCACAAAATCTTTTTAAATTACTGATTTATCACCGGTATTTATTGAGTACCTACTATTTCCCAGGCAGTGTTCTAGACACTGGAGATAATGGCAGTGAATAAGAAAAGGTCCCTGCCCCTCACAGAGCTTATATTGTAGTGGAATGCTTTCAAGTTAGATGTATCCAAAAGTCTGATTTTAAAAAACACTGAAATGATAAGTCATTGAAATGATTTGATATGCAAATATAGATTTTAAATTTACTAACTAAAACCTCTTAGTTTTATTAATATGCACACTGGTTTGACTACATATACAGTAAATTACATACACTGAAATAGTTTTTAGGCTTTTTTCTAGACCAGAAGTATTTATGTGTTTGAAGTACTAAAATTTTAAAACTAAAATTATTTAATTCACTACTGAGTGGGCGTGAGCATACTACATTCATATTAAAGGGTATTTGGGGACTTACGATTATATTATAATTGCATTCCTGGTATTTCTGACACTTGCCTTTAAGATTTATAATATAAATAATGATTAATAGCATTGCTTATGCACATTTTCATGAATGGGTTGTTAGGTTTTATTTATTTTTATTATGTATTTCCTTGCACATTTGTGTTTGATATCTATTGCATTTACTCATATAGTCATTTGCCTGTAGTCTTTTCAGTATATAGTCCATATGATACAGATGTTTGTGTCTCTTTTAACTTAGTGAGGTCTGCCTTTCCACTCACTATCAGTGGATTAGATTAAATGAGTTTGTCTTCTATAATTTATACCATTATTTAAATAGGATATTGATTTTTGTTGACAAAACGCTAGGCACCAGCAGTTTTATGTAGCCCATAGTTTTAGTTTGAACTAGCCAGAATCCTCTAGTGTACAGTTTGACGAGTTTCATCTCACCTATTTAGGCTTTTTGGTGGTTTGATACTTGACATCAAAAGGAAAGCACCTTTTTTCTTGAGTGACTTCAAGGATGCATTAAGTCTGCAGTGCCTGGCCTCGATTCTTTTCCTATACTGTGCCTGTATGTCTCCTGTAATCACTTTTGGAGGGCTGCTTGGAGAAGCTACAGAAGGCAGAATAGTGAGTACAAAGATTGGTAGTGGCCAGGCTCTTAGCTCTTCAGAGGCAAGTGTCTGTGTGCATTTGTCTCACTATTCATACTTTTATTTGAAGAGTCTACCCACAGCATGATTAACCTGTCCCAAAGCAGACTTCCCCCAAAGGTAATTGCAATGGAAAACATGGGGAAGCCATTTGAACAGGAGAAGATGCACAGTTGAGGTAAAAAAAAAAAAAAAAAAAAAAAAAAAAAAAAAAAAAAAAAAAAAAAGAAAGAAAGAAAGAAAAAAGTTTGTCATGGCTTGCTGGATGAATGGTTTTATAAATTGAGTAAAAGGCTTGTATTGTCTTTGTGGGGGGAGTGGGTGGGAGGAGACAGATCAATTGAACTGATTCTGGGTGGGTCATGGGTGGGAGAATTTATCCGTGGGGTCACTTTGTATCCTTTAAGGCATCATAGGATTAGTTAGAGCCATATGATTAACATTAACTAATCCACCCTGGCAGGTCCCCTGGGCTAGACTATTTGGAAGAAGGGAGCATAATTCTGGACAAATGATGGATTTTTGAAGTGGTGTTTAATTTTGCTGTTATTAAATTTGTGTGAACGTTGCCAAAGTGTTAATTGGAAAGTATAACTGAAAACTGCATCTATATTTTGATATGACTAGAATGAAAGTTTTTATGTTTTTTGTTCTTGGTGATACTGTATTGGGGCTGTGGGGGCTTGATATCGGAACAGCATCTCGTGCTGCGTGAAATTTGGAAAGACTTTTTTGTTGCTGTTTATATACATTTTAGTGGCGTTTAAATGAGACAGTTTGTGATTCCTAAGTATATTTTGTTTAATGATATTTACTGTTTGGAGAAAATTTATTTTTTACAGATAAAAGGTTAAAAACCAACCAATTCTAAGTAGTAATAATTGTTCAATTAAAGTATTTCATGAGCTGAACATGAGATAAACCTGACAACTGAAATTTCCTTTCAACTCAATTTATTTTTGATTATTTAGATTCTTTTATATTATTCTTTTATATTATTATAGCAAAATAGATATTTTTAGTAAGTTTCTTTATGTGCTGTCACAAGTTGTACATGTAACTCTGCTGGTCCCTGAGGAAGTGTGTCTTGTCTGTTACCATCATGGAAATACTGTTTCTTTCCTCTTGGACTGTCACTCACTGCCTGCCCGTCTCATCCTGCTGTTTAATACCCTGTGCATGTGATAGAGCTTTAGGCACTAGAGGAACATAGACAAGGGTAAGACATGGGCATGTGTCATCTATCCTCAGGGTCCTAACCTAGGAGAAAAAGATAGGATAGTATATATGTAGTTACTATGTCGTGGTGTTCTGTTCCACACATGAGTGAGATAAAGGAAGAGCTGTAGGAGTTGTAATAATTTAGAATAGAGAAATCAGAAATATTATGGAGGGAAATGATATGGAGATGATGCGTTTATTTTCAGATGCCTTATTGGAACTTCAGGTAGAAATGGAGACATTAGGAGGTGAAGTTCCAGAATTTATAGAGTGGTAAGAAAGAAATATGAAAATTGGGAAACTGAAAATAAATGAGGTTAACAATGTAAAGGGAGAGAAGGAGAGGAAAAAAGTGTGGGAAGTTATCCCCATTTATGAAATGGAGGAAGGATGAGAATGAGGAGAAAAATGGCCCAGAGAATTAGACACAGGCACAATCAGAGCTCTGAAAGAGGAGTCAGGATGATGTAATTTTGTAAAAACCAAAATAGAGGTGTAGAGAAGGAGGAAGATCAGCAGGGATTGTTCAGTGCCGTACAGTGGAGAGGCATATGGGGGAGATTAGGGGAGGGCTTCTGGTGGGTAAAATGGAAGCTTTTGAATGTGGGTTAGTTAGGGCAGTATAGGGAGGGCTGTGATTTCTTTAGGGAAAGACAGGTTTTAGTTTGGGAATGAACATAGAAACAGTTTAAAAATTGGGAAAAAGTAGGTCTGGGTAAAAGAACCTAGTAAATGTGGCAATGAGGGGTTTGGGGAATGGTGAAAAGAAGGTCTTCACCTGGAAGTTTCTGCTCTTTCAACACAACATTGAGGAGGGAAAGTAATTTTGCGCCCAACTGCCTTCCCCACCCCACTAGCATTTCTTTATTTGCCATCTCCTTGTTTCTCTGCTCAATTTTTTGCTTTCTATTTCTAGATGTTGTTTAGACATTTTTTCCTTTGATTTGAACTCTAAATTCATTCCTAAATATACATATTATAATTGAACTAAGGATTTTATAATAGCTTAGTAGTGTCTTCCAGGACAATCTCTTGTTTGTCTGTGGGCAAGAAAACAAATGTATCTCATACAATTCATAAATATATTATTAATATGAACACTTATTCATTTTGCCAAAAGTCTAGTTTGTATGTGGGTTTGATCCTATTTTTATACTAATAATTGAATGTTACTTTTACTACATACTATTCTTATGTTGTGATTTTGATTTTGGAACATGCTCTTATTACTGATGATGATAATTGCTACCATTTATTGAGTGCATTCCATATGCCAGACAGTGTGCTTGCTAGTGTTTTCAGAAACACTGCTTCTTTAAGTTCTCCTGGCTATCATCACCCACATTTAAAAATGAGAAAAGTTGGGCTGGACAGGTCTGAGATACTGCCATGGTTTAGCACCTGGTGGGAAGCAGTCTTCTACTTCAGATCTGGTTCTGAAGCCCTGCTCTCTGCATGCTGCTGGGCTGCCTCTCAAGTTCCAAGAGGCTTGTTTCTCACGAGAGTCTTGTCTTTGCTTTACTGATGATGGGCTTTTCCTTTCTTAATTGTATATCCCAGTTGACCTCGATGTTTGTGAATGGTAAACCATTTTCTTTCTGACCCCTCCCCTCTGTCAAGTGTCATAGCCTATATGCCTTAGCAACTGATAACCTAATCAGTTAGGATGTAATGTTGGTAGTGAAACAAAATTGGCCTACTAGCTTTGATTTAAGATTTCTATGAGTCTTTCATTTTATCATTTTTACCAAACTTTAATAATAATATTTCCTCATGTATGGTTTCCAGGAGTTTTTTAAGGAGATTTTTCATCTATTATTTATGTTAAGCATTTCATGTTTTATATATGTTGGTTAAGCCCATCATATTAGATTAATTTCTTTAAAATGTATGGGAAATTGCACTTCAGAAACAAGTTTGAGAATGATAGTTTCAAATTTGAGCATGCTAATTTCTTATTCATCTACTTGAAGGAGTCTTTTTTTTTGTAGCACACCACATCGAGCATTTAGTATGTTTTTTATTTTCTTAAATGAACTATTTCAGACATGCAAAAATATTCAAAATAATGTATACATCTTTGTACTCACCATAGGCTTAAGAAGTAAAACATGTATAGATAGGGTTGGAGCCTCTGTGTCCATCTTCCATTTACCCCTTTTTCCTTACCTCCCATAGTATTGAGTTTCAAATTAGGGTTGATTATAAAAGTTCACCTTTAATATGCTAAAACAAAACAATTTTCCCATGTATTTAAAATATATTTGTAATTTTCCATATTTAAAATGTAAATTTGAGATTTAAAGTTGCATTTGCTTTATTTTTTTAACCACTTGATTAATATTTTTATTTTCCAGGTATCTTATGTATATGTATTATAGTAGGTTAGAGATACATTTATGATGTATTACCTTTATTCATTTCTTTTTTCCTTAAACAGAGTGCAATAGAGTCTCTTTTTGGAGCATCATTAACTGGGATTGCCTATTCGTTGTTTGCTGGGCAACCTCTAACAATATTGGGGAGCACAGGTCCAGTTTTAGTGTTTGAAAAAATTTTATTTAAATTCTGCAGGTATGTAATAGTTACCTACTTGTCACATTTGTTTATGTATGTTTATAATTATATATTATTGTTACTAACTTTAGTTAAAAGTACATTGTATATTTAATAGCTGAAAAAAGAGGATCTGATGAGTATGCATATTTTCAATATTTTGGGGCTACTGTGTGGTCAACCCTACTCTGGCTCCTACTCTCATCCCCAGTCACCTTGAATTTAAAATCAATGGATTTGAATGCTGATAAGCAAATCACTTGAGGGACAGTAAAAGTCCTTTGTGTTAGCAAATTTCAACCTAGTAAGAAGGTAGTTAATCTGAATTATTTATTATACGGTATGTTGGTCTTCTAAAGGAAGTTTAGAAAGCAGTGGATCTCGAAGGCTCATGCTGTTTACCCAGCAGGCCTGTGTCACAGAGGGAGCTGCAGCTCACAGTGTGGGGTTAGTGCAGATTACTGGAGCTGGTAACCTCGGAATTTGACATGGCAGTACTATTCCTTTTGTGAGATAAATGCAGTTGAATATTTTAGTCTGAAACAACTTGATGCTGTTAAATGTTTGATTCACTAATTTCTCTTGTTTGGATTCTTTTGCCACTGGACAAGCTGATTCTGATTCTGATCTGGCACAGTACACACATAAATAGAGAATGTAGTGGCCTCAAGTGTTTTAGACTCACTGGTAGTAATTTCTTATTTGAAATTGAATTGGAAAATGAAGTCACTGTGGTGATACTGATGGTAGAGGAGCTGGTGGTGGTGGGGCTGGGGCGTGGCTGCCGTGTTGACACTGGAGCATCTGGGTCTTCAGAGCGAGCGACATACATCCACTTGTTCTACAGGCTGCTTATCTGTCATTTACTCCTCATAACTGATTTCTAAAGTGAGGTCTTTGTTTTTAAAATATTTATTGCCTAGTAGATTTTCACTGTAAACCTTTTGTATAAGTAAAATATAATCATTAAGTCTACTAATAAGAAGCTAGTCTTCAGCTGAAGCAGAAAAACACATAGAGCTTTCTTTAGTCATTATTTTGTTATTCTGTAATGTGTTCTCTTTTAGAAATCTTAAGCTTTTATACTGTTCTTATTGTTTGTTATGAAAATTTTAAGTACCAATACTGTTCGGCATGTATATGTTGATCATGTCCACATTTTTCTTTCTAAACAGAGATTATCACCTTTCCTATCTGTCTTTGAGAACCAGTATAGGTCTGTGGACTTCTTTCTTGTGCATTGTTTTGGTTGCGACAGATGCAAGCAGCCTTGTGTGTTACATCACCCGGTTCACTGAGGAGGCTTTCGCAGCTCTCATTTGCATCATATTCATCTATGAGGCTTTGGAGAAGCTCTTTCATTTAGGAGAAATATATGCATTTAATATGCACAACAATTTAGATGAACTGACCAGCTACTCGTAAGTGTTTCTGTTTCCCCTAATAGTAAATGTATTTTTGCAGAGGTGTCTGAGCAAAAGAAAATGGATTTTTTGCAATGTGATGCTCACTGTATATCTAGCTATAACTACCCAACTAGCAGTACGGAGGTTGACTTGTTTGTTACAGATGAGATCTTACCAAAGCACACAGTGGATGTAAACGCGGTTGAACAAATTCAGTCATTTTTATTCACTGAAACAATTTGTCCAAGTGTGTGTATTTTTGGTTTTATGTGTAAATTGGATTGGCCAATTTAAATTCAGTTGTTTGGCAACTAACCACCATATATTTATATATTCTTCATGTTTTGCATTTTCATTAACGTTTATGAAACTTGATCATTTCTATTGAAAGTTATTTTAAAGTGTAATTTCAGTGCAGTGTTGTATGTTGTTTAGTGGATTATTTTCTTTGTGAAAAGAAAAGCATGAAATGAAAATATTTTAGGACTCTAGAATAAAATAGGATTTGAAAAGTAATTATAATAGTTACAAAGGGTTGGCAAACTTGTTTAAACTTGAAAAAGGTTATTAAAATTAGACATACCGAGGTAGATGCCTGTATTTGCTGTCTTGAGCACAGTTGGTATGAGCATGAGCCTGCATTTGATTAACTTACATGGAGGAACGTGGTTACCAAAAGCCTTCCTTCCTCCTGCCCCCCTCGGCCCCAGTCCCTCACTTCACACCCCTCCTCCTCTCGCTGTCCTCACACACTCTCGACTTTGATGCACAGAGGAGGGAGGGATGTGAAACTTCCTATAAGACATTGACCTATTTGAAAATATTAGTGACACTTTGATGCCAAGTCTATTTTGTGTTGTTTTCTTTGCTCTTAAACTAGTTAATTTTTTAAATGTTATTTGTCGTCTTCTCTCTTTCCCTGCTACTTTGATCTTTAAAAAGCATGGTTTTTATAGCTAGTGCCAACCAGTTAGAACACTGTTTCCTACATGTGAACATCATTTGTTCAGCTAACATTCTGTGACCAGGCACTGTGTTAGGAATGTTGAGTAATATATTCATGTCAGTGTTCGCCATTCATATCGTAGCCCCTTTTGTGTATGAAGAAACTGAGGCTTGTGGAGGTTAAGACTTGACTTGGGTCAAACAGCTAGTAAATGATAGAGACTCAGTTGAATCCAAAGTCCAGCCACCTGCCTTTTCTCAAACAGCTCATAATCCAATTGAGAATATTCTTGTTTGTTTCTTTTCATTTTTAAATCCATATTTAGAGATTTCTTTGCTTATGTATGTGTTTCTAGCTTTTTCAGGCAGGTGAGATAGTTTTGGATATGAACTGAACTCTCTGATTGCTTTGACTCTCCTAGTCCTGTCCTGAAAAACTATGTTTTACCTATTACTTTAAGGATGGATCTTAAGATGAGTAAAGGATGAGCATGAGCAGGTAGGGCTAGAATTAGTAGGAGTATAACTTATACTGGTTCCCAGTGCATGTTGTGTGTATGTAGATGGGAAGGCGGCAGCGGCTCCTGTGGAGGTAAGTGGTAAGATTTAGTGGAGGCTGACCGTGTTAAACATGGTGGTGTCTTCTCAGATTTTTAAAGAAAATAGTACTGCCCCAAGGGATATATCTAACCAGTTTCATTAAGTAAACATTTTATTGGTATTTCTATTAGCTTTGTTATATTTATATAAGCCAAACTTTATTCCATTCCATTGTTTCTGATATTTTCACTTTTTAGTCTCCATGCTTTGCAACATGGAAAAAAGTTAAGAAGTTAAAAGCTACTCCATTGTGTGACTGATTTAATAAAATGTAAACATGAAATGCAGAATGGTAAAAACTACCCAATTCTGATTTCTCAGGTGTGTATGTGTTGAGCCTTCTAACCCTGGCAATGAAACTCTGAAGGTGTGGGAGGAAAGGAATGTAACGGCACACAACATTCCCTGGGGGAACCTCACTGTCTCTGTGAGTATATGTGAAGTGAAGGCTGGTGCAAACAGTAACCTTGTTATTTAGCTTTTCCTTAGTAAACCTAAATTTCCTTCTTGATTGATGGATATCATATGTTTTCAGAATATAGAGTTGTGTTGACCAAATAGAAGTTACCACATTTTTATTTATCATGTACTGAAGTGTATAGGTTGAAAAGAATGAAGCTGGTAGGAAGGGAGATCAAGATGGACTATATTTGGCTTCCAAGATATTAATTATTAAAAAGATGTGAATAATCTTCTGGTTTCTAATTCCTTTTGGATTCATAAGTTCATAGGCCTGTGGTTGCTGGTCCTCAAGTCGACAGTTCCAGCAGCTCTTACGCATTTGCGCCTTCTGTTGATCAGTCCATCTGCTCCGGCAGCTGTTTATTTAGAAGATGAGGAATGCTCGTACTGAACCTGTTTACCTTGTAGAGACTAGTATGACTTCAGCACTGAAGGAAAGGAAAGGAAAGGAAAGGAAAGGAAAAAGGACAGAAACATATAATGAGCACCTACTGGGTACTGAGCACTATTACATACATATTTTTGTATTCTGTTGGGAAATGTTGTCCTAGCCCTAGACTATCTGTTTTGGACACTTCCCAGGTTGGGATTTAGAAATAAAGATGTCCAGTGATGCTGGCAATATCAATTAAAACCAAGATCCCTTGAGCTTCTCTGGTGCTTTTTATATCATGTAAGCAATTGTAGGTCATTCTTTTCTCTCTAAGGGTGATAGCTCCTGAATATGTAACTGGAGGGATTTCATCTGAAATTTTATCCCATTGATAATTTACATCTGCACTGTCCGGTACAGTAGTCACTGCCATATGTGTCTATTTAACTGTACGTTCAATAAAATTAATTAAAAGTTCAGTTTCTTGGCTTCACTTGCCATGTTCCAAGTGCTCAGTCCTGTCGAGTGACTGACTGCTGGCTGGCTGTACAGGATGGTGCAGATACCTGACATCTTATCATCACAGACAGTTCTGGGGACAGTGCTGATGTAAAGCACTGTGTGTCAGTAATCAGCTTAGAATAATACTTTACTGTTCTATATTAGAATAATATTTTATTAACTCTGTCTATTTTGTTGTGAAAGAGGTAGAGTTAATAGAGGTGCCTATATGAAAGTGATTTGTTAAAAAAGCTCATTTCATGATGAATAGGATGTCTTAATATTTTAGATTATGTATATGGTCTTTTCAGTGTATTTTCTTGATATCCATCAGGGCCATGTTAGGTTTTTTTGTGTAGCTATAGCTTTTATTTCTATGATCCATGTTGTAAATTGTAGGATTACTAATCTTAGCACGTAGAAATTGAGAATAATGGAAACTTTGTTTTTCTTTCAGTAAACCTGAGTTGTATTTTTTTTTTTTTTTTTGCGGTATGCGGGCCCCTCCCTGTTGTGGCCTCTCCCGTTGCGGAGCACAGGCTCCGGGTGCGCAGGCTCAGCGGCCATGGCTCACGGGCCTAGCCACTCCGCGGCATGTGGGATCTTCCCAGACCGGGGCACGAACCCGTGTCCCCTGCATCGGCAGGCGGACTCTCAACTACTGCGCCACCAGGGAAGCCCTGAGTTGTATTTTTAAAATGAGTCTCATTAGAATCTAAGTAAGGAAAAAAGGACTTCAGTTGTATGTGCCTTTGTTAATCTCTGGTTGCCTTTCAGTTATTTTTCCCCCCAGAGGAAAATCAAGTCAATATATTTCTATAATTGTATTATGTTATATTATTGACTATATTATTGATTTTATTAATGGAAATATTTCAGTGGTCACTTTACTGCTCACAGTCCCATGCATTAATCTCACCATCAGAAAAGTCAGAAAGGGGCTTCCCTGGTGGCACAGTGGTTGAGAATCTGCCTGCCAATGCAGGGGACATGGGTTCGAGCCCTGGCCTGGGAAGATCCCACATGCCGCGGAGCAACTAGGCCCGTGAGCCACAACTGCTGAGCCTGCGCATCTGGAGCCTGTGCTCCGCAGCAAGGGAGGCCGTGATAGTGGGAGGCCCACGCACCGCGGTGAAGGGTGGCCCCCACTTGCTGCAACTAGAGAAAGCCCTCGCACAGAAACAAAGACCCAACACAGCCAAAAATAAATAAATAAATAAAAACTGAGCTGATGTCCTCCTTCACTAAAAGAAAAAGAAAGAAAAGTCAGAAAAGCCAAGCACAGTTTTTATTATTGATTCGAATTTAATAGTATAGCCATCTCTTACTCAGCATTATAAAGGCAGAGTTGTAATTTTCTATAGCTTTTGTTGTAAGCAACTTGTTCAGAGGTAAAGGAAAGACAGTGAAATTGTTGAACAAGAATGCCAACAAATATTTGGGAATTAATAAAAGGCTTATATATTGAGATATATGAACCTTTCACTAAAGGAAATAAGGAGTTGAAAGAAAGGAGTGGAGTGTGTGATGTTAATAACTTGACAAAAATACAATATTTCATTTCAGTGACTTAAGATGCAGATTTGTCAGACCATAACCTCTCTGAACTCAGGATATGTTTTAAAATTGATTGTGTGTTAATGTTGACTTGATAGTGTTTTTTCTAAGTGAAACATAAAATAATGGTGTGCCTTATGATCAGTAGCATCTTAGAGTCAAAGAAGTTCTTAGTAATTCATTGGCTATCTGAGAATCCCCTTCATCCCTTCCGTTTTCTGTTTTTTCCCCTTTTTTCAGGAATGTAAAATCTTTCATGGTACATTTGTAGGATCAGCTTGTAGTCTCCATGGACCTTATATTCCAGATGTGCTCTTTTGGTGTGTCATTTTATTTTTCACAACATTTTTTCTGTCTTCATTCCTCAAGCAGTTTAAGACCAAGCGCTATTTTCCTACCAAGGTAATTGGGGTTTAATTTTGGAGTTCTTGTAATAGTCATGTTTTTAGTTTTCATTTCCTTGGTTTGGTTTATTTCAAAACAATAAGATATTGTTTGAAGTTAGTACTTTATGTCATATAGCTATAAAGAAATTATTCATAGTGAAAAGTGTATATTCCATGTCTGAGCTAACAGTAGGAAGACAATGCTATCATGAGAGATGATAGGTTAGTTGTGAAATGTGTTTCTTATCTTTTGCAAAAAATATTAGTTATAAATGTATTTCACTGATACATTGTCACTAATTAAAAAAAACCTCATTCACACTTTCTAGTGGCATATTTTAGTCTGTGAAAGATATGAATTAATTTAGAAAGGACACATAGTATTTTTGTGTTTATACTAACGAAACCCCTTTAACATAGGTGCGATCGACAATCAGTGACTTTGCTGTATTTCTCACCATAGTAATAATGGTTGCAATTGACTACCTTGTAGGAGTTCCATCTCCTAAACTTCATGTTCCTGAAAAATTCGAGGTAAGGATTAAAACACTTGGCTATTTGTTACTTGGGAATACCAAAGTACTTTAAAGTGAGATACCGCCTCCTAAGTAGTTATTTCTAAAATATGCATAGTCTCTCTGAAGAGCTGATGCTTTGAAAGCAAAAATTATATATATGCCTCACATATATAAAAAAATGAAAGGATGAACAGAGACAAGTGAACATATTTAGGAAATAAGCAAGAAGGTATCAAAGCTGGCCCATCAGGTAGAGTGAATGAAAATATTCATGGTGAGGAGTTGGGAATCATTTAAAATTTTTGACCCTTCTCTCATAGCTGGAGTTCACAATATACTTTCCAGGTGAAAGAAACATTCTTTATTCCTTTATAAAAGAGTAACTCAAGCTTGAATTTATAAGAGTGGCAAGGGGATCCTCATTAAAATTTTTAGAAGGGTGGTATATCTGACAGTAATTGGAAAGCTTTGTGTAACACTTCCCAGCAGAATCAAGAGAGAATCAATTTTTTTTTCCACAAGAAAAATGATACTTAATTTGAGCATCCATGAACTCTTTGGTTTCATTAGCAAACTACAGTTCTTTTGTATACAGTATATCATGTGCATAACACAACATTTGATAATTATTTTCCCTTCTAAGTTAGAGGTGGTAGCTTTTGAATACTTCCTGGAAATTTTTAATAGTCAAATATTTGTGTCACTGCTTATATTTACATTTAACTAATTATATGACTTCTTTTATAAGCAGAAGATTTAAAGGGGATTCAGAATAAGGAATATAACAAAGATAAATTTAGTCTGTTCTCTCTCTCTGGGCTTGAAAAATAACATTATTTTAAAAACCAGGGTCCTCAAAAGTAGAGGTGGAAAATGATCCAGCAAAATTATATAAATCTATTTATATTTTTATCTAAAAATAAGAAAAATTAAGCTTTATAATATTTATTATATGAATTTTACTATAAGGATAATTATAAGTAACATAATACATAAATGAGTATAGCGTCATTGGGTATATATTTTTTTGCTGCTAAGAGTATATAATTTTTTTTATTATTATTTTTTTTGCGGTACGCGGGCCTCTCACTGCTGTGGCCTCCCCCGTTGCTGAGCACAGGCTCCGGACGCACAGGCTCAGTGGCCATGGTTCACGGGCCCAGCCGCTCTGCGGCATGCGGGATCCTCCCGGACCAGGGCACGAACCCGCAACCCCTGCATCGGCAGGCGGACTCTCAGCCACTGCCCCACCAGGGAAGCCCCAAGAGTATATAATTTAAAAAGTTTTGGAGACCTTTGTTTAAAAGCATAGATATTGAGCCACTAAAGATTTTAGGCCATTAAGAGGTGACTATATCAAAGTCATTCTGTTTTTACCAAGTCTTACAAATAGACAAAACTGTAAATTATATTAATGTAATTTCCTGTAATCCTGGTCCCATTTCCTTATTCTGGTTCCAAATATATCCTTGTTATTCATTTATGTAGCTTTCAAGTAGCAAACTGATTTCAAGGGGTTTAAAATACACTTGGGGAAACAAGTTAAGAAACAGTTAAGAATATATGCATTGTATAGATAAAACATATTTATTCATGTGCAGTATTGAATATGAAGCAGTATAGTGTATATCAGTGTGGGAAAATTATAATATCTGTATTCAAAAACAGTAAATTTCCCTTTTGTGTTGACAGATGTTTTCATGTAGAAAAAACAGGCTTAATATGACATCTAAGTAATAGAAGCATTTAAATTTCAATATATCCAATATCCTCCAAGAATGCTAAACTCTTATGGTCTCTAAAAATGTTTTATTATAAAAAAATTTTATGTTACAGCATTGAAATAGATTTTTAAAGTGCCAGATTTTTGTCAGCCAATGCTTTGGAAAAATAGTGTAGCGAGGCCCAGTTCTACTTTAGTACTGACCCTGACAAGATCACTAGTCCGTAGGATCTCCAAAGCAGTTTAGATTAGGAGTTGATCTAGTAGGTAGATTGATTTCACTTTATATGAAGTAGATAGGCGTGTGTTGAAAGGACACTCTACTGCACTTATCTATTCCTGCATAACAAACCTCCCAAAACATCATACCTTTAAACGACAACACTTTTTTTGTTCATAAATCTGCGACAGTTGGGACTAGGCTTAACTGGGTAGTGCTCTGGTCTCCTGGTTTGGGATCTTATACGTGGCTGCAGTCTTTATTGTCTTGATGGGAGCATGTCTGGGAGCTCAGTTCAGACAGCTGAAGGAGCTGGGTAATTGCCTCCCACCCCTGTCTCATCATATTGTGTCTCATCACATTGTGTCTCATCCTCAAGAAAGCTTATCCAGGCTTACTCAGAGCTTAATCTCAGGGTTCCAGAAGGGTTAGAGAAGAAGCAGCAGGGTCCCTTGAGATCAGGACTCAGAAATCACAGGGTTACTTTGGCCTTATCCCCAGGTTCAAGGGGAGGAAATAGACTCCCCTTCTAGGTGGAAAGAGTGGCTGAGTCACAGGGACAAGAGACCTGCCTCTAGGGATGAGAATTCCTATGGCTGTCTCTGCAAATAATTCACAATATATCCCAATATTTAATCCAGTCCTTTCCGATCCCTTGGCATTTCCTGGGGTAGACACAGTCTGTGCTGTGGAAATTTTGTGCAGTAGGAGAAGGAAGCTTTTTTTTCTTTCCTTCTTTTAATCCTTAAATGTTTTAACAGCCTACTGATACAAATAGGGGCTGGATCATAAGCCCTTTGGGAGAAAATCCTTGGTGGACCTTATTAATAGCTGCTATTCCAGCTCTGCTTTGTACCATTCTCATCTTTATGGATCAACAAATTACAGCTGTAATCATAAACAGAAAGGAGCACAAGTTGAAGGTAATTTTAAAATTTTGTCCCAAGAATTGTTCCTTTGAGTTGGAGATGGTGAAAATTAATTTCTTCTCTCTTTATAAGTAGTATAGAGTTTTAACCTAAAAGAACAATATAGGCTTACAAATATTCATGTTTGTTTCACTTTTCAGAAAGGAGCTGGCTATCACCTTGACTTGCTCGTGGTTGGTGTTATGTTGGGAGTTTGCTCTGTCATGGGACTTCCATGGTTTGTGGCTGCAACAGTGTTGTCAATAAGTCATGTCAACAGCCTAAAAGTTGAATCTGAATGTTCTGCTCCAGGGGAACAACCCAAGTTTTTGGGAATTCGTGAACAGCGGGTTACAGGGCTAATGATTTTTATTCTAATGGGCCTGTCTGTGTTCATGACTTCAGTACTAAAGGTAAAAATCTCTTTATTGCAATGTTTTAAAATCTTTCTTTATCATAAAATTTATACTTGGTTGTATGAAAATGAAACATTAAAATATCTAAAATTAGTTTCATTTCCTAGAATTTACTTGGAAAATAATATTTTGGAATGGTGGTTAGTGTAGTAGGCATCAGTGTTAGATTGTATCCTTTTAAAAAATAATGTAGTTTAAACAAACAAAAATAATAATGTAAGAGGGTAGTATTAAAGACTATTAGAGTTTAGGAAGGAGTTAATCCATGGCTTAGTTATGATCTAAAAGAAGAATATACCAGAGGATTTTATAAGCATATTAGAGGAAATAATATTGAAAGATAGATGAAACAGTTATTTGACTACAGTGTAAAAAATAATATTGCTATTAATTGGATTAATACATTCTTCCTAACAAAGAACGTATTAATGAAATGAATGTATTAAATGAAATATGAGTAGTATCACTCATTAGGAAAACAAAAAGAGCTAATACTATAAATGAAGCATGTAAGAAATTATACTTTATGATAAACGTCTTTTAGTCACATCTGATCTTTACTGTACACATTCTACCTAATCTAGTGATTTAATAAAAAACAATAACCATTGCAAACGTAGCTAAGTATCTAATCTTAAATCTTCTATTCATCATGGAAGAGCTCAACTCCATTTTTTTCGGTGTTTCAGTTTGTTGTAAAGAAAATAAGTAAAATGTTGTAAACTATTTATAAATTAGGGTACAAACGTGGAGTGTGTATGTGTGTGTGTGTTACATATTAACTAAAAGAATTGTAGTTAATACTAGAATTCTTTGGCCTCCTTTCATGGAGCCAATTAATTGACCAAATATTTGTTGAGTACTTTCTGTGCTATTAAGTACTGAGGCAACAATAATAAATAGGATACTTTATTGTCTACTTTGAAAAACTTGGCAATCTACTTGGTTGAAACAGATAGGCAAATGGGCAATTACTGCATAGTGGTGAGTATATTGTTAGAGGTGCTTGGGACAAGAGGAGAAATATGTAGTGCAGTCTTATGGGGATGCTGCGTCTCCTGATGAAGGTTGCCCTTTACATTTTTTAAGTAGTTCTAAAAATTTTTAAGTATTAACTGCATATAGGCAGAAAAATTCAAGTAGAATATCAAGAAAGCTCTAAAATAAAAAGTTAGTCTATTTTCTCTCACTTTCCAAAAGCAACTCTCCAGAGGTAAACTTTTTACTCCTATGTTTTTTAAGTTATTTTGTTAGTTAACACCATTATAGATTTATATACTTTTATAATTTTATTTTTCACTTTATTATCTTTAGACTGAATCTCTTTGCCTAAGACAGTGATTCTTAAAGTCTAGTTCAAGGACCTCTGGGAGTCCCTGACACTCTGTCCGGGGTCTGTAGGAGCCTCCCTTTCCCATTTATATGACTGTGTTGAGGCCGGGTTGTCTTCATAGACTTCGGCCAGAACGATGTATTGTAGCAGATTTAATGCAGGTGCAGATATGAGAGTGTAGTCGTCTTCCGTTAAGCCACCCACTAAAGAGATTTACAGAAATACAGAACAGTGCTATCCTTCTCACTTAATCTTATGTTCTTTGGAAATTATAGTTTTCCAGTAAAAATATGTTTTATATTAACTTGTAATAGGTTTATTATTATTTCGAAATGAGTTTAAAAATAACTATTGGGACATCCCTGCTCGCGCAGTGGTTAAGAATCTGCCTGCCAATGCAGAGGACACGGGTTTGATCCCTGTTCTGGGAAGATCCCACATACTGTGGAGTAACTAAGCCCGTGCGCCACAGCTACTGAGTCTGCGTACGCCACAGCTACTGAAGCCCGTGTGCCTAGAGCCCGTGCTCTGCAACAAGAGAAGCCACTGCAATGAGAAGCCTGTGCACTGCAACACAGAGTAGTCCCTGCCCTCTGCAACTAGAGAAAGCCCGCGTGTAGCAACCCAACACAGCCAAAAATAAAATTAAAAAACTATTTAAAATTTTTCTTTTAATTTCTAATATGGTGAATATCTATTTCCCACATGCCTATATACCTATTTATATATCTATACCTATCTCTCCCTCTCGCTCTCTCTCTCTCTCTCTCTCTCTCTGTCTATATATATATATATATATATATATAATCCACGTAAAAGTATTTGGGGGGAGGGTCCTCAGTACTTTTTAGGAGTATAAAGGGGTCCTGAGACCAAAAACTTGAGAGCCTCTGACCTAAGTTTATGTCTTTCATGAGGATTTACCCCAAACATCCCATTCTCCCTTTCGTCAGTTGTTTTTGGTTGGCTGTGTTTTTAGTTTTATTATTATTGTAAAGGTTACCAACATTTGCACTCTGTGCTTTTTCTGTAAGTTAAATTATAGCAATGTAAGCCCTCTGGGAACACGTAATCAGTATTATGATGAAATAAATATTCGCTGAGGACTAGGCGGTGTGATCAGCCTGCGTGGAGGCAGAAATAACCCTTATTTCCCCAAACTCCTGCGGTTTCAGAATAATAGTCCAAGCCGCAAGGCCTGAGAAGTTTTCTTAATATTTGTTGACTTCTCTTACTTTAAAAAAAGTACATATACAGGTTCCACTTTTTCTTGTATTTCTTTGTATCTCTAAAGGAATTCCTTGAGTAATTTTTTCATGTCTGGTACCATAATTAGTAAACTTTCAGAGTTCTTGCATGTTTCAAAATTACCCTCTATGATTGATAGATGGATATTCATTTCAAGTTTCAAATTTATTTTTCTTTGAGTCTTAAAGTTATTGTTGCCTAGAGATCAGTGGTTCTAGTAAGAGGTCTGATATCTATTTGGTCTTTGTGTCTTCAGAAGCATCTTTTTCCTTTCTAGAAGCTACCAAAATGTCCTTTTTACTCTTAGAGTTTGGAAATTTCACTAGGATATTTAGGTAAATAGAAACTTTTAATTTACCTTGCTTCTCTCTCTGTGGGTCATTTTACTCTAGAAACTTATGCCTTTAACTGTGGGAATGTTCTTCAGTTGTTTATTTCCTTTTCTTTATTTTCTCTTAGATATTTCTTCACTTTCAATTAGACAGATACTAGACCTTCCAGATATGTTGTTCCATTCCTCTTCTCTACTCTCTCTCACTGTTAAAATTTCCTCTATTTTCTTGATCATTTTATTGATCTCTTTAATCTTATCAAAATTGTTGTTACAGAATTCTTTTAAATTATTTTGATAATTGTATCTTTAATTTCTGGGAGGTTTTTTTTTTTTCCTTCTGGTTATTCATTTCTCGTAGCATTCTGAAGTTGCTTTATGTATTAAATATTTTCTTGAGATTCCTTGAGGATACTGATTAGATTTTTGATATGTTTTCTTTTCTCCCACGGTCCTTAGTTAAGGACATACGAGGTTGTTTACTAGAGAATGAGTGTGATTCTCCTCTGGCTGTTAGGTCTTTTTTCCTTATAGGTCTCTCCCTTGGGTGAGTGCTGATTGTGGTGTTTGAATCAATGAATGGGGCCTGTTGCTGGCTTTCCTGTGGGATGCCTGGGCATGGACTAGGTAGGCAGTTTGGGATCCCCTTAACTGCCAAAGTAACAAGGACATTCTTTTTCAGGATGGTGTTTATTTATTATACTTATTGTAAATGATATTGTATAGCAGTCACTGTAGGGGTAGTGATAGTAATAATAATGGCTAACACTTTTTGAGTGATTGATATGTACCATGTGCTTTTCTCAATATTTTATGAATTTGAAGTTTTTTAATCTTCAAGGCAATCTGTTACAGAAACTAAAACAGAGAGATTAAGGCTCAAGAAGAGGTAAACTGGGTTTTTAGGCCAAGTAGTCTGATTGTAGTGCCTCTGCTCTTAACCACGGAACACAGTCCCTTCTTAGGAGGGAACATGTAGATGGTAAATGATTCTTCAAGGAGGTTATTGTTTACTAGCATTTTTCTTTGTTATAGAAAAGTCTCATCACTGAAAGATCTTTTAACTCTATCTCATAGGCACTGACTATGTTTTTATGTATTTTTTATGTGAAATTGTTCTGGTAACATGGGTTCTAATTGTGGTCATTTTACTTACAGTTTATTCCAATGCCTGTTCTGTATGGTGTTTTCCTTTATATGGGAGTTTCCTCATTAAAAGGAATCCAGGCAAGTCTTAAGCATTTAATAACTTTGTAAAAAAAACTTAAACATTTTATATTTGCAATGATTGTTTTTCTGATGGTAGTGATTTATTCTCTGATATTTTGGGGGCAGGTTAACTAGTGACTTCAAATCCACATTTTCCAAGTAATTATTGCTTACTGAACATTTTTTTCCCCCTGAGAGTGAGATCATGAACTGTTATGTCCTTACCTGTTTTTAATTGAAGCTAATGAAAGGTAACTATCAATGAAGACTAGTATAGTAAGAGGGAGGATCAAAAGGATTGGAATGGGGGAAAAGGGGCTATTTCTGACATGTTAGAACAGTAATTTCAGTTGCTTAAAAAGAAAATGTAGATATTAGTCTTCTATAACCATGGTAATACCTGCCATTTGTACGGTGCAGTACAGTTTATAGAGCCTAGTATACAGATGATTTTCTGTGATCCTCAAAACAACTTTGGGATATGAAAGGAAGAAATACTAATTTTGTAAATCATGAAACAGAAATAAACTTACTGAAGGTTTTTAACTAAGTAAGCAATGGAGCCAAGGCTAGAATCTAGTGTTTTCACTACTCTGTTTTGTCTTATTTATAGTATTTCTTGGGAAACAAGCTGATAGAATGAATTAGGATTTGTGTGAATTCAGCCTTACTGTAGAACGTGTAGCTGCTCAGGCAGGGTTGGCACCACTCACCCAGTCCCGGCCGTGAGCAGCGTGTGGTCCCCAGCTGCCGGCTGCCGGGTATCTCAGATGCACCAGCATTTTTTTTTTCAACACAGTCCAGTATCTACTCTCCAGTGGTCAAGAGATGATCTCATTAACTCAGCTGATTGTTTTACAACAATTTTGTGAGTTATGTAGGGCTGATCTTATTCCCGGTTTATAAATGAGGAAATTAAAGCTCAAAAGGACCAAGGAATTGGCTCATAGTTTCCTTTTCAGTGGGTGAAAAATTAGTAATTGTTACCTCAGGTTATTTTCATAAAATTGGTAATGTTAGACTTAGAAAGTACCTTGGGAGATTGTTACTCTTTTATTTTACATATTAGAAAACAAGGTCAGAGAGATTAAATGACTTGTATACTTGATTATAGCAGATAAATTTATCAAAATATTTTAATTCCCCAATTTAAAACATTTTGACTTGAGTTTTCTGATTAATGAATTACATTTGTTTAAGTGGTTGC
Source organism: Neophocaena asiaeorientalis asiaeorientalis (assembly GCF_003031525.2). Taxonomy (NCBI): domain Eukaryota; kingdom Metazoa; phylum Chordata; class Mammalia; order Artiodactyla; family Phocoenidae; genus Neophocaena; species Neophocaena asiaeorientalis. The sequence continues at coordinate 1,384,917 of NW_020173951.1, forward strand.
CTTGATTTTTTTTTTTTTCTCCTTGGATCAAGATGTTGTAAACTGAAACATTCTCCTGTGTTATCACGGCATATCAGGGAAGTCAGAGTTTAAATCACAAAACCCTAAAGCAGAATACAATTTCTTTTCCTAAGTAACAGAAATGATATTTTTGTTGAAAACTTTTTCTTGTTTTGCTTTCCATTCGATATCCAGTTTTTTGACCGTATAAAATTATTTGGAATGCCCGCTAAGCACCAGCCCGACCTGATTTACCTCCGCTACGTGCCCCTCTGGAAGGTCCACGTCTTCACAGTCGTCCAGCTCACCTGTCTGATCCTCTTGTGGGTGATAAAAGCTTCGGCTGCTGCAGTAGTTTTTCCCATGATGGTAAGTTTTTTTTTTTTTTCTTTTCAGACTTTATCACTAATTAATAACATTTTTGTGTGTTTTGATAGTACTTATCTTACTTATATTTATAATTGACTTTGAGAAAAGGATTTTAATCACCTTAGGTGTTTTGAAATGTGAATTAGCCCTTTCTAGCTATGAAACCAATAGTTTTCAAAATTGAATTTGCTTGTCATTTTCTAATTTTGGTTTGTTTTTGATTTTTAGTCCTTGGGTATAGAACACTGTTCCGTATTTTTAAACAATTTCAGAGTTTAGGACATTTATGAAGCAAATATGATAGCCTAACTTAAAAAGCAGAGCAACCAGAGCAACATGGTTCTTTAATAGGCTATTTCAGTACACCTTTTTCAGAAATTAATAGATCTAGAAGTCAAAAAGTAATAAAGATTATAGATGATATTAATAATTCATTACATTATCATATACTTTAATAATTATTCATAATTTAATCATTAAATTATCACATTTCAAAATTGCATTTTGCAAATAGGGAATATGCATCCTTTTGTAAATATTATGCAAAAGTTGGTTTATGTACATGGCCAAAAAGAAAATCTTTAAAAATTAAAAAGTTTTTAAAATTATACAGTTAATATTCCCTGATCACAAATAAATTAAATTATAAATGAATAGTGAAAAGTCACTAAAAAATATTCAAAAATATATACCATGTTCTTTGTTTTGCATACTTAGTATTATAAAAATGTCACTTCCAAGTATGAAGCCTACTAGTTTTATTGCATGTGTGTTTGTGTGGGGGGCGGGGGTTGGTATCAGTGTGAACTGGGTAATTTTAAAGTTTATAGAGAAAAATAGATACCAGAGCCACAACAACATGGATGGTAGAAATATTCTGTATCTTACTGGGGTTGCTTGACAAGAGTACATGTATTTTTCAAAAGCATTAAACTCTACACCTGATATTTTTTTATTTACTATATGTAAATTGTATATTAATGAAAAGATAAAGATATAATAAATACCAGAGAATAACAGAACAAAGATAATTATAATTCAGAATTCCTGGCTGGGTGCGGGGGTGAGGGGCTTGACTGTTCCTGTGCTAATACCATGGTGTTTTGTTTTTTTTTTTAAAGGGAATTCCTTTATTTTTATTTATTTGTTTGTTTATTTATTTATGGCTGTGTTGGGTCTTCATTTCTGTGCGAGGGCTTTCTCTAGTTGCGGCAAGTGGGAGCCACTCTTCATCGCAGTGCTCGGGCCTCTCACTATCGCAGCCTCTCTTGTTGCAGAGCACAGGCTCCAGACGCGCAGGCTCAGTAGTTGTGGCTCACGGGCCTAGCTGCTCCGCGGCATGTGGGACCTTCCCAGACCAGGGCTCAAACCCGTGTCCCCTGCATTGGCAGACAGATTCTCAACCACTGCGCCACCAGGGAAGCCCACCATAGTGTTTTGATAACTGAATATTTACAAATTGCTGTCAAGTCAGCATAGCTAATACAGTATGAAATTGGCATAGGAATTGACAAATAGATCAGAAAAACAGACTAATGAGTCCAGAAATTTGTAAGGATATATGAGAATTTACCACCTGAATAACATAAGCGGATTATTTCATTAAAGGCGGTAATTCATTTAAATGGGAAAATTTAGTATATAGTATTAGAAGATTTGACTGAATACTGGGAGCTAAATGAAGTTGCTATCTTATCATATTCAGAAAGAAATAATAAATCAATTCAGGATTTAAATGTTAAAATGAATTGTAGTAGAAAATCTTGAAGATTATTTGTATAATCCAGTGATTGAAGGTAATTTTTCAAAGAAGGTAGAGAAATCCAATAGTAAAAGAAAGATGATATATTTGACTACATGATAATTGTTTTGTATGTCCTTATTAAAATCAGATAGTGAACTGGGAGAAAATATTTGTAACATGTAAGACAGATAAAGTGTTTCTGTCCAAACTACACAGAACTTTTAGGAATTCATGAACAGAAGTCAATTGAAACCCTCCTCAGTGTTTGTGGGAATGTAAATTGGTTCAGCCACTATGGAGAATAGTATGGAGGTTCCTCCGAAAACTAAAAATAGAGCTGCTACCGTATGATCCAGCAGTCCCACCCCTGGGCATGTATCCAGAGAAAACCGAAAAATACATGCACCCCAGTATTTATTGCAGCATTATATAATAGCCAAGACATGGAAGCAACCTAAATGTCCATCAACAAATGAATGGGTAAAGATGGTGTGGTATTTATATATACAATGGAATGTCACTCAGCCATAAAAAAGAATGAAATAATGCCATTTGTAGCAACATGGTTGGACCTAGAGATTATCATACTAAGTGAAGTAAGTCAGATAGAGAAAGTCAAATATCATATGATATCACTTATATATGGAATCTAAAAAAAAACGATACAAAGAAACTTCTTTACAAAACAGAAACAGACTCACAGACATAGACAACAAACATACAGTTACCAAAGGGGAAAGGTGGTGGGAAGGGACATATTAGGAGTTTGGGATTAACATATACACACTACTATTGTACATATAAAAGGTAATCCACAAGGACCTATTGTATAGCACAGGGAACTCTACTCAGTATTCTGTAATAACCTCTATGGGAGAAGAATCTGAAAAAGAATATAGATACATGTATATGTATAACTGCATCACTTTGCTGTACACCTGAAACTAACACAACATTGTGAATCAACTATACTCCAATATAAAATAAGAATTTTTTAAAATAAAGTAAAAAAAAAAACAAAAACAGAAGAGGAAATCCAAATGTCCAGTGAACATTTGAAAACATCTTCAACCTTAGCAGCAGTTAAAGGAAAGCAAATTAAAGAATAATGTGTCTTTTTCACTAATATAATTTGAAAATTAAAACCTAATGCTGGAAAAAGGGTTCTCTAATGCATTGCTGAAGAGATTTTTTAAAATTATATTTACTTAAATAATGTACATAATGTAAAGTAATCATAAAAATTAATAATCATGTTTGTGAAGACACTCATCATGCTTAATCTGCTTTATAGTTTTATGCAGTTCAAGGGATTTATATAGGAAAAGGCTAAAAATGTCATTTCCTTTATGTCTTTGAGCAGAAAGTTGAAAAAGATAAATAGGTGACTCAGTTTCTTTGAAATAAGATGGTGTATGAAGTCATTTTAAAATAAAATATGTGAAGTACTTTTCAATTTACGATTTAATAAATACTTTTTCTCCAAGTGATATAATTTGCATATTTTTAGATGTTACTTAATATTCTCTCCATCACTTTTTAAAGGTTCTTGCGTTAGTCTTTGTACGCAAACTCATGGATCTGTGTTTCACAAAGAGAGAGCTTAGTTGGCTTGATGATCTCATGCCAGAAAGTAAGAAAAAGAAAGAAGACGACAAAAAGAAAAAAGAGAAAGAGGTAAAAAAAGAATTTTAAATATACACTATTCACTTATTGTTTAATATTTTGTACCAAGTAGCAAGCACTATTATAGTCACTTTGATGGAATCAACTCCTTTCGTCCTCCTAAGAACCTTATTATTAAAGTGTAGGTACTTTTATTATCCCCACTTTACAAATGAGGAAACAGAGAGAGAGAGAGAGAGGTTAGTAGGTAGTTTGTCCTAAACACAGGCTCTTACCCATTTTACCAACTTGCCTTTATCCCTTGCCTTTATGTACATTTATGTTAAATGTACATAAGTACATTTTAGCATACATTTTAATTTTAACAGCATTTTAATAATCTGGCATATATTGGGTTGGCCAAAAAGTTTGTTTGGGTTTTTCCATAACATCTTATGGAAATGAACTTTTTGGCCAACCCAGTGTAAGGACAAAAAGGACTTTAAGTAAATATCTTTTTACAGAAAGTATAGTAAAACTTTAGTTTTTATATTCAATATTATGTACCCTTAGTTGATTTGTATACTGAGATTTACATAAATACTCTTTTCTGAATTTGATTTTTTTTAAATAACCAGCTCAATACTATAACCTAGTAAGAAGGACAAATAAAACACTTGAGTATGTAGCATAGGTGATTTTGTTGATTTTAGTGCCTCACTTAATTTTCCCATTCAGAATATTGTTTGAAAATCAAAGATAAGAAGATATACATTTTTTAAAGTTGTGGTCCTATTTAAATAGATCTCAGAATTGCTGGGGGTTTTTTTCTAATTTTTGAGGGAAATCAGCATAATTTATAACTTATATTGCATAGTATTTATGGAAAAGCATTTATTAAAGTTTTGCAGACAAATGCGTTTAGGGCTTGCTGGCATTTTTTCATGGTTTCGATTGATTTTTCAGTGCTGATTTATGGCAAAATTACTGGTTGTGTATTTACTTTTCAACAAAAATTTTGACTTTTTAATTAGGACACTAATTAAAACATTTGAATTGAGTCTCCAGAATTTTTATGAGCTTTGTTTCCTTCAAAGCTATATATGTATGTAAATGTTTATGAACTTGATGCTTTTTCAAATAGGGTATAATCTATTTATAAAATACTTAGGTAAAATTGCTTGCTTATTCCTGTATCAGGGAGAATAAGGTTATTTGCATATCACAAAACAAAAGTAAAGCTGGCTTAAACACAAGAGCTTATTTTCTCCTATAAAAGGAATCTTGAAAGTAAGTGATCTGGTGTGATGGCTCCACAAAGTTATCAGGAACTCTGCTGCTTTTCTCCCAGCTCGGCATAGACTTTTCATCCTCAGAATCCCCTGATAGGTCAGAAGGGCTGCTGAGTTTGAGCTATCATGTCAGCATCAGAGACAGCAGGAGGTAGACCGTGGATATCTCCACCCTGCCCTCCAGAAATGGCATCCAGGAATTTCCAGTGGCACCACACTGAGTTGCAAGGAGTGCTGGGAAATTTAGTTTAGGTTTTATTTTTTTATCTTTTAGTATTTTTGTTAAAACTGGGTGCATCGCCACCCGCAAGTAGTGGGATTTCTATCAGTAAGACAGAGGAGAGAATGTTCTTTCTGTCTTTACTGACCACCGCTCCCCATTATAATTGTGTCATGATTTTGGGTGTTTCATAGCTAAGGTGTTCTCAACCTGGGGTGACTTTCTGATGGTCAAAAAGGGGCTGCTACTGGCATCTAGTGGCCTGCTGAACATCCTGCATACACAGGACTGCCTCCCAGACAATTGTTTGGCTCTAAATGTCAGTAATGCTGAGATTGAGAAACCCTGCCTTATCCAAGTGAGCTTTTGCTTATATTACAATGAGAGTTATGAGGTTTCACAAAATTTTGTCACTCATTGTATGCCTATGTCATAGGTGATAATAAATTTTATGTAGCTAAATTGATATTTAAACAGTATCAGTGACTAACTTACAGAGGTGAAAGTTACAACCTCTTAAAATTAATCTTTACAAGTGGTTTTCAGCTTGTGCTACAAGTATGTGTTCATGGTAAAATTTTCAGTCATGTCAGATTAAATAATGTAGTTTGGTTTTCTGATTCTTTAAGATATTAATATATTAATTGGTCCTCCTGGAAATATTCTGGGAAAAGTAATCTCTTCATGTATGTGCTTTAAAGGAAGCTGAGAGAATGCTTCAAGCTGGTGAAGATGCTGTGCATCTTCCATTTGAAGGGGGAAGCCTCTTGCAGATTCCAGTTAAGGCGCTAAAATACAGGTGAGATGCAGCTTCATCCTTTAAAATGTGCTTCATTTACATGTCAGATGCATGAATAAGCCATGCAATGTTTCTTTAAAGTCGTGTTACCTGTTTTTTAAAAGATGACAAACACTGCATCTGACATGTGGACTAAAGGAGGGCTTCCTGTAGGTGGAAAAGAAAGTCACTGGCTCATCCCCCTTCTCACTTGTAGGAAGGAGTGAAGGAGACCTTGGCATCCATGCCAAGCAGAGATTGTCTTGTCGTTCATCACTCCTTCTGTTTCAGTGAAGTTTAAAATCAGTCTTAGAATATTCCCATTCTCTCAGTAGTACAGCTTTTTATTTCTGCCTTTCATTATGACTGGGGTTGGTGTATGTTGGAAAATAAACATTTGTAATCCATTTTTTGATAACCTGTGACAATGTGACTATGTTTAGAGGCCCTAGAACTCTCCTGCGGTTTCCAAAGGTGTGATTTGAGCATTGGCAGTGAGGGCTCATACTAGGGAAAAATTAAGTTTCATATATAGTTTATCATGTATGATTTTGGCGATTTATATTTGAATCTAAGAACTAAATACAGAGGTTGGGAAATGTAAGCTTTTTTGTAGATTAAAAACCTCTATTATTTATGTACACCTGATTCTTCTACACATTTATTCTATTTATGACTGGCCATTTAAAGAAGAAAAATCAGTTTTAGAATATATATAGGTTCCTTCCTTGACCAGTTAATGGAAAATGTTTGTTGATATTTAATTATCTTGCTTCAACCTTTTTTCATTTTTAACTTATGTTTATAGTTTTTATAAGGGCACATTTGGACTTGTACATGTTGATTAGTTTTGATAAATGAATTCACAAGTAATTTTTCTCTTTTGTCATTGGTATTAACTTGTATCATTGGTATTATTCTTTGTCACCTTTCATGATTTTCCCTCAAATTTGTATATAACCTAAAATTAAATGCCAGGTATAGACATTTTGATATATCCAAATAGAGTGCTCTGCTTCTCTAGATTCTGTAAATGTTTGTTAAATGAATTAATATATTGACTTTGTTGCTAAAAAGAGTATAGGAACTGCCATGATAGTTACTGGTGACTCACCAGTTTGCTGAGATTGTTTGCCACTTAATTTCTGCAGGTCCTGCATTATCTCTTTCTCACTGTGATTACACATGGATCTTGACAAATTTAAATGGAGTCCATGCTTACACTGTCAAATATTTAACAAAAAGAATGAGTATATGTATATTTACTTTTGTCTTTTAAATGATGACGTGAACCATGATTAATGTCATTTGGATTAAAACTTGAACATCCAGAATGCCAGGAACTGGCTGACCTGTTTATTTGCCAGAATTTTAAATCTTAAGTAGCTTTGGATTACTTGCCATGAAAATAGAGTGAGATAACATATGAAAGCATCTGGAAACCATAAAGTCCTATAAAATATGAAAATAATTTATTTAATGTAGACAAAATTTTTCCCATCTAGTTTTATTTTGGGGAAAAACAAAATGTATACTTTCTTCAAAAAAGGTCTCAATTTCTACTAACGGAAAAGTTCTTAGAGAAGATCATTTAGAAGCTAGAAAGTGCTTCAAGAACTTCTCTCTTCAGTTATTTGAAGTTGGCAACTGAGCAAAAAAACGTTTTCTTGGGGTAGACAGGGTTTCAAGTTGGATGGCTCTGCCATGGTGAATTTGGGTGTCCAAATTTGTGCACTTTTAAAAACTTCACTTGGTGAAGCAGCCATTCCTAGAGAGTCTCCAGTGGCCGCTTCACTCTTTACTGCAGTCTTACATCATAAACGACGTGCAGATTTAAAGTGGGAACAGATGACTGCTCTTTAGTCATTTATAACCTGGCTACCAGCACATTGTTAATTTAACATCTCATTTGACATTTGTATTTGTCGCTTGTTTGCATGAAATGTTTTCCTTTTGGTGAAGAAAAAGGACTAGCAAATATATTCCTGTTAACTTCCTAGTACTTTCACGTCCAAACTGACAACCTTGAACCCAAAATTATTATGGATATCTTCATTATTGGATTTGGGGTCTTGAGGTAATTTTTGCAATATTTCACAGAGACATGGAATGGTTACATTTGTTTCTTATAATGAAAGGACAGTATTTGGATTTTGATAAATTTTATATAGTAACACCTTCATACTAAAAATATTACTGATATGGTAATACCAGCTAAAAGCAGTACTTATAAACCTTTTTTGTGTGTTATCTGTTGAAGTATTTTAATTTCTAATTTTAAAGTGTCCCATTTCCCAGAATTCTTTTTAATGATTTTTAAAAGCTATGAAAAAGGGCTCCCCTGGTGGCGCAGTGGTTGAGAGTCCGCCTGCCGATGCAGGGGACACAGGTTCGTGCCCCGGTCCGGGAAAATCCCACATACCGCGGAGTGGCTGGGCCCGTGAGCCATGGCCACTGAGCCTGCGCGTCCGGAGCCTGTGCTCCGCAACTGGAGAGGCCACAACAGTGAGAGGCCCACGTACCACAAAAAAAAGAAAAAAAATTTTTTAAATCCTAATTGTAATTTTTCTTTACATACTTTGGATAATTGTTTGCTGCAATTGAAATGTGCGCAGATTATAAAAGTTTTCTAACTGACTTAAGGCTGTATCACTTTTTATATTTATAAGCACATTAATATATTCCTTTATGTTATTTCAATAGTATACTTATAGCCAAGATAATCACCTTTGGGCATCATTGCCAATTTAATTAGTCTCATTGCTAGTTTTGATTATAAAGAAAGATGCAATTCCCCTTTAGACCTTTATAATAGAACTCCAAAATACTGCTATCTTGCTAGATCTTGGTTTAAGTGCATGACAAAGAATTTTCTCAATTTTAAGTTGATGAAAGCAAATATGATATAGATAATAGGAATGACAATATTAATGCTTTTGCAAGTACTGAATACTAACCAGAAAGTGTATTTGTTCTTCAGTGTTGATCCCTCAGTTGTTAACATATCAGATGAAATGGCCAAAACTGCACAGTGGAAGGCACTGTCCATGAATACTGAGAATGCCAAAGTAACCAGATCTAACACGAGGTAGCTGTAATGATTTATGCATTTTCTAACTATAGCCAACTTTCAGTTTACTTATGGATAGCTATTCAGGAAAACCATTGTCTTAACTTAACAAAACCAACCTTTTTTTCTTCCTCTTATTCTTCCTTCTTCCTTTCATCTATCCATCATTTCATGTATACTGGAAGCAGATATAGGTGCTGATTGTTTTGTTATTTTTTAAATTTATAGTTGCCTATTTCAAAAAAGAATTGTTTTGTAATAAAAATGAATATATACATAAGGAATAAATATATAAAAGATCAGAAGCCATATAAAGAAAGATAATTACTAGGGATTGAATACTAAAATAGAATACTACCTCAATCATGCTTTCTGATGGTCCAAAAAAAAAAGGCTTTCTTTTGTTTTGCTTTGTTTCAGCCTACTATTTCTTCTGGCGAGGTAAACATTTTCCTAGAAGATATTTGTAAGAAATTTAATCCATGGGAGTAAAGGCCATTCAGTTTTATAATGGACCATGTATTACACAACTGTTTCATAACCCCTTGCTTATATTTCTTGTTATGTAATAACCCTTTTTTCTTTCTTTCCCACTCACTTCAAGACCTAAACCTCAGGAATTCTGGCTTGATAATCATTAGTATGTTGATCCCTTAGGTCTCTGGAGAAATTAAGTATTATCCTGTAGAGTACTCAGTCATTCATAGTCAACAATTTTTTTTTTTGGTGTACACTTTGTGCCAGATGCTGTGTTGGGTGTCAGTATATTCCGCTTGGGTGTCAAAAATTAAAACTTTTCCAGGCAAGCAATCGTTATTGTCTTTCTGGCAACTGTCTTTTGATAATGATTGATTAGGTTTTTCTCCCAAGATATCTTTCCCTACCTGCTTTTAGAACCTTGCTCCTACTTAATCTCAGTTATCAACTCTTTTGGCTTTTCTCTCATCATTTCTTTGAGTTTTAATTCTCTAATGTAGACTGTTTACTTCACTTCTATCTTTGATCTCAAAAGTTTTTAAGTTAAACTTTTTGTCATTTTGGATTATTTCATGCAGCCAGAATTTCACTAGATACTCTTTTTACTCTTAGTAACTTTTCGCACCTTGTCAGCACCCCTGGCCCAGAATGTTAGTATAGTTAGGATAAATAGAAGGACCTTACAGTAGTATTATTTTGTCTTTTATACTTCTGCCTTTCATTCAGGTTGCCCCTCAGTTCAAAATCACATGGGAAGAAAGGGAATGTTTTGTTACATTGTTGAACAGAAAAATGTTTGGGTTATCTTCCTTCAGTTTTGTCTGGAGAAGGCAGCAAACCATAGTGTGTTTCTATCTTTTGCAAAATTTTCAAAGCCCAGATATTCATGTTACAATTAAATCAAATCAGTTAATCAGTTAAATCCATATACATGGAATCATTGTATTTGATATTAACTTGAAAATGTAGAATTGTATTTTGATCTTGTATTTATGAACCAAATTTGGGAAGATAAGATTTGTTACATTTTGCAGGAAATTATTCGATGCTTATTTATATTGACAAAGATTAATTTTTAATGAATTTGTCAGTAAAATAAAAGTCAGATGCTACAACTGTTCATATATAAAGTAAAACTGTTGTCAAGCACAGTCATCTTACACTGACCAATTTTAAGGAGCTCCTCTTCAGTTGTAAGAAAAATGTGAAATTTAGTGGCAAAAATATCTTTAAAAAACTAAGACTTTTAATATTTGCCTTTCCAGTTAAGTTTACTGATATGAAAAGAAAGCAGTAAGATAGAAATAGCAAGTTGTATGTTTATAGTATTAATAGTTGTCTCAAAAGGCTCTTATGGATATTTACTGTTGGCCGTGTTTGAATGTAATATTTAGCCATTTCAAAATTATTTATTCTCATTCTTTGTTTTAAATAGCCCTGAAAAACCTGTAAGTGTGAAAATAAGTTTTGAAGATGAACCAACAAAGAAATACATGGATGCTGAAACTTCATTATAGAATTGAACCAAGAGGAATTATTTATAGATATATATACATATATATGTATGTATATATAATATTTCATGTCACTATATATAACAATATTGTATGTCATGCCATTTATGCATGACTATGGGGTTTTTTGAAGTAGTGTCTGAAGTTTGTTAGGAGCACCATGGAGACTGTGTATATAATGAAATGGTCTCTTAGAAGTGAGGTACATGATTCTTACTAGTCAAATATTTATTTTTCTGTTGGAAAATTTTTTTCTGTTCTGCAATAGAAAAATGTGGGGAAATGCATTCAGTCTACTTTTCTTTAAATCTGTTTGTTCATCAGTGGCAGTCCATACCAACCTTAAGTGATACGTATTTAAATTTTTTCATTGAGTTGCTAGAAATGTTCCCATATTACTTCCTTTCTGCTAATGCTTTGTGGGAAGAACAGGGCATCTCTGCCAGTGCTGGGGCACAGATGGGGCCATATCCTGGCTGCTGTGTGTGTGTTGCATTACATGCATGTCCATCACGTTTCACAGGTGATGGGAACTTTTTCGCTATAAAGGTAGAACAGTGGAAACTTTCTAGATAAGAACTATAATTTTGACCTTTATGTTTTTGAAATTTATTTTAAATTTTAAAACCTCCGCATCTAGGCCTCCATTCTAATAAACAAGTATAATTGCAGGTGATTTTATAATTTAACTCCCATACCACTCATTAGTTTATGAATTTTAAAAGTTATAAAATACCAATTTACGATAGTTAAATTTTGTTGCCTTTGTAGAAATTTTTTTCTGAATCCTAGTACTCTATTAGAGCCCCAAATGCCCACTCTATTCTCTGCCTTTGCTGTCCTTTACTTAAAATGTGGTTTAGTTTGTATCAGGTTCAAGTTCTTGATTATTTTTCTATTATAAGTAGTATGATTAAATAATCAGGAGTCAGAATTCTCTTAAGTGGGTTTAAGATCAGTATTACTTTATTACGAATTACCTTTCATTTTCCGTTTACGTTGTTCTTTCTGTTGTATAGGTAATATTTAATAGATTTCATTTTTAAATATTTTATTTATTTTAATTGATATGATGCTTAAATATTATATAAACATTTGAAAAGGTAAAAAAATATAGAGTAAATTGTTAATATAAATAGTTGGTGCTCACTTGCATTTATGGTTTATTATCTGAGAGCAGTTGATAGATTTTACATCTTTGATATAAAGCACTGCCATATTTGTATTTTAAAAGAAATTTAGACCTATTATGTATAGCTCAGATTGATGACATTCTTCCTAGTTTGTGTTTGTATGTTTTATTTAGATTTTGCTTTTCTAAGCTGTCTTTTTAACTTCTAGCAAATCTTTTTAGTCATCTTTTATATACTTTTACCTCCATATGAAATAAATAAATGTTGTTCTTGTTAAGCCTGTAGGACTGGATGAATGGGGTTGTGAAACTGATTTGGCAAGAGGATGATTTCTAAACACCAAATGAGTATTGAGAAGCCACTGAAATATCGAAAATAATAACATGAATGTTAGGATGAAAATTTTAATGGAATTCTGATGCTTCCTTTAATCATTTTTAATTAAAGTACAAAAGTATGAAGAATTGATCTTATAGAAGATTATGAGCAATGCCCAAAGCTGATATTTTAGCAATTCTAGCAATCCATTCTAAACTACTTAACTAATAAAATTTCCACATCTAAGACCATGTGATCCGATTCTAGTTAAAATAATGGATTCAACTTCTGCCTCATATGGGAGGTTGGAAATGTAGCTGATTTTCTTTCGAAAATGTAGCTGGCGCCATTTGGTACTGCCTAAAGAAGAGAGATGCTGTCAGCACTTGATGAGAGAGTATTACCCACGGTGCTTGTTACTGTTTATGAGCTTCCACTGAAGTGATTCCTTTTCATTCATAGCAGCAGAATCATTTCCAAAGACCCCCAGTATTTGCTGCTATGATTTTGTATCTCCCCTGATGAACCTGAACAAGAGGATTTCCTTACACCATTCCCTAGTGTCTGGATGTCACAGGGTTAACAAATGTGCTTTTTTACAGGAAGTAATTTTAAAATTTGAACTGAAATCTACCTGGGATCATAGTGTTTATGTGATTTTATTTATGAATACTGGTTGTCCAGTGCCAGAAAAACCATGACGTGCAAAATGCTTTGCACTCAGTGTTTTTACTATGTTTCTAATTGTTAATAGTTTCTGCTTTCTTTTGACTACTTGACTTACAAAATGATCTGATTGACTACTTCATTGAAAAGCAAAGGTAACTCATGTTTAATAGCTTGTTTATGTGGTTATGATATTTTTCCACTATTTTTGAAAAATAATCATGGATAGCATTCTTTGAAAGACAGTGAAAAATGTAATTTACTACATATATTGCTTTTTAAATATTGCCTTAAACAGGTATAGATGAGCAGTAGTAATTGCTATGTACTGATTTACCTCAAGGTGAAAAAGAATTAAACCTGTGCATATTCCATTTATAAAATAAATTCATATAAACAGCCCTGCACTTTTTCAGATGCCTTGGTTTCCAGGATGGAGCTCAGTGCTACTGAGTACCCTGGCCGCAGGGCCACCTCAGGATATTCTTTCCTCCACCTATTTTATTTATTTATAGACATCTGTTTACAAGGACTGTAATACATCCTCATGTTGACCATCTGAAATTCACTTTCACTTGAATGCTATTTCACTCTAAAATTGCCGCTTTTGAGAAGACAATGAACTAAAAACTTCCTTATGATAAAAGGATGATGCTATATATTCTCTAATGATATTAGATATATGAAGTGAGGCACACGATCATTCTAATGGGTGTTGTATATGTGAGTATGCTTGTGTGAATGATGTTGTCAATCATAAATCTCTCAAGTTGTTTAAAAAAGCTGTGGCATATCATTGTTCATATTTGCCAAGCATATAAAATGTGTAGGACAGAATTTTTTATGTGCTAACGCATGTATTTATAAAGCAGATTTCTTTACCACTCAAAATTACTTTCTTTTTCTCCATCTAAAAAAAAAATTTCTTCCATATACCTAAAGTTTATGTATATATATAATAGCTTTATAACTTTTACCTTTTGCAAAAGCAGGTTCAAAATTCTGTAAAAAGGAAAATGGTTTCCGAAACAGAGGTATGACACCAGAGCTTGCTGTTTTTAAAGGATTGTATCATGTATATAAGTTCTGTAAATGTGCTCAACAGTGTAACATGTGAATCCTGTTTTAAAGTGCTCAGATTTTGGATGTGTAAGCCATTAATATAACATTGTAATTCAAAAATGTTTAAATTAAATAATTTAATGTTTTAAATTTATTTATGTAGATCACATCATTGTTATCATATGCAGTAGAACTATGTGAACTGTCTTTTGGTTTAGTCCAACAGTTATTTTTTTAGAAAGTAAACTTAAAGAGTTTAAGGACATCCAAAATTTAAAATAGTGTTCATACTTCAAAATTTGGCAATTTTAATGTAAAGTTGGTTCTTTTCTAACTTTTCAAAAAGTAATTTGAGTGTCGATAATAGGAAAACATAGTTGGAAATGGAATTGTCTAAAGAACATTTTTAAAAATTTAATTAGCATATATTGACTTCTACATTTGTCTTAGAGTACTTGTTAACAGTTGTTTTTTTAATCAGAATTTTGTGCGTTGATGATTCTTGTGTTGTGGCTTTTCTTTTGTTACTTTCATATTAAGAGCTTTTTTTTTTTTGTAGGGAGGTTCTCTTCCAATGTTTACTACATTTAAATAAATAGAAATTGAATTTTATTGTTCATTTATACAGTATTTGATAGCTTGGTATAATAACAGTACAGTTCTAATTTTTATGACTTTTATAATTATACAATGATAATATTTTCTTTTATAATAAAATCCAAAGTAAACATTTAAAATGTAGAAGTGATATTTTTCATCTATATGAAGTACAAGTATCTACCAAGTCTATAATGTGAATAATCCTGCCTTTCAAATCTGTTTCATAATATTAGAAGAAAACTATTTTTGGAGATGTTATTGAAGTTGAAAGATCAATAAAAGTCTACTGAATCAGTTGTTGAATATTGTCTTTATTTTGATATTAGAAGAGCTGCATGTCTTTCTCATGAGAACCTGATAGGGGATGGAGAAAAATAAGTGATTTTTATTTCCTGCCTCCTAATTTTCCTAAGCAGAAGACAGAAAAGAGGAAACAGTGAGAAAAGAAGACGAAACAAAATAGTGTGTGTTTCACAATGATTTTTTGATAGTTAAGAAATACTGAAATTAAAGCCCTTTAAGACAGGCTGATCCATTATTTTCCCTATTTTAAAACACATCTGTTTAGAATTTTGCAATGGGATATGTAATAAACACACATCACATTACACAATATGTAATGAGCATGTTAATACTGAACTTTCATAGACTCAAGGCTTTTTTGTTTTTAATGGCTAATTTCATTATGAAATTTTTTTAGTAATAGCTAATGACAGGCCTTGGTTTGTTTTCCATTAGGCACGTATGTAACAATTTCCTCCTGTGTTTTCTGCACTGTAAAGTTTCTGATATCCCACAATGAATTTGTCAATTTACTATTCCCATCAACAGAACTTTGAGATTTTTGTGGGGGTTGGGGGCGGGGAGAAGAAGGGAAATAGGGAGTTTCTCACTAGTTTTTGTTTGATCTTGCTCCTTAAGGTATATCTGATCTCTCCAGTATCAGTTCAGTGACCTTTATCTCACTACCTCTATGCTTTTAATGAAAACATTCCTGTTGTTTGGAAAACCTTCCTTTCTCTTTCTCTGCTATTCTTGCAAAGCTCAATTTAAGTTCTGCATTTTCTACAAATTGTGCTCTGCCTTGTGCTGTGTTCTGTAAGATCATTCTCCTGCCTCCACACAAGAGTGTGTCTGGGGCTTCCCTGGTGGCACAGTGGTTGAGAGTCCGCCTGCCGATGCAGGGGACACGGGTTTGTGCCCCTCTCCGGGAAGATCACACATGCCGCGAAGCGGCTGGGCCCGTGAGCCATGGCCGCTGAGCCTGCGCGTCTGGAGCCTATGCTCCACAACGGGAGAGGCCACAACCGTGAGAGGCCTGCGTACCGCAAAAAAAAAAAATGTCCTCTTTTTGTTTGTTTTTTTGTCCTAGACCAGTGATATAGGGGTATTTTAGAAATTCGGTGAATTATTTTTTTCTTCTTGTTGATTCTGAATATTTATTTTAATACCTATTTAAGTTAATTTTATTCGTTCCTTATAGTTACACGTTACACTCTTTTACTTCCGAAGTATGTAATTTACATTATCTGTGGATTCACCTCAGGATAGTAAAAAGGGTATTCAAAAATACCAGAAGGGGATGTTAGATTTGGACCCTACCACATCAGCCATGAGCTTGATGCAGGCGTGACCCCTCTGGGGTCGTGTATATTTCTCACAGAGTACAGTGTGGGCCCTGGGTGGGTGTGGTGCTCCTCTCCTGGAGAGCCCAGTGTGTCCCATGCTTCATAATCATCTCTGCAATTTTCAGTTACATTCAGGGAAGGCCAAAACATTGGTTTAAGATTTTATTTTTTTATTTTATTTCATTTTTTTTACATCTTTATTAGAGTATAATTTCTTTACAATGGTGTGTCAGTCTCTCCTCCATAACAAAGTGAATCAGCCATACACATACATATGTCCCCACATCTCACCCCTCCCGCATCTCCCCCACTCCCACCCTCCCCATCCCACCCCTCCAGGTGGTCACAAAGCACGGAGCTGATCTCCCTGTGCTATGCGGCTGCTTCCCACTAGCTATATGTACCTTATGTTTGGTAGTGTATATATGTCCATGAAGAACCTAGGGGTAAGACAGGAATAAAGACACAGACCTACTAGAGAATGGACTTGAGGATATGGGGAGGGGGAAGGGTAAGCTGTGACAAAGCAAGATTTTATTTTAAGAGAGGAGAAGAAAGGTGGGAAGCACATTCAATATTCTGATGAAGAAAAGTTCAGAGGAGTAATTTTGTCTCCTGCATCATGTTTAAAATGTCTGTAGAGAATACTTTTTCTACTCAGCATCAGTCTGCCTTCCCCTCTCAACTTTTTGTGTTTTGATTGGTAACATTATTTCTGCTGGTTTTATGTTCTCTGAAGTATAATTAGTTCTGCTCCATTCACCTGAGTTTGACTTTCATCTCACCTTTCTGTATTTCCAAAATGGTACCTTATTGTTTTCGTTTCAAATATGTATTTTCAAGTACTCAAACCTAAGTGTTGTTATTCCATTAGGCCTACTTTTCATTATTATTCAAAGGAGAGAAACATCACAGAAGCATTCACTGTATTCATTTTAAATCAGGTTTTGGGAGATTGAATCACCACACTAATTGACATTCCTGTGGGCACTTGGAGCAACATTAAGATGGGATTGAGTAGGTCCTAGATTAAATTGTCCAGGGGACAGACAGCATGGTGGTTAAGACTGGGCTCTGGATTGAAATTCTAGGTTCTCCCCTGCTTCCATCACTTACCAGCTCCGCCCTGTTGGGCCTCCGTGTTACAACTCTAAACTAAGATGAAAAATAACCAGATGGGGGCTTCCTTGTGGCGCAGTGGATAAGGCTCTGCCTGCCAATGCAGGGGACACGGGTTTAAGCCCTGGTCCAGGAAGATCCCACCTGCTGCAGAGCAACCAAGCCCGCGAGCCACAACGACTGAGCCTGTGTGCCTCAACTACTGAAACCCTCACGCCCAGAGCCTGTGCTCTGCAACAAGAGAAGCCACCACAATGAGAAGCCCGTGCACTGCAACGAAGAGTAGCCCCTGCTCGCTGCAACTGGAGAAAGCCCGGATACAGCAACGAAGACCCAACGCAGCCAAAAATAAAATAAATAAAAAATAAGCAGATGATGTGAAGAGTAGGTGAAATAACGAGGAAAGTGTCTGGAACAACAGTCCCTGGCACAAAATAAGCGCTCAATATTTTTCATTTTTTGAAGCTTCACAATGTAAAGAGTATTTTTTTTAAAAAAGCTTTAATAGAATTAAAATTTTTTCAATAAAAAGAAGCTTCAGACTTTCACAAAAGGTGACGAGCCTTGCCCAGTGCCACAAAACGAACTAGTGACAGGTGTCCCACACAGCTCATTCGTACTTTCACGCCAGAGTCGCTGAAACTGTCTCCACGTTACACGAAAGCTATTCAGCAGGTACCGTTGGTCCTTTTCAAACTAAGTATCTGCTTTGGAAGATAACTGATTTTTAGTCCATAGCAATTCTTGAAATTAAACACCCCAAAATGAAGCTGCTTTCTCTCCTACCCATTTTATTTCAAACACTGAAGGTTGGCACACCGAGTCCAGAAAAACCGACAGCGTTTAGGAAACCCTGGGTGGCAGGCAGCCCGAGGTCGGGGTGAGGAGGCTACCGCCGCCGCCAGGCCCTCAAGCCCCACCCGACAGCGCGCGCTGCAGCCCGGCCCTGCGCGTCTCCGGTTGCTATGGCAACCCGAGCCCGGCGTCCCCGTCGCCACGGCGTTCGGCGGGCCGCAGCATGGCTACCCCTGATTGGCTGGGGCGCCCTGCCGGTGGAAGAAGAGGTGTCGGCATTGGCTGAGGACGCTCCGGTTTCGTGGCCGGAAGGAGGATTGGATTGATGCACCAACGGTGCTGCTGGCAGCAGTGCCCCCGAGGTGGAGGGGACCAGGCGCGGGCTAGGGGAGAGGAGGACGGGCCCCCGATCCAGAGCAGCGTGACAGTAAGTAGCAGAGACGATGAGAAGGGCGATTTCGAGCTTGGCCTGAAGGAGGGGCCCTCCCTTGGGCGCGGAGAGTGGGGCCGGAGCGGGCGTTCCTCTGCCGGCGCGCGGATTCAGGCAGGGTCTCCAGGGAGATGTCCGCAGGTGCTTGTGGAGCAGCCCGAGGCCTCGGAGTGAGCTCCCCGCGGCAGGAGGCAGGGCAGAGAGTGCGGGCTGTCGGGCGTGCGGGAGTCACTGTGAGCCTGTCTCATAGCAGACGGGTTGGTGTTGGCGGATGGATGGTGGGAAAGTGCCATCAACCATGCGTGATGGTCCTTTCAGTTCCATAAGGACTTATTCTGGTTACAGGAAGCCTGAGTGTGTCTCTTCCAATCTGCTCCTACACTCCGGAGGCTCCTTCATAAAACCCTTTATGGGCGTCGCTTCTCTGCCTTCCCCTTATGTTATGATGCTGCTCTGACAGTCCCTCTGCTTCTCTGCTCAACGTGAGTGAGCCTGTTCAGTTCCAGGCCTTCAGGCACCACATGTCAGCTGATTACTTGAAAACCTCCACCTCCAGCCTAGGCTGCTCCACTAAGCACCAGACCCCAAAACCCAACCGCGAGTTAACTCCACACGTGCACAACCCTAAACACCATCTCCCCCATTCCCACAGAGTGCTTCGCCCTTGGATTCCCTGTCTTGGGCATCAAGATACAAACACCACATCTGGACAATATCTTTGACACTTACTGCCTCTTCTGCATTTCTACCGGTTATCAAGGCTATACTTTCTTAATAGCTGTCAAATCAATTCCCACATCACTAAATCCCTTCTCACTACATTAGAATTTCCACCAGTTTCTTGGTTAAATTCAACACCCATCCACCTTCCCTGATGGCAGTTTGGCCCTATCTAATCCATTTTTCTGTCTATTGTTAGACTGATCTTTCCAAAAAACATATAAGGGCATTTCACTTCCTGCCAAGACTCCCTGTCATCCTCATCCACACTTCTTAGTTAGGCCGTCCATCAGCAGTTCCATCTTTGTTCCCAGAACATGCCACATTCTCTCCTGTGTGTGCTGATGTCCCCTGTTGCTCACACTGCCTTCGATGGACTCCACTTTTGCACCTTCCCCAACCCTGCTCTCACTCCCCAGTCATTCTCTGAATGTTGCCTAATTGCTTTTCTGCTTCCTCCTCTAGACTCTCTCTCTGAGCGCAGAGGCCAGGTTTGTCTTCCTCACCATTTGTTGTGTCTATCATAGCACCCTGCAAGTAGCAGGGGCTCAACAAATACTGGTTAAATGAATGATTCTCTAAAACAAGAAGTTACTGTTTTGCATAGCATCCAGTAAAGCTTTCACTTATAAAAGATGAATGTTGAACTTCCAGGTTTTACTTTAATTTCAAGATCCTTGGTTTGGAAACTATTTCAATTCACAGTCTGTATTTCATGCCATAATCATTTTAATGGTAGCTGTTGTTATATGGCATAAGTTTAACATGGGAAAGAGAGAGAGTACAGTGCAGTTTGCAAGAGATAGGCTTTGAGTCAGACATGCGTGGGTTTGAATCCTGGCTCCAACATTTTAGCTCTGTGGCCACTTATCTGTGGCTTCGTTATCTCTACAATGGGCTAATAATAACCCCTACCTCATAGGATTATATTAAAGACTAAATGTGTATAACCCATATCAAGTGCACAGTGCCTTATACTTAATAAATTTTCACATGTCTAAAAACTAGAAACATTCACATGGATGTTTGTAGCAGCGTAATTCACAATTGCCAATACCTGCAAACAACCAAGATGTCCTTCAGTGGGTGAATGGATAAATTAGCTGTGGTACATCCAGACAATGGAATTGCTGAAAAAAAGTTAACTATCAAGCCATGAAAAGACATGGGGGAAAGTTAAGTGCATATTACTAAGAAAAGAAGCCAGTCTGAAAAGGCTATATACAGTATGATTCCAACTACATGACATTCTGGAAAGAG
Source organism: Neophocaena asiaeorientalis asiaeorientalis (assembly GCF_003031525.2). Taxonomy (NCBI): domain Eukaryota; kingdom Metazoa; phylum Chordata; class Mammalia; order Artiodactyla; family Phocoenidae; genus Neophocaena; species Neophocaena asiaeorientalis. The sequence goes on from NW_020173951.1 coordinate 1,405,717, forward strand.
CAAAACTTTAGAGACAGTGAAAAGATCAGTGGTTGTCAGGGGTTAGCTGAGGGTGGGGGAGATGTGAATAGGCAGAGCACAAGGATTTTTAGGACAGTGAAAATACTCTGTGTGACACTATAATGATGGATACATGTCATTATATGTTTGTCTAAACCTACACAATGTACAACACCAAGAGTGAACCCTAAGGTAACCTATGGACATTGAGTGATTATGATGTGTCAATGTAGGTTCATTCTTTTATTTATTTATTTATTTATTTATTTTTGGCTGTGTTGGGTCTTCGTTTCTGTGCGAGGGCTTTCTCTAGTTGTGGCGAGCGGGGGCCACTCTTCATCACGGTGCACGGGCCTCTCACTGTCGCGGCCTCTCGTTGCGGAGCAAAGGCTCCAGACGCGTAGGCTTAGTAGCTGTGGTACACGAGCCTAGTTGCTCCGCGGCATGTGGCATCTTCCCAGACCAGGGCTCGAACCTGTGTCCCCTGCATTGGCAGGCAGATTCTCAACCACTGCGCCACCAAGGAAGTCCCTGTAGGTTCATTCTTGGTAATAAATGTACCATTCTGGTAAGGAGGGAGGCTCTGCAGGTGTAGGGGTAGGGGGTATATGGGAAATCTCTGTACCTTCCTCTCAAATTTGTTGTAAACTTAAAACTGCCCTAAAAAGTAGTCTTAAAAAAGAAGTAAAAGAAACACTGAAGGTTGGAATTGTGAAATTTCCATGGTCAGCTCACAAAAGGTAAAAATCAATCTTTTAATTCAGTCAAGTACAATTTCTAGGACATCATCCTGCTACCCAGTCACACTATACTACTTGATCACAAACTTTGTTCTGATACAGGTAAGAAACTCATTCAGTGACAACTTATTGACCATCTGATGGATCCAGGGCCCTCTGCCAGATAAAGGTGAGGCAAAAGAAAGTGTAACCAGTAAAGTCTCAAGTAAGTGAAAGAAGGGCCTGGAATGTCACTCTGCCTGTCTCAGCTGGTCAGACTTTGAGGTCAGAGTCAAAGTGGACTGAGTGGAGCCCTTGGAGAGGTGGAAAGGAGGTAGAAGTTTACTGGGTGTCCAGAAGGGAGCATCACCAAGTGCCTGTGCCCTCAGAGCCCAGGATCCCATGGGTGGTAGCCCAGAGTCCACAGAATTCAGACTCATGCTAGGTGCATGGGTTCAAATTCCAGCTCTGCCACTGCTGGACACAGGGCGTCTGCCAAGTTGCTTCATCTCGGCACTTCAATTTCCTTACATATACAGTGGAGTTGTTGTGAGTATTACATGAATCAGTAGAGACAAATTTCCTAGAACTATGGTAGGTACATAGGAAGTGCCAGGTACATGTTAGCTGTTTCTATTATGTTTTACCTGGGGGAGAGAAATAAGTTAAGAGATAACAATAAAGTAGGATGGGCGTGTGGGGATAGAAAGTGTCACCTTGGGAACAGGTTATGTGGCTTGGATTTGGAAATGAGTCTTACATTTTTGAGACTTGGTCTTCCACAGGAAAGTGAACTCTATGTGTACTCATATATCCGCCTGACATGTGTGATTAAAAAAAAACATGAAAACGAGCACTGAATAAAATAGATGGTTTTTCGTTTGGTAAAATGATTGCTCATTCATATCTAGAAGTCAAACTTCCCTTCATCTCAGCTGAAATCTGCAACAGTCATTAATAAAGGTCGTGCACTCACATCCATGGGGGAGGCTCAACTCAGAGCTTATTCAGTCTTGTATTAGGAATAGTTATAGTTGACAGGGAGTCTAGCTTCACAACCCTCAAGAGAGTCAAAGTGACAAAATCACAATCAAATGGCACATATCTAGAAGAGAGACTAAAAAACCCTCCTACAAAAATTGAAATAAAAACAAGAGGCAGAATGGATAAAGCACAGCAGCCATAACATTGATCCTGGGCCAGCAGGAAAAAGTTACCCAGTATATAGTGTATTTTGCATAAATGACCGGGAATTTTTAATTAATTTGAGAAAAGTGTGTCTGAAGTAATATTTGGTTACTAAGGTGATAAACATTTACCTAGAAAATTCACTTAGGCAGATAGAGAGCTGGATAAAGGCCACCAATAAGTGAAAGTTAGTATAGCATTCAATTAACAGGGAAGGCCCTGCCTGGCTTTAAATTCCTGCTCTGCCACCAGAGGTGTAAAGCTCTGTGACTTGGACAAATTACTTAACGTCTGTGGGCCTCAGTTCTGTCATCTGTGAAATGGGGACAGTAAAGGTAGTTGCCTTATAGCTTTGTTAGGAGAATTATATTAGTTAACGTATGGAAGCAATTAGAATGGTGCTGGCACAGGGTAAGCCCCATGTAAACATTTGCTTTTATTATTGTTGTTACTATTACCAGATATGAGATCTTAGCCAAGTTACTGAAGCTCAGCACCTCAGTTCCTTCATCTGTGAGTTGGAGATACAACACAACCATCTCCCAGGGTTGTTTTAGGATTAAACAAATACATGAAAGTGCTTATAACTGTAAACCCGAAATAACATCAGGTGTAACAAATTAAAATGAAGACTATTTGTGACACTAAAAATAAAACTTTTTTTCATTTTATGTCTAGTATTTGTCATCAGTGAACCAAAGTCAGTGAATATAAGCAAATGACTTAAAATAAGCATGACCGAAGTAATAGTAATATTACCAATGGTAGTATTTACAACAGCTGTCATAATAACAACTTAGCTAGCTACAGACAGTTTTTTGTTTTGTTGGTGCCACACCACGTGGCATGTGGGAATCTTAGTTCCCCAACGAGGGATCAAACCTGGGCCCTAACCACTGGACCACCAGGGAATTCCCCTGGACAGTTTTAAAGGAGTTTCATTTTATTTTATTTAGTTCCAACTACCATCTTATAATGGGGATATAATTATGTCTATTTTTTGGTAAATGAGGAAACTAATAATCAGAGAGGCCCAGGGACTTTTTGAGGTCACTCAGCAGGCATGTAGAAACCAGGTCTACTCCATCACTGCTGCTTCTTTCACCTGCATCCCAGCCGTGTAACAGGAAGACTTCACAGTCCCAAGCCTGTTAGCTCTCATCAGTGGAGACCACAGCATTCATATAATGTGCATGTGTGTGTGTGTGTGTGTGCTACACTTGACATAAATGTGAATACTCATTCCTGTAGGAAATGTTATTGTCCTATCATGTATACTTGAGGTGGCCCATATTTAACACAAATATCTTATTTACCTTGTGGCTTCCCTGTGTTTATAAAGAGATTTTTGTCAAACCAACATTCTGTAATAGCTAGATGCTGGTCAGCTGGGGCAAATGTATCATTTGCTGAAAGTTTTTTTCATAATCTTTATTCTCCATCTATAAACAATGATCCTCCAGTTGTAGCTGGAGCTTCCCAATCACATTTCTCTTGGGATTTGTTTATTCATTCATTCATTCATCAATCATTTATTGAATACTTCTTTTGTTATAAACTAGCAATGCTGTGCTGGATGTTGGGGATGAGCAAACTGGCTGTCATCCACATCCCTGACTAGTTTATAGTAAGCTAGAGGAGACAGATGCATAGTTATTGAATTATTGCCTGAATCTGCCCCTTTATTAAGAGCTTCAAGGCAGGGAGGTCAGTGAAAATTTCCTTAAAGAATGAATACTTGAGTTGAGATGGATGAGCCTTCCAGGGCTTTCTGCACTAATCTGGCCCTTGAGTCTAGGAATAAAGGTCGCAGGAGTGCAGGAAAAGCAGGCCTGGGGCAGGGACACACGGCCCAGGTCTGTGTGGAGCTGTTGCGGGCAGAGGCTTCATCTCACATGGCACCTCAAATCCTCCTTACATTTGTTTTTATGCCGAGAGAAATGGGAAGCCCATGAAGGCTCAATTGGTCAGATTTGTACCATAAAAAGGGTGCTTTTGATGCTGTGTGGAGAACAGACTTCTTCTTGTTGGGAGGAGAGAGAAACTGGAAGTTGGGAGTCCATTTAGGAAGTGGTTCCTGTAGTTCAGGTGGGCAATCATGAGGACGAGGGTGTTGGCAGTGAGGATGGAGAGAAGTGGGCAGACAGGGACTGTACTGAATAGAAAAATAGTGAGCTAATGAGTAAGGGCCTTAGGAAGAGGAAGTGTCATTTTTCCAAGGTTCATGCCCAAGGGCTCTTCTTGAGTTGAGATTATTTGAGGATCTTCTGTTCTATGAGCTGGCCATAGCCTTGGAGGCCACCATCAACCCCAGCCCAGCTCATCTGCTCCCTGTCTCCCCAAACGACTCTCAGGATCTGGCCTCCCTCCCTTTGTGCATCCCCTGGAGTATTCTTCCCCTGCCCCGGCCATTCTCCTAGACCTGCTTCACAGCTGTCACATGTGCCTTTTCATGGCTCTTTCTTCAGCCCACAGTGGTCTCTCTTTCCCTTAAATTCATTCAATTTATAATCTCCTTGGGAAACTAATTTTCTCTGCTTTTTGACATTTCTAGTGTTCTTATTTAATCCCTTGTATTAGGCCGAACCATAAGAAATTGTTCTTTTTTTTTAAAGACCCAATATCAGCAGTTTCATGTTGTTTAACCTACATATTTCTCATTTCCCACACTTGCTGAGTTATGGATGGATGTTTTTGCAGCATCCAGTAGTGTCTTGTGCACAGTCAGCACACAATAAATTAAAAATGCACTTAAATGTTATTAGATGAAACAAAAGTTATTCAGTGCCACCAATTATTAGGAACATCAGTGTGTTTACCCAGTGTTCTCTTTACTCTTTGAGGGTCTAGGGGATTGGGCTGAATCCATACTCACTTATTATCATGTCTTATTTCCATGATGGCTAACTTTGGGGAGAAGGCAGTTTTTTTTTTACCATGTCTTATTCAGTGCAGTATCCTCAGTGCCTGGCATATATGAGGAAATCAAAAATTGTTTCTTGAAGGAATGAATAAATATTGTCACCTTTCTCTGTCTCACAGAAACAGAGAATTGAATGTAATCTTACTATGTTTGGAGGTCAATGAATAAAGAGAAATTTGGTGTGCTACTTTATTTATTTTCATTGACTGGTTAGTATAAATTCTTTCTTCATACCATCTGGACCTTTTTTCCCCTTTACAATATCACTACTTAATACATGGGTCTTAGGTTCATTCTACCCTTTGTCACAAATAGACTTGGGTAAGCAGCCACACAAGGCATGAGCACAGACTATCACAAATATTGTGCAGTGGCAGTTGAGGGGCCCCCCAGGAAATCCATTCCTATCTGCAGGCATTACCCTTTATGACAAAAGATATGAGTTAAAATGGGAATACATCTTGAAAATAGGAAAATGATAATGGTGCCTATTGTCATATATTCTAGTTAACTTTGGAACAGCACTCTCAATCCACCTTGGGTTACTATTCACCAGAAGAAGATGAAGGCAAACTCCTAAGGGAGTGTCTAACCTGTAGCAGGTGCTCAATAAATATTCAGGGGAATGAGTGGGAGACAGAATACTCTTATCATGTTTTATTCTTTTACCCCCAAGTGCTTGTTTAACTAGAAAATAGAAGGTTGTTTAAAGAATAAAGTGTGCATAAGGAAGGTGTCAAGTCTGCTGACTCGGGAGCAAGGCCATGACAGTACTTGCCCTTGGCTGATGCCACTTTTGCCAATGGCAGTTCTGTAGCAAATGCAACTTTGTTTGGCACCATACGATGGTATTAAAATACAACACCTACCTAGTTCTCATGAGTGAACCAGGATGAATGGATGTGTATTTGTAAGCACGCCAGGGTCCAGTTGCATTTAACCAATACACTTAAACACATTTTCCTTATTTCTGGTTGCTCTATGTGAATTATATATTATTTAAAATTATATCTTATTTTAACCACTTTTTTCAAATTTTAAAGGAATTTTAAGGAAATATGTCTACATTAAAGGAATTGGAGTAATGATTTTTCATTTTGCATTTCCATCTATTTGTGGGGCTGAAAGTTCTGTAAGTTTTTAATACCTACCTGAGCACAGACAGACTGCATCTTGACATCTAACATGGAGGTTAGCTGTCATTCAGCCAAGGAAAGAAGGACTCCCTGTTGTTGGTACAAGAAGTTCTAACTTCCGTGGTAGGGTTCATGACACTTTATTTTAGTGCCTTTTCAAAAATAATAAAGCTGATGTAGCAAAGTGGTAATTAACCTTAGTCATGCCAAACTCTTACTGCTATTATGTTCTAAGTGCTGGTTTTATTTTTTTAAACCATTAGTAAAGGTAGTAAATAAAATGGAATAGTTACAAAGATGCAACCTAAGTGATTAGAAGGAAAAACATGTATCTGTGGGATATGAAACTATTTCCCAAAATGAATCAAATGATTTTTCTGTTTTATCTTTAGAAAAGATGAGGCCATTTAAGGATCTCTCGAATAGCTAAGGCAATTGTGGTATAAAAAGGAATTTCTGGGCAGAGAATCTGAAAACCATATCATAAATACTCGCCATGTTATTTAGTTAGTGGGTTTATATTGCACAATTTAGATTAATTACGATCAGTTAATTTTACCATGGCATGGATAATCTCTCTGTCATACGTGTTTACCCTGCAATTACTGAGTGAGGTGTGTGTCTCTGGGGACTTTCTTTTATTATTAACCCAAATTTCAGGTGACATCAGGAGAATGAATTACTTTCGAGAGTTTCTTTTTAAAAATGGGTTTAAAAATTCAACAATGAGTCAGAACTGTGATTATGCCTGTACTTGACTAGGGCTGTAAACACCAAACTATTTGACTATCTGATCTGAGATAGTATTTGGGTTCCATGACTGAGAGGTACAGAGGAAAGATACTGAATGTTTGTCCTTAAAGTAATATGCACTTGTATTTTATATGTAATCTTTCACTTCTATACCCATTCCATTTTAAGAAAAAATACTAAATTTCACCTTTTCCATTTAGAATCAAAGGAAAATCTCCATATGAATATAAGTGAATACAAGTGTTTGTGTAGCAAGTATCATAATCTCTGGCCTCATCTCATCTGTAAAATAAATGTTAGAAAATGAGTGGTTTTCTATTTTTATTTTTAGCAGTGGAACCTTGTTTTCAAATGAAACTGTACAGAGACCCCCAGAGAAATAGGACATAGTGCATTCAGCTACTCTTACCCTCCCCTGGTTGTCCTGGAATTGACAATGACTGGGTTAGTCCTTTCAGGCACTCCACATAGGGCAGTGATTCTCAGAGGATCATCTAGGGTCACTGTGAAAACAATATTGTTATTTGAAAGGAGAACCCTCGGGTACCTAGGCCAGTGCTATTGAGGTAATCTTCAGACTAGTGTTACTGGCCCATGAGGGAGAGATACAAAATTGAGAGCAAGCATTGAGAAATGTTTATAGCAATTTGACATTGCTGTGCTATCCAAGCACATGATCAGTGATGGGCTTATTTTCCTGGATACGATATGGACCAAAAGTGTTGATCCATAATAGATTGGAAAAAAAAAACTTTATGGATAATTTGAGAAGCACTGTTCATGAATATTTTCTTATTTAGGACTCCAGTTTTCCTCCTAAAGATTGAATAAGTTAGATCATTCCTGAGTGTGTTCAATATTATTATAGCATTACAAATACTTATCAATTGATTTGATTTATAAGGAAGCTTTATGAAAGACCTTTGAACTAAAGGAATAATGACATTGGTTTTTAAAAATAATTCTTTTATTCATCCATTCATTAATTTTTTTCAATAAATATTTATTGTTTGCCTACCATGTGTCTGGTGAATACAGGAGACCCAATCCTGCTTTATGGGGTCGTCAGGCAATTGCCATACTTTTTGCACAGGTTTGCAGCGTGGGTAGTACAGGCTTCCCTGGGCTCCGAGAAGGAGCACCAGACTTGGTTGGGGGCGGGGGATGGTGAGTGGTCAAGGGAGGTTCTAATCCCAAAATTAGTAATTGTTAAAAAGCAAATAATTCTCAAACTTTGGTAAAAATAAACTTTATGGATAATTTGAGAAGCACTGTTCATGAATATTTTCTTATTTAGGACTCCAGTTTTCCTCCTAAAGATTGAATAAGTTAGATCATTCCTGAGTGTGTTCAATATTATTATAGCATTACAAATACTTATCAATTGATTTGATTTATAAGGAAGCTTTATGAAAGACCTTTGAACTAAAGGAATAATGACATTGGTTTTTAAAAATAATTCTTTTATTCATCCATTCATTAATTTTTTTCAATAAATATTTATTGTTTGCCTACCATGTGTCTGGTGAATACAGGAGACCCAATCCTGCTTTATGGGGTCGTCAGGCAATTGCCATACTTTTTGCACAGGTTTGCAGCGTGGGTAGTACAGGCTTCCCTGGGCTCCGAGAAGGAGCACCAGACTTGGTTGGGGGCGGGGGATGGTGAGTGGTCAAGGGAGGTTCTAATCCCAAAATTAGTAATTGTTAAAAAGCAAATAATTCTCAAACTTTGGTAAAAATACCTGAGCCACTCCTTACTGATTGTGACACAAATATTTTTTGAGTCCATACGCTGTGCTTACCCTGTGCCACTTGCTGTTCTGTGTGTGAGGATAAAGCAGACACAGTCCCTGCCCACATGGGGCTTATTATCAAGTGCATGGAGACCAGTGAATGGCTAGGAGTTCTCCTGATGTTGATGAGCCCCACAAGGAAATAAAACAGGGTAGAGTGGTGAGTGTGAGCATGTGATGGTGAATGGGTCGCAGAGTAGTTCTCAGCGAGGAGGTGACATCTGAGCTGAGGCTAAGTGACCTGAAGGAGCTGAGCTGCAGTGGGCTGAGGGTGAGGGAGACGATGGAAGAGCTCAGAGAAGTCAGAGTCAAAGCAAGAGGGAACTGCCTTCGACTCTGCTCTGTGTGCATCTGCAGCCAGGCCCTTGCAGCCCCATCACCCACGCTCATCCTTGGGGGATGTGGGCATCCACAGAGCCCCCATCCCTAAGGCCTGTTTGTGTGCCCCAGGTATTGGCTTCAAAGTTCTTTTGCTTCTAATAGCCAGCTCCTGGGTCTCTTTTTGGAAGGACTGCTCAAGCTGCTGGAGTCTCTTTGCCCCCAGTCAGCAGTGCCTGTGTCACAGAACCAAACTCAGGTCTGCTTGTCCACTCACAGTAAAGCCAATCTCCTGACACCCAGCTGTGGTGAAGGAAAGTGCAGGCTTTATTGCAGGGGCCAGCAAGGAGTCCAGGCAGCTAGTGCTCAAAAAGCCTAAACTCCCCAATGTGTTTCAGCAAAACATTTTTAAAGGCCAGGTGAGGGAGGGGAGTCCCAGGGTATATGATCCACTCATGCACAATTGTCTGGTTGGTTGATGGTGAGGTTACAGGGTATTAACATTATCAATCCTTAGGTGCCAATAGGTGCTTAACGATCATCAACTAGTTAATTTCTTCCTTTTTGATGGTGTTTTTAGCATCTGTAAAACAAGTCAGGAAATGTGCATCAGATACTACTTCAGAGACGAGCTACAGCAGAGGATGGGGGAGGGGTCTGCCCCAGGAAGGCCCCATAGGGTCCTGCTCCCTTACACCTGAGGGGCTAGGACCTCCCTCAGGGCCCTTTACCAACCACTCCTTCCCTCAAGTTTGGACACTGGCTCTGAGGCAAACTCTACCTGCACGGCTCTTGCCCTCACTTGCCCTCTGAGGAACACTTCCTCAGAAAGTTGTTTGCTTCTAGGAAATGACTTAAGAGATGAACTGCCCTCCCTGCCACCCACCAGTTTTGAATTATAGCCTTTGGTATAGTGTTATCATTTTTGTTAATTAAAGATGGGATTAAATTAAATATTTTATAGTATTCCCAAGTTCTTGAAGTTTTTTTTTTTTTTTTTTTGGAACAGTTTCCATTTTAACAGCCATCAAGTGGAAAGGATTTTATTTTTTATCCTAAAGGCAATTGCCTATTTCTTCTGATTCTGGTGAATTTGTTTACTGTTCAATTAAGTGAAACATTTCCAGAGAGTTATCTATTTTCACTCTTCCAGCTCACAGAGTAGAAGCTAATCTTAAACTGATAAAACTATTAGAGGATTATTTCCTGTTCACACACTGGGTCAATAAAATTACAGAGATTAACCAAGGGAATAAGACAGAGTGTTTAGCAGGGTTTGATTGTGGGAGATATCATCTAGCATCAGAAGCCTGTGAGCTTTTCCACACATTTTCATGTACTAATCACTGTGACTTTCACGTCCCTGTTTCTAAAATGGTCTGGAGCTATGGTTTGAGCAGAATTTGAAGCTGACAGGCCAGTGTGTCTATGTGGAATTTTCCCTCTGTTCTTCAGGGAAAAGTAAAGTTAGATTATATTTATTTTGACTGGGTTTCCATTTATTTTAGAACTTTTGGGGCATTTTAATATCTATATATGAAAAGCACTTGGATCTCTTGCTTTTGAAAAATTATGTACAGATCATCCATTCTTCCTCTTTTCCTCCCTACTCCTCCCTTTGTTCCTTCCTTTTTTCTTTCTTCCTTTTAAACAGATGCTAAATCATCTCTCTATCTGAATATCTCACAAAACATAGTTTAAAGTTCCTAAGTGGGTTTTTCTTTGCTTGTAGTAGAATCCTATATCTGGGATATCCTCTTTTATCTTTAGTAGTTTTCTGTCTGAGATTGGACATAGTAAGCATTCAATAAATATTTCTTGAAGGAATGAAGCCATGGTGCTAGGTCCTGGGCACAATCCTAAAATATTGATATTGTGCTTTTCTTGGTGTGCATCTGTGATGAGAGCATTGCTTTTCAGCTTTTAGTTCCAGCTCAACTATTTGTCACAAGTATGACAACAATATTGGGAAAATAGTTTTTAAATCCTTAGATAAACTGTGTTTGTTCATTTCGCAAAATTAAATTTCACTAGATTCTGTTGCAGTAAAATACCCATTGGCACATTTCTTTTGCCTCTAAATACCTCTGAAACACTTGGATTTTGACCATCAATTTCATAATACATTGAGGCATGGAATTGTAGGACAATAATGCATGATTTTTCATGCCTGAAAAACACTCTGAAGTCAAGCAGTAGCATTGAAGCGTAACTGGAAAATTTTACATCCAGTCAAGAATTAAACCAATAGTACATTTAATTTTTTATTTGCTATGTAATTGAAAGTATGAGTATCTTCAACTTTCTTTTTGTTTCTATTCTAAAACAATTTAGTCAGAAATTGATTAAGGAAAGGGTAAACAAATAAATTGTTCTCCATTAGTGAACTCATAATAACCTTTTGAGTAGGAGTGGGAAATAGTATTAAAATTTATCCTAGGAAGGGTGACCAACCATAATGACTACAAAGCCTAATTCAGAAGACTGAGATGCCTATTGGGTTGTGTTCCCAGGCTGGCAGCCTCACTGTCTGGATTGTTAAAAAACAAAATTCAACTGAGCACATTTTAAAGATCTTATTGGCTTTATTCAGTGAGTCATGAATGGGCAGCATTCAATCTAGCAGATAGAAAGGAGCTCTGAGGAACTGTACAAATGAAAGACTTTTTTAGGCAGAAGAGGGCAGGAATGAGGAAGTTATTCTTCATTAGGAGTTAGGCAAAAAACGGATTGGTTATTGCAAGGTTACTTTTCCTAAAGAGGATAGAGGGTTTTATCAGGCAGCTTGCCTAACTAGTGCTGATCAGGAGATTCCTGATTGGCTAGTTTAAGTTCCCATTTCTGGGAGAGAGGAAACTGTAATTAAGTTAAGTTTAGTGACCCAGAGATTAGCATAAACAACTCCATTGTCTAAAACAATGCGCCCATTGTCTTAATTTTAACAGGATGTTTGAGTGAGTCCAGGGGCTGTGCAAGACTGACCCAATTCTTGCAGAAGAGGTTATGACTAGAGTTGACTCACATGGGGATTCAGCTTAAAAACTTTAGGAATTCTGGAAACCCAAGGACATTTTGTGTGTTGCCCTTGACACTGTAATGCTTATTTGCAAGTGGGTGGAGCTTCCTCTGGGATTTTTAGGGGCATGACCACGATGAGAGAGGAACTCCCCGAAGTAGCAGCGTACTCTACTGTTAAGGAAACTTGCCAAGAAAGACAAGTAAGATGGCATAAAAGTGTCAGTTGGACTTCAGGTATTTGCTTATGTATATTTTGGAAACCCCAAATTGGGGCACTTTTCCTGACAAGCAGAACAATACTTGTTGGGGTAATGGGTCAGAATATTTGAAATCAAGAATGACTCAGAAAATATAGGCTAAAGTACTACTATAATTATAAGCTATGCCCTAAATGTATCCAAAGGCCTTTGAATGATAAACAGTAAATGTTATTCATATTAGCATTTATATTGCTATATTACAAATAAATGTTAGTTTGTGCATATTTAAATAAATGTTATAAGTGAATTTTGCCTGCATTAATTGAGAATATGTTGGAGCACATAACCCAACTAAAGTTTTTCCTTCTAGTTTACTTTGAAAGGAATGTGATGTTAATTCTGGGGCATTGATGTTTTACAATGCCTGATCAAGACAAAAAAGTGAAGACCACGGAAAAATCAACCGATAAAAAACAACAAGGAATCATCGCCAGGTAACTCCCTTCTGAGTCTTTGCTAATTATTAACTCAGGCAGTGGCCAGCAACCAGATTTAATGACTTTTTGAGAAATAGAGTAGATCCTTGACAACTGCTGCTCTGGGGTACAGTGTTTACTGAAATGTTTGTGCATTTCTAGAGTTCTACAGAAACGTTTAGCATGTATGTGTTTCAGTCTATAAAAGCAGGCCTCCAAGTAGCAGTGTTCCATGTTACTAGTGGGTAACATGACTAGTTCACCTGGAGTCTTCTGTTGGTTGACACTGTGTTATTCTTTTTTTTTTTTTAACATCTTTATTGGAGTATAATTGCTTTACAATGTCATGTTAGTTTCTGCTGTATAACAAAGTGAATCAGCTATATGTATACACATATCCCCTTGTGTTATTCTTTCTCCTAGGGACTATTCAGATCTTAAAAGACTTCTGTGCCTTTTGAACGTTCAGTCAAGCAAACAACAGGTAGTGTTTTCAAAGAATGTGCGTCTATTAACGACAGAGAAATCACGTTTCCAAAGGGATCCATTTAACATCATGTGAACGATAAGTCTATTTTTCTTTGTTCTTTCTTATGTTTTGTCTTTCTTCTAGCTGTTTCTTTCATACCTGGTTCAGGTTCAGGATGCAAGACTCTGTATCCACAGCCTTTTCATTCTTTTGCTCTCATGCCTGGGGCCCGCTTTATCCTCTGTTCAGTGCCATGTGTCCTAATCAACAAAAGCGTTTCAGTATAGAAACAGAGCTCTCTTCTTTTGAATGCCCAATGTTTGACACTGCAGAGCTCTAGGGAAGTTGATTTCTCCAAAACACTGTTCATCACCTTTCCCTTCGTCTCTGCTTCCCCACTTCTCAGGCTGCCCACTTGCTACAGCACCACTTTTGATGCTTGCTGCAAATTATATCTCACCAAAAACAGGGGAAAGGAAGGAGTGAGTTTTGGCTATTTTTACAATAGCATTTTTATTTTTTTTAATAGACAGAGAAAGAATGGTACTGCTGCTTGAATTTATCTCTAAATGTTTCTTTTTGGTTTAGCTTCTGTCAGACTTTAGAGAGTCAAGAGATTAGAGGCTATCCATGGAGGTTTAGGGAATAACACAGAAATGCTAATAATAATGAAGACAGCTTATTTAGCACAGTAAATTAGTAAATGGCAGGGATGGGATTTGAAACCCGGGAGCCAGACTCCAAAGTCAACTGTGGTATACTTGTTAAGTAAATTTGTTTGTGAGCTCATGTGGTAATACAGCCCTACTGGCTTTTGTTATATCCACTAAACTTACCAGAGAACTACAGCATTTACAACATTTTTTTTATTGAAGTATAGTTGATTTACAATATTATATTAGTTTCAGTGGTACAACATAATGATTAAATCCTTTTAAGATTATACTCCATTTATAGTTATTGTAAAATATTGACTATGTTCCCTGTGCTGTACAATATATCCTTGTAGCTTATTTATTTTATACATAGTAGTTTGTACCTCTTAATCCCCTACCCCTATATCACCCCTCCTCACTTCCCTTTCCCCTCTGGTAACCACTAGTTTATTCTCTGTGAGTCTGTTTCTGCTTTGTTATACATATTCGTTTGTTTATTTTTTAGATTCCGCATATAAGTGATAACATACAGGATTTGTCTTTCTCTGATTTATTTCACTAAGGTTAATAATTTCTAGGTCCAACCATATTGTTGCAAATGGCAATATTTCATTCTCTTTTATAGCTGAGTGAATTCCATTGTGTGTGTGTGTGTGTGTGTGATATATATGTGTGATATGTATATCATCTACATAAATCTGTTGATGGGCATTTAGGTTGCTTCCATATTATGGCTATTGTAAATAATACTGCTATGAACATTAGGGTGCATGTAACTTTTCAAATTAGTGTTTTTGATTTCCTTGGATATATACCCAGGAGTGGAATTACTGGATCATATGGTAGTTCTACCTTTAGTTTTTTGAGGAACCTCCATACTGTTTTCCATAGTGGCTGCACCAGTTTACATTCCCACCAGCAGTGTTCCCTTTTCTCCACATCCTTGCCAACGTTTGTTGCTTGTTGTCTTTGTGATGAGAGCCATTCTGATGGGTGTGAGGTGATATCTCATTGTGGTTTTGATTTGCATTTCCCTGATGATTAGCAAGGTTGAGCATCTTTTCATGTCCCTGTTGGCCATCTGTATGTCTTCTTTGCAAAAATGTCTATTCAGGTCTTCTGCCCATTTTTTAATCAGATTGTTTGTTTTTTTGATATTGAGTTGTATTAGCTATTTATATATTTTAGATATTAACCCCTTACTGGTCATCATCATTTGTGAATATTTTCTCCCATTCAGTAGGTTGTCTTTTCATTATGTTGATGGTTTCTTTGCTATACAAAAGCTTTTAAGTTTAATTATATCCCATTTGTTTAGTTTTGCTTTTGTTTCCTTTGCTTTAGGAGACAGAACCAAAAAAATATTGCTACAGGTTATGTCAAGGAATGTTTTCTTCTAGGAGTTTTATGGTTTCCAGTCTTACATTTGGGTCTTTGATCCATTTTGAGTTTGTTTTTGTATATAGTGTGAGAAAATGTTCTAATTTCATTCTTTTACATGTACCTGTTCAGTTTTCCCAGCACCACTTATTGAAGAGACTGTCTTTTCCCCATTGTATATTCTTGCCTCCTTTGTCATAGATTAATTGACCATAAGTTTGTGGGTTCTTTTCTGGGCTCTTGATCTATGTGTCTTTTTTGGTGCCAATACCATACTGTTTTGATCACTTGTAGCTTTGTAGTACAGTTTGAAGTCAAGGAGTTTGATCCCTCCAGCTTTGTTCTTATTTCTCAAGATTGCTTTGGCTATCCAGGGTCTTTTGTGGTTCCATAAAAATTTTAGGATTATTTGTTCTAGCTCTGTGAAAAATATCATAGGTGTTTTTTTTTTTTTTTTTTTCCCACACCCTTCTCTTTCCTTAAGTTTTGCTGTTTTTTGTTTTGTTTTGTTGCGGTACGCGGGCCTCTCACTGTTGTGGCCTCTCCCGTTGCGGAGCACAGGCTCCGGACGCGCAGGCTCAGCGGCCATGGCTCACGGGCCCAGCCGCTCCGCGGCATGTGGGATCTTCCCGGACCGGGGCACGAACCCGCGCCCCCAGCATCGGCAGGTGGACTCTCAACCACTGCGCCACCAGGGAAGCCCATCATAGGTGTTTTGATAGGGATTCCACTAACTCTGTAGATTGCTTGAGTAGTATGGACATTTTAATGATATTAATTCTTACAATCCACAAACACAGGATATCTTTCCATTTCTTTGTGGTGTCTTCAATTTCCTTCATCAGTGTCATATAGTTGTTGTTTTTTTAACATCTTTATTAGAGTATAATTTCTTTACAATGGTGTGTCAGTCTCTGCTCCATAACAAAGTGAATCAGCCATACACATACATATGTCCCCACATCTCCCCCCTCCCACATCTCCCCCCCT
>NW_020173951.1:1422595-1534963 GCF_003031525.2 Neophocaena asiaeorientalis asiaeorientalis
TCCCCATCCCACCCCTCCAGGTGGTCACAAAGCACCGAGCTGATCTCCCTGTGCTATGCGGCTGCTTCCCACCAGCTATCTATTTTACGTTTGGTAGTGTATATATGTCCATGCCACTCTCTCACTTTGTCCCAGCTTACCCTTCCCCCTCCCCGTGTCAATGTCATATAGTTTTTAGAGTATAAGTCTTTTACCTCCTCAGTTAAGTTTATTTCTATGTATTTTATTCTTTTGGATGCAATTATAAATGGGATTGTTTTCTTGCTTTCTCTTTCTGATAGTTCATTATTAGTGTATGGAAAAGCAACATTTTTTTGTATATTAATCTTGTATCTTGCAACTTTACTGAATTCATTTATTAGTTCTAATAGTTTTTGGTTGGAGACTATAGGGTTTTATGTATATAGTATCATGTTTTCTGAAACTACTGACAGTTTTACTTCTTCCCTTCCAATTGGGATGCCTTTTATTTCTTTTTCTTGTTTGATTGCTGTGGCTAGAACTTCTAATACTGTGTTAAATGCATGTGAGGAGAGTGGACATCTTTGTCTTGTTTGTGATTTTAGAGGAAAAGCTTTCAGCTTTTCACCATTGAGTATGATGTTAGGTGTTGATTTGTCATATATGATCCTTATTATGTTGATATATGTTCCCTATACCAATTTTGATGAGAGTTTTTATCATGAATGGATGTTGAATTTTGTCAGATGCTTTTTCTGAGTCTATTGAGGTGATCATGTGATTTTTATCCTTCCTTTTGTTAATGGTGTGTATCACATTAGTTTATTTGTATATATCCTTGTGACCCTGGAATAAATCCCAGTTGATCATGGTGTATGACCCTTTTATGTATTATTGAATTTGGTTTGCTAGTGTTTTGTTGAGAATTTTTGCGTTTATGTTCATCAGAAATATTGGCCTGTACGTTTCTTTTTTTGTAGTGTCTCTGTCTGGTTTTGGAATCAGAATAATGATGGCCTTGTAAAATGAATTTGGGAGTGTTCCCTCCTCTTCAATCTTTGGTAGTAGATTGAAAAGGATAGGCATTAGCTCTTCTTCGAAAGTTTGGTAGAATTCCCTCGTGAACCTGTTTTGTCCTGGACTTTTGTTGGCAGAGAATTGTTTAAACTACTAATTCAATTTCACTACTAGTGTTCTGTATGTTCAGGTTGTCAATTTCCTCCTCATTGGTCTTAGAAGATTGTATATTTCTAGAAATATATCCATTTCTTCTAGGCTTTCCAATTTGTTTGCATATAACTGAAGTATTCTCTTTAGATTTTTTGTATCTCTTTGATATTGGTTGTTATATCTCCTCTTTCACTTCTTATTTTGTTTATTTGAATCCTCTCTCTTTTTTTCTTGATGAGTCTGGCTAAAGGCTTATCAATTTTGTCTTTTCCAAAAAAAAAGCAGCATTGGATTCATTGATGTTTTCTATTGTTTTTTGGTCACTATTTTATTTATTTTCTCTCTGATCTTTATTATTTCCTTCCTTCTGCTGACTTTGGGCCTTGTTTCTTCTTTTTCTAATTCCTATAGATGAATGGTTAGGTAGTTTATCTGAGTTTTTCTTGTTTCTTGAGATAGGCCTGTATCACTATAAACTTCCCTCTTCAAACTGCTTTTGCTGTATCCTATATAGATTTTAGAAAATTGTGTTTTATTTTCATTTGTCTCAAGGTATTTTCTAATTTCCTCTGATTTTTTTTTTTTTTTTTTTTTTTTTTTTTTTTGGGCGCCGGGAGCTCTCCACCCCTGGGCCCCCAGGGAAACCCTTGTTTTTTTTTTTTTTTTTAGTGACCCATTGATTTTTTTAGTAACATGTTGTTTACTCTCCAGTGTTCGTTTTTCTATTTTTCTTCCTGTAATTGATATCTAGTTTCAAACCATTGTGGTTAGAAAAAATGCTTGATATAATTTCTATCCTCTTCAATTTGTTGAGACTTGTTTTGTGGCTTAGCATGTGATCTGTCCTGGAGAATGTCCCATGTGTAGTTGAAAATAACATATATTCTACTGTTTTTGGATGAAATGTCCTTTATATATCTATTAAGTCCAACTGATCTAATGTGTGATTAAGACCACTGTTTCCTTATTGATTTTCTCTCTGGATGATCTGTCCATTGATGTAAGTGGGGTGTTAAAGTCCCCACTGTACAGTAATACAGTCCCTTACTGTTACTGTTAACTTCTCCTTTTATGTCTGTTAGTATTTGCTTTATATATTTATGTGCATCTATAATAGGTGCATATGTGTTAATGAATTTTTATCCATTTCTTGTATTGATCCCTTTATCATAATGCTCTTCTTTGTCTTTTGTTATAGACTTCGTTTTAAAGTCTACTCTGTCTGATATGAGTGTTGCTACACCAGCTTTCTTGTCGTTTCAATTTGCATGAAATACTTTTTTCCATCCCTTCACTTTCAGTCTGTTGGTGTCTGTAGCTCTGACGTGCATTTCTTCATTAAGCAGCATATAGATGGGTCTTGTTTTTTTATACTGTCA
Source organism: Neophocaena asiaeorientalis asiaeorientalis (assembly GCF_003031525.2). Classification (NCBI taxonomy): domain Eukaryota; kingdom Metazoa; phylum Chordata; class Mammalia; order Artiodactyla; family Phocoenidae; genus Neophocaena; species Neophocaena asiaeorientalis. The sequence goes on from NW_020173951.1 coordinate 1,425,106, forward strand.
GCCACCATATGTCTTTTGGTTGGGGCACTTAGTCCATTGACTTTTAAAGTGATTATTGATAGGTGTGTACTTATTGCCATTTTGTTCATTGTTTGCTGGTTGTTTTGGTAGTTCTTCTCTGTTCTTCTTTTTGTTTCTTTCCCTATGGTTTGATGATTTTCTTTAGTAGTATATTTGTGTTACTTTCTCTCTTGTTTTTGTGTGCCTATTGTAGGTTTTTGATTTGTGGTTACCATGGGGTTTATATATATGTTGACTTATAACTATATCTACTTGTTTTAAACTGATAATTATTTAAGTTGAAACATATTCTAAAAGATCTACATTTTTTACTCCCCTCCCCCATGTTATGTCTTTTTGATGTCATCTTCATGTTTATCCCTTAACAGTTTGTTGTAGTTATAGTTAATTATACAACTTTTTTCAAATCTTTCTACTAGCTTATTTAAGTGGTTGATCCACAGCCTATACCATATATTTGCCTTTACTAGTGGAATTTTTTTCTTTCCTCTAAATTCTTACTTCTTGTTGTAGCCTTTTCTTTGCCACTTAAAGAAGACCCTTTAACGCTTCTTGTAGGGTCATTTTAGTACTGATGAACTCTGTTAATTTTTGCTTGTCTGAAAAGCTCTTTATCTCTCCTTCAACCATGAATAATAACCTTGCTGGTTAGAGTATCCTAGGTTTTAGATTTTTCTACTTTCAGCTCTTTAAATATATCTGCCACTCCCTCCTGGCCTGCAAAGTTTCTGCAGAAAAATCAGCTGATAGCCTTATGGGAGTTCCCTTGTATGTGACTGTATTTTTCTCTTGCTGCCTTTTGAATTCTCTCTTTCTCTTGAACTTTTGTCATTTTAATTATGATATGCCTTGGTGTGGGTCTCTTTGGGTTCATCTTGTTTGGGACCCTCTGTGCTTCTCATACCTGAATATCTGTTCTTTCTAAAGGTTTGGGAAGTTTTCAGCCAGAATTTTATCAAGTACATTTTTGACCCCTGTCTCTCGCTCGTCTCCTTCTGGAATCTCTATAATGAGGATGTTAGTATGCTTGATGTTTGTCCTAGAGGTCCCTTATTCAGTTGTCACTTTTTAAATTTGCTTTACTTTTTGCTGTTCTGATTGAGTGGTTTCTATTATTCTATCTTCCAGATCACTTATACATTCCTGTGTATTGTCTAGTCTGTGGTTTATTACTTGTATTGTGTTTTTCATTTCAGGTATTGTAGTCTTCAGCTCTGACTGGTTCTGTTTTATATTTTCTAGTTTTTTTGTTAAAATACTCACTGTGTTCATCTATTCTTTACCCATGTTCAGTTAGCATTCTCATTAATAATGCTTTGAACTCTTTACCTGCTAAAAATTCTTTATCTCTGTTTCATTAGTTGTGTTTTTTTCAGGTTTTTTTTTCTTCTTCTTTCATTTGGAACAAATTCCTCTGTCTTCTTATTTTGCTTAACTTTCTCTGTCTCTGTGCAATTACGTGAAACAGTTACCTAATCCGGTCTTGAAGTCATGTCCTTGTGTGGGAACATACCTATGCAGCCTGTGTGTGCCCAGTGGCTTTGGTGGGAGAGCTGGATCTGACGTGAGCCTGAGGTCATGTCTTCCCCCAGAGTGTGCTGGCAGCTCTCACTATGGTTGGAGGTGGGGCTGAAGACAGAGGGGATAGAGCCAGAGCCAGGTGTGAACCAGGGCTTCTCCTGTACTTAGTGGCCATCACTGCTCTATCAGGGGCAAGGTGGGGCCCGAGTTGCTGGAGCAGAAGCCCTGAGGGTTGGGTCTAAGTTAGACCCACTGCCTCTGTGAAAGCCAGTAAAGGCCACCCTCACTCTGTTTGGATGCTGTGCTGGGTCCAAGCTGGCTCTGTCCCCCTCCAAGTGTGAACCCTCCTCAGCTATGGCGGCCTTCACTCTAGTGGGGGACTGTGCTGGATCTAGAGGGGCCAGAGCAGGCATGCGGCATGGGCTGGGGTGTGCGCTGAGGTGGTCGCGGGAAACCAGCCGGAGCCACAGGCAGTTTCAGTCTGCTTCCTCTACCTTGTTCCCATGAGTAATCAAGCGTGTGAATGCTCTTCATGGGCAGAGTCTTGGTTTCTTACAGCCCTCCTGTAAGTCCCACTGGTTTTCAAATCAGCTAAGGGGACTCATCTTTCCAGTGTCGGCCCCCAGGTCTGGTGTTCCCAATATGTGGTTCGAACCCCTCACTCCCTAGGGAGGATCTCTGAACCCGTGATATTATCCTCCTCTTCTGTGTCTCCTCCCAGGGGCACAGGTCGACCCCATCACTTCTTCTCCAGTTGAGGCACAGAGAAGTTAAATGGCTTTCTCGAGATCATACAGCCAACTAATGGTAGGTACAGATCTAACCAAATACTCCATCTTTGCAATGTGTGCCTCTAACCACTGAGATGTCTTTTAAATGACTTGGGAAGTTAAATTCAAAAAATAGCTGGATAAGCATTGATTTGAAGAATCAAATATTTTAAGAATCAAATATTTCAAATATTTAAATCAAATATTTAAAATATTTTTCTCCTCTTCCTTCTTCTCTGTTTTTAAGCCTGTAACCCCAGGAACTCTTTTCTTCTCATCTGTCTATTTCAGCATCACTTACTCTTTGTCCGTCTCCACACGGCTAAAATGGTCTTCCTGGCCCACTGCTCACTGATAGTCATGAGTGGGTGCCACACATCAAGTTCACTGTTTCTTAGTAAAGGAAGCACAGTGACCCAGCATACAGATTTGGTTGTATCAATAGTTTCCATTCTTTCTCACTGTACATCCTAAGATGTAACCAGAATGTCAAATATTTCTACTTTTTGCTTTTTCTCAAATTTGTCCTTCTCGCAAGTTTCTTTTCTATAAAATCTTACCTATTTCCAGGGCCAAGATCTAATGATAGCACCTCCATAAAAAAGCTTTCCTTTATCTTCCATTCCAGAAGTGATCCCTTTCTTCCCAAAGTACCTTCTTTCAACATTATAGCATTATTTTTTTCTGTGCTTTGGAAAGACTTGTCTACATTTCTAATTTCCTGAGAGATTATACGTTTCCAGCTTTGACTTTTGCTTCCGGTTCACCGTATCCTCTATTTGGTGAGCTCTTGATCAGTTTTCACCAAATTGAATTGTAACTTAAAAATTAGATGACCTCATGGATACGTATAACCACCTGGCTAGTGTCAAAGAGACACCAGTGGTGGGTTTGGGCTCTGCTTGTCCAGTTTTGAAGTTCATGATCACTGGATCTGTTCTGCCTTCTCTCAACACCACTCCCTTGCTAACACCTGGCAGACTTAAAGTAAGTTTAAGAGTTTTGCCACCTTTAACCAATTTTAGAATTTGCAGTCTGTTGTCTGAAAAGTTCACATGGCATATCTTTTTGTAAAATATTTCATACGTTCAAAAATGCATGTTTGTAATGCTTGAATTATTCAGAAAGTGCATAGTTCTAAGAAAAAAATGAAAATAACTGCTCATTTATATAAATGTCTTGAGGGTGACAAAATTCATTCTTAATTCTGTTTATAAAACTTTCATGCATTTATGATTTTGAAATAATAAATGTTATTCTAAACACCCTATTCTCCTTTCTGTAAAATAATGCGGAGACATTTATAGGAGAAGAAAGATATTGGAGAGGATAAATCAAGAATTTGTTTATATCTTGATTGCTCCAGAAAGAGTGTAAGGTGGCTTATGAAGATATGTAAAGTACTCAGATTATCATAAAAGAAAAGCAAGGTTTGGGAACAAAGTAGACTCAGAGTCCAGAGGAAATAACCATCAAAATATGCAAGTTGGCCACACATTAGGCTCTAAGATTTTTAGCAGTCAGTTTGAAAAGGGAAGCCTGGGGATTAAGGCCCACTCACCTGAATTTCTGTTCTAACAAGAACTGACCTGTCACTTGCAAATGAACCAAGATGGCTAATTAAGCAGTTGCAGGGGGAAGTGTACTTTGTGGGTTTGGGCAGAGTATTACAAGAACTGGATGTCCTTCATCTGAATTTCTAATGAGCCAAGCCCTTCCCCATTGTTGCGTCTGTTCCCGTGTTCTACTTTCGCTCTCATCCCGTTTGCTCTGTGAGTCTCTGCGTACCTTGCTTCACCATCTTAGAGACTGCTGTTCTGAGGACAGTTCTGTTGTCACAGAAGTGGGGACAGAGACACACTGAGGCAGAGGAGCCCTTTCATCGTAAGCAGGGTAAGAATAATCATAATCCAGTAAAACCAAATACTTCAAGAAAAAGAATTGCCCCAGGGTTGTTGAAGCAAAGTAAAATCATAAAGTTGGTTGGAGGTTTCACCAGAGATTTTCACAAGTCTTGAAATAATTTGCCTTGAGCTGGAATTAAATTTTTTTCCTACATTTAAAACCATAGGGAGCTGAGAAATTGGTTTGCAATTAGGATAAAAAACAGATGAAAGAAAGATAGAAAAATAATTCATTACAGGCCCATTACTTGCCTTGAAATAAAAGAGGTCTTGATAGATGCTGTGGAAAGAAAAAGTCTAAGGCACTGTTGTGCTCTGAGACACCAGGACTAGGAACGGCAGTTATGGTTTCCACGGCCAGTGGACACTTGAATCCTGTAGGAGAGGCATGGGCAGTGGCTGGGCAGATTCTGAGGAGGATGAGGAGGCCACTTTTAGCTCAAGTCACAGGAAAGGACATGGTTCTTGGGAAATGGGCTGGCTGTCCCCTGGTGGAATTGATGGGAAAGACATTCTGGGTGAAGCGAGTAAAATAATCAAATATCTGAAGGAAAGAAAATAACATGCACTGAAGCAAAATGGTGACTAGACATTTCTGTTGAAAGTAGTGATAAATAAAGCTGTAAGAAACTGTGCAATGTCTGAAGGCCTATCTACAAATTTTGTATCTATCACATAAGCAACAGAGAAGGTTGAAATTTCCAGGCAGAAGTGACATGATCAAAGTTTTAGGAAGGTCCTTCACTTGAATCTCTAGTCTCTTTCCTTTCCACTCATGCTACTCAAGCTGCTCAGAGACCTGCCACTTTCTAGAGCACATGTAGTTTTTCTCTGCCTTCCAGCCTGTGCAAAAATCTGCCTGGAATACTCTGGAATATTCCAGGCATCCTGGTCCGGGACCCACCCTATCTCTCTTTTACTTTCTACCACAACAAACCCTTGTTCACTCATTTTGCTGTGTGTTCTACTGCTAGATGACCCCCGACCCCCCCCATTGGGCTGTAAACTTTTTGAGAAGGAAGAGGCTGTGGCTGTCCTGCTCACTATATACCCAGTGTCTCACACATCTGGCAAATGATGTGTCTGCAACACATGCGCTGAGCGAATGAACTTGCCTGGAGATGAATCAGTTTAGCAAAGAGACTGGAGATGAAGTGAAATTAATGAAGATATGTAAAGTACTCAGATTATCATAAAAGAAAAGCAAGGTTTGGGAACAAAGTAGACTCAGAGTCCAGAGGAAATAACCATCAAAATATGCAAGTTGGCCACACATTAGGCTCTAAGATTTTTAGCAGTCAGTTTGAAAAGGGAAGCCTGGGGATTAAGGCCCACTCACCTGAATTTCTGTTCTAACAAGAACTGACCTGTCACTTGCAAATGAACCAAGATGGCTAATTAAGCAGTTGCAGGGGGAAGTGTACTTTGTGGGTTTGGGCAGAGTATTACAAGAACTGGATGTCCTTCATCTGAATTTCTAATGAGCCAAGCCCTTCCCCATTGTTGCGTCTGTTCCCGTGTTCTACTTTCGCTCTCATCCCGTTTGCTCTGTGAGTCTCTGCGTACCTTGCTTCACCATCTTAGAGACTGCTGTTCTGAGGACAGTTCTGTTGTCACAGAAGTGGGGACAGAGACACACTGAGGCAGAGGAGCCCTTTCATCGTAAGCAGGGTAAGAATAATCATAATCCAGTAAAACCAAATACTTCAAGAAAAAGAATTGCCCCAGGGTTGTTGAAGCAAAGTAAAATCATAAAGTTGGTTGGAGGTTTCACCAGAGATTTTCACAAGTCTTGAAATAATTTGCCTTGAGCTGGAATTAAATTTTTTTCCTACATTTAAAACCATAGGGAGCTGAGAAATTGGTTTGCAATTAGGATAAAAAACAGATGAAAGAAAGATAGAAAAATAATTCATTACAGGCCCATTACTTGCCTTGAAATAAAAGAGGTCTTGATAGATGCTGTGGAAAGAAAAAGTCTAAGGCACTGTTGTGCTCTGAGACACCAGGACTAGGAACGGCAGTTATGGTTTCCACGGCCAGTGGACACTTGAATCCTGTAGGAGAGGCATGGGCAGTGGCTGGGCAGATTCTGAGGAGGATGAGGAGGCCACTTTTAGCTCAAGTCACAGGAAAGGACATGGTTCTTGGGAAATGGGCTGGCTGTCCCCTGGTGGAATTGATGGGAAAGACATTCTGGGTGAAGCGAGTAAAATAATCAAATATCTGAAGGAAAGAAAATAACATGCACTGAAGCAAAATGGTGACTAGACATTTCTGTTGAAAGTAGTGATAAATAAAGCTGTAAGAAACTGTGCAATGTCTGAAGGCCTATCTACAAATTTTGTATCTATCACATAAGCAACAGAGAAGGTTGAAATTTCCAGGCAGAAGTGACATGATCAAAGTTTTAGGAAGGTCCTTCACTTGAATCTCTAGTCTCTTTCCTTTCCACTCATGCTACTCAAGCTGCTCAGAGACCTGCCACTTTCTAGAGCACATGTAGTTTTTCTCTGCCTTCCAGCCTGTGCAAAAATCTGCCTGGAATACTCTGGAATATTCCAGGCATCCTGGTCCGGGACCCACCCTATCTCTCTTTTACTTTCTACCACAACAAACCCTTGTTCACTCATTTTGCTGTGTGTTCTACTGCTAGATGACCCCCGACCCCCCCCATTGGGCTGTAAACTTTTTGAGAAGGAAGAGGCTGTGGCTGTCCTGCTCACTATATACCCAGTGTCTCACACATCTGGCAAATGATGTGTCTGCAACACATGCGCTGAGCGAATGAACTTGCCTGGAGATGAATCAGTTTAGCAAAGAGACTGGAGATGAAGTGAACTTCCCATTCCACAGTAGGTAAAGTAGGTATCCCATTCCCATTGGATCTGTGAGAGGTGCTAAGAACAGAAAGACAGACAGATGTGATGCTGCCCTCAGGGTGGCCAAATTCAGGGGGAAAGGCTGATGTGTCGTGCAGACATAGTATGGGATTGTGATAAGTGCTGTAAGAGAGACTGGCACAGTAATGCCACTGGGGAGGCAGTGACTGGCTCCACCAGGGAGGCTGGGGCAGGCGATCTCCAGGAGCTGTGTGTGCTGAGCCCTGAAAAGTGGTCAGCAGCTGTGTCCGCAGCATGCTCCTGGGCAGGAGTGGATGCATGCTTACACTGCATGCTTTCTGGGATGGGTGACCAGTTTAATGCACCTACAACTTGGGGAGTTGTTTTTATTCACCCCAATTTTTTGTTTATTTATTTTATGTGGACTTACAGTCAAATCTAACATTGTAAAAGGAGATGACGCTGGGCTGAAAGACAGGGAAAGAACACAGGGGGACAGATTTTCATCTCAGCCTGAAGGAAAACTTGGGCAAGAGTAAGACTCTGAAAAGCAAATGGGCTGACTCAAGATAGTGTTTCTCATCATTGACGATACATCAGAGATGCTGGAGGATTGAGAGTGTTGTAGAGGAAGGGCGATTGCCTGGATTTGAATCCCAGCTGTGCCCCTTGTGAACTATGGGCCCTAAGTCACTTAGCCCTCTGTGCCTTAGTCCTCTCATCATAAAATGGTATTTACCTCATACGGTCGTTATGAGGATTAAATAGATTTAAACCTGCAGAACACTTAGAACAGTGCCTGGCATGTGGTAACTACCACACAAGTGTTATCTGTGTTGATGGTGATGATGATAATCATGATGGTGATCATGATGATGATCATCGTCATCATGATGATTATGGTGGTGATGATGGTGATGATGATTGGGGGCTGAATCCTGTGCCTTTCGAGGAAGTTTTAAAATCTGAGAGTCTATAAGTCTGTCATTTGTAGGAGGGGACACACTTTTAAATTATCTATATGAATTTGTGTTATGCTACATTTATGATGCTGAAAATTCAGATTTTGAGTTGCCCAAAATAACCCATCGGATGTAGTGTATCTTAACAGAACTAATGGCTTAACATGACAGAAGTCTGTAAGGGGCTGCTCACCTGGCCTTTTCACTCTGGATACCCCGACTGTGGCTATTTCAGATGGTGAGATTTCACTGGACCTACTTATGTGGTAGATAAAGGATTCACAAAGAGCCTAAGGGACTGGGGAGCCAAGAGAAAAGGCTCTAAGCTTTGAACTGGGTTTCAAACTCACGTTACTTTTATCTGAAGAAGGCTGGTTGCTTATAGATTCTCCTGTTAAGTTCCTGGTCTTTGCAGCTATAGATGTCAAGTCTTTCTCATCCACTGCGTGTGCATGAGTGGATTCCCAACACCAGCTGCCCGTGCTGCTGCCGAAGGGAATGACTGCAAGCTGCTGCCGCTTTCTGCCCTCTCCCTGGAGTGCACTGGGCTTGTTCTCTCTGTGCTGGCTACCTTCTCTTTGGCAGTCACTATTCTGGCAGTTGTGGTGACGGCAAGGGGGTTTGAGAGCCCTTGGGCCTGGAAAACCTATTTCTTGTTTTCTGCGTCATTCCACGTTCTGAGTAACACAGGACAGTCTACTCATTGCTGTGACTTCATGTCTAGCATCATTTGCGTTATCACGTCTAATCATCTAATTTGGAAGGTCAAATCTCATTTATTTAGCAAATTCATCTGTGCAATGAGAATAATTTGGGGGATTAAAAGAGTATAAAGCATTGAGAGCTATGCCTGGCACATAGCAAGTGCTTTATAAATTCTAAGTCATTTAGTTTTCATAATAACTTTGAACTACATAGAATTATTATTATTTTCGTTGTAATGATGTGGAAACTGATGTACAGAGAGATTAAGTAACTTTCAAGATCATGCAGTTGTCTAAGAGTAGATTTCAACCCAGGGCATCTGGCCTAGAGTTCATTCTCTTAACCACTGAGCATTGTGTTGTCTTGTGGTGGCTGTGGATTGGCCCACTGAACTGAGATAGAAATGTAGTTTTACAGGATATAAGATTTATTATTAATATTTTGAGAATTCAACTATGGGTGGCATATGATGAAGAAGGGTTTGCTTCCTATTAAAGAACGCCCTTATTAGAATGTATCTATCAGCTGACTGCCTTGTAGGAAGTCCAGCATATTCTCTTTAGGTGAGGAAACCATGTCTTTATGCAGACTTCTATCAAATGCTTTGATGAAACAGGACAACAAGCACAGCATATTGTAGCATTATTTGATAACTATAATATATAGGACAGAATGATTTACTGAAAATAAAAGTTTATTTTGTTATACTATGCTTTCCGTACCTCATCTGTAAAATCTTAGCTAATTATAGAACATTCCTCATTTGTACTTTGGAAAGAATAGGGTATTTGTCTGCACTTTGTTCAACTTTGCTGTGGTACAAGAAACAATTCTCAGGGTTATCCCAATTATAGGTAAATGTTGGTAAGTGACACTACTTGAATACTGATAACATCACAGTTTACTATATAAATAATTACCAGTTAATATTGTAAATGGGGGCATGCTCAAATTGTTTTAGTTAATGTAAATTTTTCCTTTTCTTATGGTTAATTCTAAAATATATTTTCATAACTTTTATAAACATGATTGAGGAATCAGGATATTCAGACTGATTAAAAGTGATAGAATCTCTTTACCTTTATAACTCTTACAGTTGGCAAGCAGTGTACGTGACGGGTAAGGATGAAGAATGAGTGAAGATGACTCATTCTCAGTTTGGGGCTCCACTCTAGGCCAGAGAGTTTCTAGCTGTATCTGTCAGCTCTCTGTTCTGATTGCACATTTGAATCGCCCAAGAAGCTGCAAAAGCGCCTAATGCCCAGGCCTCCCCCAGGTCTGGATCCCCAGGACTGTGTAAGGTACTAGGGATACAACACTGAACAGCGATAGGCAAGCTCCTGCTTGTGTCGAGCTGACAGTATAACCAAGGAGACTGAAAATACATAAATAACTGTAAGATATCAGGTGGTGTTACAAGCTATGAAGAAAAAGCAGCATAAGATAGAGAGAGTAAATGTTTAAGTCAAGGATGTCTAAATCTTGGAAAACTCCTACATTTGACATAGCTAACTTGTTAATTGTTGGCTCGGGGAAACACTCATTCCCTTCACTGTCGCCTCTGCTTTTGTGACTGTCTTTATCCTGTGCTGAATTGTCATCCTCAAGTCCTCTGTGCCTTTATTTCTGTAGCTTCCAGCCGTTAACTTCGATAGTGCCAGAAGCAGCATGACGAAGTCTGAGCCTGCCATCAGGGTGGGTGGACACAGAGCTCGAGGTCAGTGGCACGAGTCCACAGAAGCCATTGAACTTGAAAATTTTAGGTAAGAAATCCAGTATGTCCCTCACCTTCAGCAGCCTGGGCCGCTAATTAGCCCAAAGATTTATTTAAGTTTGTCACAGGAGCTAAAATTTAAAACCCATTTTAAAATTTACCATGGGGATTCTTAGTTTAATAATCTTAATTAGTGTTTAACCTGTTCCCATAAGTACTGTGTGAATAGCAGGCTGAATGGCTGCAGGTGAAAGTGACGTGGGAGTTTCAGGATACCTTCTTGACATACATTTAGTGTTTGCTCCATGAAGAAATGGCTCAGGCTGTTGACCTGACGAGGCTGATAACAAGCTTTGTCTTTAGCTTTTGGCTGGTGCATATCTTGCCAGCTGTGAGGAGGCATAAAGAAGCACCTGCTGTGAGCAGATGTGATGGCTGAAGGCTGTGGTTGTCAAGGCCATGAGGCTTTCAGTTGAAGCATCACCCTCCCCTTTTACAATGAAAGTGTCAGCCCCTGTTTTGCTCTCCTGTTGCCATGGAGACCTCTTAGAAGCTGCACATTGTCATGGGCCACCCTCCTTCCAGGAGCTGGTTCTCCCTATTTTACAGTTTGTTAAGGTCATTTGGCACTAAGTGTCATGTAAATAATGAATGACATGAAGTATCAATATATATATTCTATGGCCATCATCAAAAAAATCTACAAACAATAAATGGTGGAGAGGGTGTGGAGAAAAGGGAACCCTCTTGCACTGTTGGTGGGAATGTAAATTGATACAGCACTATGGAGAACAGTATGGAGGTTCCTTAAAAAACTAAAAATAGAACTACCATGCGACCCAGCAATCCCACTACTGGGCATATACCCTGAGAAAACCATAATTCAAAAAGAGTCATGTACCGCAATGTTCATTGCAGCTCTAGTTACAATAGCCAGGACATGGAAGCAACCTAAGTGTCCATCAACAGATGAATAGATAAAGAAGATGTGGCACATATATATAATGGAATATTACTCAGCCATAAAAAGAAATGAAATTGAGTTATTTGTTGTGAGGTGGATGGACCTAGAGTCTGTCATACAGAGTGAAGTAAGTCAGAAAGAGAAAAACAAATACCGTATATGCTAACACATATATATGGAATCTAAAAAAAAAATGGTCATGAAACCTAGGGGCAAGATGGGAATAAAGATGCAGACCTACTAGAGAATGGACTTGAGGGTATGGGGAAGGGGAAGGGGAAGCTGTGACAAAGTGAGAGAGTGGCATGGACATATATACACTACCAAACGTAAAATAGATAGCTAGTGGGAAGCAGCCACATAGCACAGGGAGATCAGCTCAGTGCTTTGTGACCAGCTAGAGGGGTGGGATAGGGAGCGTGGGAGGGAAGGAGACACAAGAGGGAAGAGATATGGGAACATATGTATATGTATAACTGATTCACTTTGTTATAAAGCAGAAACTAACACACCATTGTAAAGCAATTATAATCCAATAAAGATGTTAAAAAATTTAAAAATATATATATATAAATAAATATTCTAGAATGATAATTTATTTATTTGGCCTAGGTTTTGTTTCCCTGTTATTTTATGACAATGACTTTAATAGTCCACAAACATCACATGATGTTACATGAGTTAATATTTTTAAAATACATGTTTAGTGAGGAACACAAAATTCTTTAAAAATAGTCTGCCCATGTCCATGTACTAAGAAATGACAGCCCTGGCTAACTTAGGGACACAAGTCAGTCCCATGACACCTGAAAGACTGTGAAGGCAGAACAGAACAAATGGCAATAATAAGGATACAAAACCTGCCTCTGAGGTGGTGCATCCATGTAATTCCAGCGTATTTCTCCTAGATCTTAAAATTGGTCTATTTTCTTTTTCTTTTTAACTTATCTGTATTTGTTACAACTTTTAAAGCAGAATGTGACTTGAGCACTACGTCTCCATTCACAAAACTTGCTCCGAGTCACTTTTCAAACAGCTTTACAACATACCTAGGTAGGCTTAAATTGGTCTATTTTAATGGGCACAAAAATATTGTATTGTATATTCCATAGTGATATGACCCTTTTGTGCATTACCTCTTATCCTTTCCCAGTTTTAAAGTGGAATGCTTTGGGATATTTTTAACCTCTCTGATGGCTGTAATATCAGGAAAGAAAAAACTGAAGCTAGAATATCTCACAACTTTGTTGTATACACACCCACACCCACAATCCACAACCACAGTTGAAGTGGTGTTGACCACAAGGAAATATGCATGGCGTCCAGTGGTGTTAACAACTAGAGTGGCCACGAGCCATTGTGGGTAGTAAAGGGAGGGATTCTTGTCTGCCTGTTTCATGGCTGTCTAGATCATGTGCCTAGTCATTCTTTCTCTCCATATGCCCTTTTCTTCCCTCACACCAGTTTTAGCTCTTAAATGTTTATAGGGAATAATTTAGTTAATGTGGTAAAATGAAATATATATGCTATAATCTTTATTATTAACTTTATAATTGAATTTCTACTTCATGTTTTAACAACTGATACTTGCTTTGATGATATATTGAATCCCCAAAATCCCTCAATATCTTCATGCATACAGGTGATCTTTCTCTGCATTGGTAATTTTGAGGCAGCCTAAATAATTTTTACTATAAAATGCTTTTCTGTTTGTTTCATCTCAGTATAAACTACAAGAATGAGAGAAATTTCAGCACACATCCCCAGCATAAACTATTTCAGGAGATTTTTACAGCCTTGGTGAAAAATAGACTCATATGCAGGTAAGATTGTCCCAGGAAAGAAAAAGACATTTGCCCAAGAATGGCATATTTTATATATCTTATTTCTAGCACATGGTTTGAAGCAGTTTACAAGACTGAACATAGCATGCTCAAAGGGCAAAACAGAGCAAAGACCATTTCAAAGGAGGTGAACGAATAGGCATTGCAGATGACCTCATTTAGATCACTCTGGTTAGACCTGAATTTAGCTGAATTTTATGATAGACAGGCAAAATGAGATTTTCTCTCTGTTCTGGGTTGCTTGCAGTGAGAGCTATGCTGCTGCCAGACTTTGGGAGCAGACTTTGTTGGGAGAAGGAGGTTCCCAACATCCTTCATGGTCGGACATGGCCTTATACTCTTCCCGGGAAGCCCAGACTCTCTCCGCACAAGCACTGGCTGAAAAGTCCATGAAGAACCTTGAATCTTCTCCATCACTTTGGGGCTTGATTGAGATATCTGAATTCTGTTCCAGTGAGATGGGAAAAATTACCCTTATTCTGGAAAATAGGAAATATCTTAATAATTTAATGCCTGGCCGAAATAAAACTCTGACTTGGTCCAGTGCTGTAGGTGACTGTAAGTAGAAAAGCATCCCTAAATACAATCTAAGTGGTGGTCTAATGATTTGATCTTTTGGATGGGTTATTTAGTATTGCATATTTATGTACTGGACAGTGACTGCCAAGTACATTGGTTTAGTTTAAAACAATCCAAGGTTGGGACTGCATCTGTCATGCCTTTTTACTTGGTTTAAGCAGAAGATTATTAGACTTGCTCAGATGATACAAGAAGCCTAGAATCTTTACCAAGGTTATGTAATTTGGTCACAGCTCAGGTCTTGACAATATACTCAAAGACTGTTAAAAGATTAATGACCTTTGCAAAGGACCTGAGGTTGTCCTAGACTGTTTCTTCTTGAGCTTGATGAGAGTAGAGCAATGGTTAGTAGCAGAGTAATTATGCCTGAAATGGTATTGGAAAATGAAGTTCTTTAATTTGTTTTGAAGACAGCTATCATAGACTCCTCAGTGGATGTCCAGTAGGCCATTTGTCAGGTTGGTACTTTGGGTGAAGGCAGAAGATTTCCTATATTAAGGATGTAGAGACCTTACTGTGTCTCTGCACTGAAGGCACTGGGTGCAGGAATTGTTAGGGAAAACAGCAGGGTAAGGGTTGGCATCCAGCCGTTGAAAGAGATCTTAACAATTCTGAAGTCAAGAGATCTCTTGTCAGGACCTTTTCAGATTCTTAGTGATTAATGAGGCATCTTAGACTGGATGGAGTTACGGGCTTGCAACATGATCGGTCCCTGGAAATCTTTAAACCAGGAAGCGATGATTATAAATGTCTTTGCTTTCATAGTAGGAGGAGGAATTTAGCAATGTTGAACATTAAGAGCATCCTTTTATGTCATCCTTTCACTGCTGAGAGGTTGTTTGTTCAGTTCTATTCTAAAAGCAGGGTTGGGTAAAAGATGGATTAAGTACAAAGGTCTTCCATTGTTTCTCACCCCAGATAACCTCGTTTGTTTGGTCAGAACTACCTTTTTTTGTTTCTTTACCCTCTAGCTTTAGACTAATAGAAGAATTACATCTCAGGGCCTTTCCTGGTATGGCTTCCTATCCTCTTTCTTCGTGAGCATCAAATTTGATGTTGCCTGGAAGGCTTGGATTCAATTCAATAAACAAATTATTGATCATCACTATGTGCCAGGAAGAGAGGGAGCACGTGGTGGAGAAGGAAGAGAGGGTGAAAATACAAAGATGAGTAGGACATGTGGTCCCTTTCTTCGTAGGGACTCACTCTGATCAGCCAGTTACCCAGCATCTCAATACAAAGAAAATGTAATAAATATAAACTGTATTAATGCAACCAAGGGATGGATTAGATTGCAGGGGTGGGGGTGTGGTCTTTGGTCCAATTCTGGTTATAGATAAGGTTGGGCATATTCTGGATGTTATGCTGTTCAAGTTTACCCTGAGAATATGGCTGACTGGGAATTTAGTCTCATCTACTTATGCCCAATTGACATTCTTCTTGTTGTCCCTCTTCTATTTCACTTTCCCCAACTGCAGTCTCCCCTAGACCACACTTCTGGATACCCCCTTTTCCGGGTTTTTTCCCTAAGGTTGACCTGTGATTGAGCCTTTATTCTCAGAAATAAAATTACCAAGCAGCATCTGAAATGAGACAAGAATTGTTAACCCAGAGTCAGATAAGGCAAGATCTCACAGTAGATCTCAAAGGGCAAGCACTGAACCTGAGGTTACTCTGGGTTACACATGGCAATGAATCTTGATGAGTGGCAGGGTATGGAAATGAATTTTCATCTTCTAACTTTTCTTTCTGCCCTAAGATCATTTGTCCACAGTAGAGTCTGCCATTAGAAAATACACCCACAAAAAAAAAAAAAAAAAAAAAAAAAAAAAAAAAAAATACACCCACTTCTTTTTCATCTCATTTGCCTGTGCAGGAAAGCACAAAGGGTTATGAGGTTATGTAGGGAAGTAAAAATTGTTACAAAGCTGACACATTTCCCAGTTAACTGTCTACTATACAGTCGGCCTCTACTCCAGTATCTCTTTTGTGTAACTGTTCCTCTGAAGCCCCTGTCTGTCCATTCCCTGCTGATTGCCAGCTGATGTGAAGATTCTGTAATATAATACAAATAAAACATAATCTAATTTGTGAAACAAACTAGGGAATCTGGCTAAAGATGTAGAATTCCATGAAGTTACTGAAAGTGATGGTGCTGAACTGGTGGGATCTGACAGATGAGGCCCTGCCAGAATCAGACGGCTTGACAATTGTAGAAGTTACAAGGAAGGTGACAGGATGGAACTTCAGAAAAGCATGTTTTGAATAGCAAAGAATAGGAGAGGGCATTAGGAAAAATTGGTGGATCTTTCTAATATATTTGCAGAAATGAACCTCTTTTATGCGGCAAAAGTGAAAAGTAAATTCGAGGAAATTGGATCATGTTATATGACTTTGTCAGAAAACATATGCCAAAAAGTGTCAGCAGAACCCATTCTTGCTTTCTTCTAGTCATTAGGGCAGAGTTGCATTATAAGTTAAATTTTGTTAAATGTAAGATAAAATATATCTAAGTTTCATAGTTTTTTTTTTGTTTGTTTTTGGGTTTTTTTGCGGTACACGGGCCTCTCACTGTTGTAGCCTCTCCCGTTGCGGAGCACAGGCTCCGGATGTGCAGGCTCAGCAGCCATGGCTCACGGGCCTAGCCGCTCCACGGCATGTGGGACCTTCCTGGACCGGGGCACGAACCCATGTCCCCTGCATCGGCAGGCGGACTCTCAACCACTGCGCCACCAGGGAAGCCCCCCTTATTGCTTTTAATCATTTTTCTTTGTCTTTAATTTTTGTCAATTTGATTACTCTGTGTCTGTGTCTCAGCATGATTCTCCTTGGGTTTATGCTACCTGGGATTCTCTGCGCTTCCTGGACTTGGGTGGCTATTTCCCATGTTAGGGAAGTTTTCGACTATAATCTCTTCAAATATTTTCTCAGGTCCTTCCTCTCTCTCTTCTCCTTCTGGGACCCCTATAATGCAAATGTTGTTGTATTTAATGTTGTCCCAGAGGACTCTTAGGCTGTCTTCATTTCTTTTCATTCTTTTTTCTTTATTCTGTTCCACAGCAGTGAATTCCACCATTCTGTCTTTCAGGTCACTTATTCATTCTTCTGCCTCAGTTATTCTGCTATTGATTCCTTCTACTGTATTTTTCATTTCAGTTATTGTATTGTTCATCTCTGTTTGTTTGTTCTTTAATTCTTCTAGGTGTTTGTTAAACATTTCTTGCATCTTCTTGATCTTTGCCTCCATTCTTTTTCCGAGGTCCTGGATCATCTTCAGTTTCATTATTCTGAATTCTTTTTCTGGAAGGTTGTCTATCTCCACTTTGTTTAGTTGTTTTTCTGGGGTTTTATCTTGTTCCTTCATCTGCTACATAGTCCTCTGCCTTTTCATTTTGTCTGTCTTTCTGTGAATGTGGTTTTCATTCCACAGGCTGCAGGATTGTAGTTTTTCTTGCTTCTGCTCTCTGCCCTCTGGTGGATGAGGCTATCTAAGAGGCTTGTGGAAGCTTCCTGATGGGAGGGACTGGTGGTGGGTACAGCTGGGTGTTGCTCTGGTGGGCAGAGCTCAGTAGAACTTTAATCCACTTGTCTGCTGTTGTGTGGGGCTGAGTTCCCTCCCTATTGGTTATTTGGCCTGAAGCAACCCATCTCTGGAGGCTACAGGGTCTTTGGTGGGGCTAATGGTGGACTCTGGGAGGGCTCATGCCAAGGAGTGCTTCCCAAAACTTCTGCTGCCAGTGTCCTTGTCCCCACATTGAGGCACAGCCACCCCCCACCTCTGCAGAAGACCCTCCAACACTAGCAGGTAGGTCTGGTTCAGTCTCCTATGGGGTCACTGCTCCTTCCCCCTGGGTCCTCATGTGCACACTACTTTGTGTGTGCCCTCCAAGAGTGGAATCTCTGTTTCCTCTGGTCCTATCAAAGTCCTGCAATCAAATCTGGCCAGCCTTCAAAGTCTGATTCTCTGGGAATTCCTCCTCCCGTTTCCAGACCCCAAGGTTAGGAAGCCTGACGTGGAGGTCAGAACCTTCACTCCACTGGGTAGGCTTCTGTGGTATAATTGTTCTCCAGTTTGTGAGTCACCCACCCAGTGGTTATGGGATATGATTTTATTGTGATTATGCCCCTCCTACCACCTCACTGGGGCTTCTCCTTTGTCTTTGGATGTGGCGTATCTTTTTTGGTGAGTTCCAGTGTCTTCCTGTTGATGATTGTTCAGCAGTTACTTGTGATTCTGGTGCTCTTGCAAGAGGGAGTTAGCACACGTCCTTCTACTCTGCCATCTTGAACAAATCTCCTCAACTGTATGTGCTTTTATGCAGAGTAGAATCCTTTAGAATCTTGTCTTTTTGTCTCCCTTTTGTTCTAAGTTTCACAACGTTAAATGTAGAAAGGAAGAAAATAAGCTTGTAGGCCTCAAGCTGATTCCTAACTTGGAGGAAATATCTAGCTCTTGCATGTTAATTTCTCCTAAAATGTTATTTAGAGTTTATCCCAAACTTAAATTGTGTATACACGCACACTATATGTATATATGCACACACAAAAGTGTCATCCAATTAGAGCTGGAATAGACCCTGAAGACAAAATCCATTCCACCTCATTTGAGAGATCCAGTAGCTGAGGGCCTGAGGCACAACCTTGACTGGTACTGTGTTCTCCTCTGCCTTGCTGATTCTCTGGTTCTTTATTAGCCAAAGTATTGGGTTTGCCAAAAAGTGCCTTTGGTTTTTAAGAAAAAATAAAAGGCACATTTTTCATCTTCACCAAGAACTTTATTGAACAATGTATTCACCCTTTTGTTCCACTGGCCAGTTTTCAGGCAACTTCATAATTCCATCTTCCCAAAACTTTTTATCTTTTTGAACAAAGAACTGTTCCAAGTGCCTTTTACAGCCTTCCAGGGAATTGAAATTTTTTTCCATTAACAGAATTTTGTGAAGACTAAAATAAATGGAAATCTGTTGGTGCAATGTCCTGTGAATATGGCGGTTGAATCAGAACTTCCCAGCCAAGCTGTAACAGTTTTTGCCAGGTCATCAAAGAAATATGTGGCCTTGCGTTATCCTGATGGAAGATTGTGCATTTTCTGTTGACTAATTCTGGATGCTTTTCATTGAGTGCTGCTTTCAATTGGCCTCATTGGGAGCAGTACTTGTTGGAATTAATTGTTTGGTTTTCCGGAAGGAGCTCATAATAGAGGACTCCCTTCCAATCCCACCATACACACAACATCACCTTCTTTGGATGAAGACCAGCCTTTGGTGTGGTTGGTGGTGGTTCATTTTGCTTGCCCCACGATCTCTTCCATTCCACATTATTGTACAGTATCCACTTTTCGTCACCCATCACAATTTGTTTAAAAAACGGAATTTTTTTCATTACTTCTAAGTAGGGAATTGCATGTGGAAATACAGTCAAGAAGGTTTTTTTTGCTTAACTTATGGGGAACCCAAACATCAAAGTGATGAACATAACCAAGCTGGTGCAAATGATTTTCAATGCTTAATTTGGATATTTTGAGTATCTCTCATGTGGTAAAATGTTGATTGTTCTCAGTTAATATCTCGATTTGATTGCTATCAACTTCAACTGGTCTACTCAGCCGTGGAGCATCGTCCAACAACAAATTGGCAGCACGAAAGTTCGCAACCACTTTTGACACGTCCGATCAGTCACAGCACCTTCTGTATACACTGCACAAGTCTTCTTTTGCGTTTCAGTTGTGTTTTTACCTTTCTTGAAATAATAAAGCATAATATGCCGAAAATGTTGCTTTTTTTCTTCCATCTTCAATATTAAAATGGCTACACAAAAATTCACCAATTTTGATGTCTTTTCAAATGCATGCTGATATGACAGCTGTCACATACAATCTAACAAAATTGTTTCGAATGAAGTTGAAGAAAACTAAGTGCTACTAGAGCCATCTTATGGAAAAAAACTGAACAAACCTTTTGGCCAACCCAATATGTTTAAAATTGGTTTTCAGGTTTACCCCACAGAAAAGTGTCACTTGAGTAATTATGTTCTCTCTTTTCTACTATTGCTTCTTGTGAAACTCATTCACTTGGATGTCTAACAGGTATGAAATTAAAATGTTCCCACCTTCCCAGGAAAGGACTGCTTGTTGGCCATACATAAGCACCAGAACCTGTTTTAAACCTGACCAAATCAGTAAGTGACAACTTCCTATCAGTACATGAGCTTCTGAGAGCCAGGGAGTAAGCTGGAACACATTCCAGGAATCCCCTTTCCATGGCTAAAATCAATCAGTCCCCCAAAACCCCCACTTATGAAAGTCCACCCTTTCCTGAACTCCTCTATCAGCTTTGCTTTGAGAGACTAAAGTACAGCTCTCTCCTGCTATAAATTAGTCTTTTCTTTCATGTATTGATTAGTGGATTTCTTTGGGCATCTCAAAGCTAACATGCCAAAAACGGGACTTTTGATTTTTCTTACTCAACTTGCCTTCCTCTCAACTTTAGTCTTTCCCAGCTATTAACCTAGTCCTAGCTGCCACTGTCTCTTGCTTGGACCATTGCAGTGGGCTAACTGGGCTCCTGGCTTTGACCCTTGACTCCCTATGGTATGATGTTCCTAACAGCACATCGAAAAGAGTCTTTTCAGAATTTCTGTCACATAATGTCTGTCCTCTGCTTAAAGCCTTCCTGTGACTCTGCAGAATAAAAAGTCCAAAATCCCTATTCCTATTCTACAAAAGACCTACAGAACTGGCTCCCCTACCACCTCTGTAACTTCAGCTCCCATTACGCTGTCTTTGCTCAGTTTGTTCCAGCCCCCAAGGGCTTCCTTGCGCAAACCAGTGCACTCCTGCTCAGGAGCTAGATACTTAACTCTTTCGCTGTTCTGACCTTGACTCACTCCTCAGTTCACTCAGATGCTAACCGTATCAGAAAACCTTCTCTGACTCTCCTAAAATAGCATTCTCAGGACTCCCTAAACCCTTAACTTTAGGGTTGTTTTTCTCTGGTCACCACCTGATGTGCAGTTTTGTTTGTTTGTGTGTGTTATTGGTCTTCTTTCTCTAAATGGTAACCTCTGTGAACACAAGGGCATGGTTTTGTCCAGGCTATAGTCCTGGGCATGTAACAGTGCCTGGCTCCCAGGAGGTGATCAGCAAATATCTGAAAGCATTCAATCTCTGGAACTTTCACCAGCCATGGAGAAGAAACAGCTAGAACAGTCCTTTCTACTCAATATCTGTCTGACTTTTGGGACCAACATGATGAATTGGATGGACCTCTGACTGGGTGTCTCTTCTGGGCCAGGTTTAATGGATGACACTACCCATTAAGAATAGTGGAACAAGTCAGTAAATATTCCTTGAATACTCATTTATAATTCATTTCTTCACGTTTTCTTATTCCTTTTAAGTTTTACATGTCTATTTTGATGTGAATTTTGCTTTTACAACTATCCAAAAAAATAGGGCTCTGTCATATGAATTTGAGGTAATATTTATACTGAAACAGGTTTGAATTTCTCCACTTTTAAATTTTTAGTGAAAGGTGGTAGTTTTTTGGTGGTGGTTGTTTTGTGCGTTAATGAAAAGGGCAATCTAAATAACACCTCCTCTGAAGATGCTGCTTTTTCTGGGTGAGAGCCAGCTGAGGTTGTGACCTCTGGCATTTGCATCAGCCCCTGGATGGAGTTTACCCCAGACCGTGTGACTCTCAGTGCTCAGTCCTGCAGCTTTGTGACTCTCACATCACATACTGGTTTCTTCGACTGAATGGGAAGGTGAAACCCCAGCTACTCTCTTTTCAAATGCTATGTCTCTGGTGGTACCATTTTTCCTTCTCTTTTTATACTGATAGCAGAAAATGGCATCTGATGCCGAAAGCGATGTGGCAGGTGGTCGTGGACAAAGGCCGTGGGGCCTGGTCATACTGCCATGTGGTAATAGTCCTGTGAAAGCAGTGGCAAAAGTTCAGTCAGAAGAGGGGATAAATATTTGCCTGGTCATGAATCTGCTGCTGTGCAGCTACTCTATTGGAACACAGCCTCCAGGGAAACACTGTCTTTGCCGACAGACAAGGTTTTCAGAGCTACCTCAGGAGACCCCTCACCACTGTGCAGAACATGCCTGCCCCCGCAGTAGACGTATCTAAGAGCCCCTTTCTGTGCCAGGTGGAGGTGGGGGATGCGGGAGCCCTGGCCTGGGAGTCAGGGCCCAGCTCTGCTACCTATGCGCACTCTTGGACAAGTCACCTGGCTCCTCCTCAGTCAAACAAAGGCAGCCATCTTTAGAGTCTGTCATTATTATTCTCTGTAATCCTCTGCTTACACTAGACTCAGTGTGTTTCCTAGTCCCCCGACTCTTGGCAAACAGAGCTCTATATCACCTTACAGAACATGCCATTCCCCATGAACAGCAGAGCTCCAGTCAGTGAGCCAGGTCCTTGGGTGAGGGGGGAGGTTGAGGGCTGGAAGCCATGGAAGGAACAACTGCTCCTCAGAGGTCAGCGCTCAGAGGGGAGGTCCTGTAGGACCCAGACACCAGGAATTCTATTTACATTTGCAATAGGCCAGAATCACATAGAAATATTAATAGCTTTGGGCCACAGTTCTAAATTGTAGAACAAAAAAATGCCATTTGCTTGGAACAGAACTTTGAGACTTTTCTGGAACTCTTCATTTGTTTGCACTCCTTTTATGGTAAAAACAAAACAAAAACCATTCCGGAATTCTTTTTCTTTTCTTTTTTTTTTTTTGGAGGTGAGAAGAAACAGAACAAAAAAACCTTTTCATATTTAATGTGAAAAAACATTTGAAAGGCCATGGACTTTCCTCATGAAGATTGTATACTCTGAACAGGAAAAATTTCAGTACACACATATTTGTAGTGTGAGTCATCTCTCAGTATGTCCCATGGCTTCTCCTCTTAAATAATGAAGAACAGCCAGCATTAAACCTCGGGAGGTTACCAGCAGCTGTTGCAACTGGATCATTATTCCTGTTAGATCTTTGGGATGTAGTGTCTGCACTGCACTGCAGGCTACACGCTATCTTTAGCTGACCCCAGCACCTGGAAGGGAAACTAGTCATGCGCCATCCCTCTACTTATGAGATTAAAGGTATTCTCTCTCTAATAGGAGCCTCAGAACAACCACATCCTTACAAGTGTTCCCAGAGGTGACTGTTTTAAATTCAAAAGGTACTTCAAATTTGCATTATTTTTCCCAGTACAAGGAACTTAGGATGAAATATAGTGCAGCTTCCCACTGTGGCCTTGGATAATTCTGCCTGGCTGCAGGACTTGGATGGGTTGAGTCCTGCCTTTATTTTCAGAAGAAACTGAACTTTGCCTCCGTAGCAGAGGCGTCACTGTCGTGGTGCCCTGGCTATAGGAGGGCTGTGATGTTGCTGGTGGCTGTGGCAGGCAGCTCTTGCCAGGAGCCTTGGTGATGGCAGGAGGAGTGACTCCCAGCCAGTGATGTTCTTGGGACATCTTGCTCAACCTCTATTTGCAGAGCCAGGCCTCTGCTGGGGGCTCTAATTTATAAGAAGCAGTCAAACATCCTTGGGAATATAAGGCTATGGGAAAAACATATTTCCAACTTCCTTCCCATGAGCTAAGTTAGTAGATGGAAGAAACAGTGAGTGGCTTGGGGCAGAGTGTAAGGGGGCTGGGCTGGGGGTGACACCTCCAGTGGCAGGAACCACAGACGTTTGGCTTGCCTTCTAGGAGGGTGTGTCTCGTGCACTCAGGTCTGAGATGGGCAGGTTTGGGACAGAGTTGAATTTCTCACGATTGTGGAAGAGTCAAAGCTGAATTTCCCACCAAATGTCAAGGATCAATATTGGACAAACCATGCAAGGGTTGGCTTGGGACTGCAGCTCAAGTAAATGCTTCACTTGACTGAGGGGCAGATCTTTAAAGTATCCTAACTTTGCTGGATGTACAACCAGCTCAGCTGTGGAGGTGGGAGAGGGTGGGAGAAATTATGTGGATTCTAGTCCAAAGTAGCTTCCATTATCTTTCTCTGTTTTTCTTGGCTATGTATGAAATAGCAGACACATTTTGTTTTAGGTTTTTGTTAACATTTGCACCCAGTGCCACTGTTGGACTAGTTTGGAGGGCAGTGTAAGATGTGTCACCTGGCAGGGACTAACTTCCACAGGTGATGCAGGCAGGTCCAGTGCTCGGCAGTGCTCAGACCCCCTTCCTCACCTCAGGAGTCCAGGCTGTGCTGTGTTGGTGGCTTCTGCACCTTGACATACACTTTGGTTAGAACAACTGCATGTGACTGGCCTCATGTCATGTCGGAGGACATCTATATAGTTGTATGGGAGGTTCCAGTGTTAAAAAGTCACAGAAGTCTGCTTCATGGGAAGCACCAAAGGCACAGGTTCCAAGCCCAGCCCAGCCATGTTATGAGAGGGTCAGTGTGTCTGAGAGAGCATGGGTGGGGGCAGTGGAGAACGGGGGGAATGAGGTCTGAGAGGCAGTGGGGAGGCCGGGTCCTGTAGGGCCTCAGGGGCCGTGAGGACTGAGTGAGAGGAGAACTGTTGGAGGAGGGCAGGGGAGGGTGTTTGTCTCCTTGGCAGATGTGTGAAGATTGAAGTTGGGCACAAAGATGGAAGCAAGAAAGCCAGATGGGAGGCTTTTGCAATAGTTCAAGCAAAAGATGATGGCGGCTTGAACCAGGGTCATAGAAGACGGGGGAGTGAGAAGTTGATCTCGGAGAGACAGCGGTGAGTGGTCTTGAAGCGGGATCCTATTTCCCTGCCTAGGAATTGGAGCTGCGTAGCCTGGATGAAAACCAGGAATCCTAGCTGCTAGTCCAGCAGGGGCTGGAGGCTAGAAGCAAAGTTCCCCTGGCTCTTGCCCCTGTTTGAAAGCAAGAATGAATCAAGGAGGCAAAAACAGGTACAAAGTTTATTATTAGAGACACAGCACAACATGTGGAGAACACACAGAGAAACAGTGTATTTAGACAGAAGCAAAACAGGAGTACACACCTGGAGGGAAAGGGTGTGGGCATCCTACTGAATGAGGAGTGCAATAAAGAGGCGATTAAATTATTTATATGGGGCGGTTCTTCTGGGTCTTCCTTCTGCTCTGGCCAGTTATCTCGCTTCTTTCCCCACACCTGACCTGTCCTACTGCCCTGCCCAATATGTGTGCACATCTTTTTGCCAAGATGGATTCCAGTGCAGAGGCTAACGGAGGTTTGACAGCACCTGTTATGGGATGATGGCGCCCCTTTTTGACCCCAAAGGAGCCTTCCTGCGCATGTGCAGTCAGGGAGGTTTCCTTGACTTCAGTAATGATAGATGTGGTCGTTTTATCGCTTTACTCCCCCTCAGAGTTCACCTCCTGTCACTAGCTCTGTCCTTGGTGTGTCCAGGGAAAACAAAGCTCCAATTTATTCACTTGATGAACTCCAGCTCCTCAGCCCAGGGGCCCATCTACCTCCTACCTCAAAGTGGTGGGAATGGGGAGATATTTTAAAGGTAGAGCAGACAGGATGTGGTGACGGATTGGATGAAAGATGTGAGGGAAGTAGAGGAGGTGAGAAAACACCCAGGGTTTCGGTCTGATCAACTGGAGGCCTGGAGGGGTGAAGCGTGTTTGTGGGATACAGGTTCTTGGGCAGAAACATCCTTACATAGTGCCATGAAAGGCCCTTCGCAGTGTTCACGCTCTGCAGCCTGAGTGGCAACACTGGAGCAGCCTGAAAATTTTTCCCAGTTTGAATTTTTTTTTACTACTAACTCCAACTGGCACAGAGAAGCTGAGCAGTGAAGTAGAAGCTGCTCACGGAGGCACAGCAGCTGGGATTGGTGCTGGGTGTGCCGATGACCCCACCCCAGAGTGACGGGGGTGCTGCGCCGACCACTCTGCTCCCTCGAGCTGGAACCCACTGAGCGAGCCGTGCCTGCAGTGAGCCCCAGCCGTGCTGGTGGCCCGTGACTCGGGCTTCAGTCAAGGACTGGGTGGCAGCGTCCATGTGAGCGGCTGGGCCCTGGCACCCCGCTCTGGAGTTTTGAGTCCACTTTGCCCGCAGGCCCGGAGAGCAGCAGTGCCTGAGAACTTGCTCCCTAGTCCCTGCTGCAGCACCCTCCACACACACTGTGACAGCCGTTTTGGGAACAGGAAAACCAGGGTGCTTGCCTCCGTGGGGGTGGGGGGTCCTTGGAGGTGAGGCTGGCACAGAAGGGCCCTTGCCCACTTGGCTTCCCCACTCCTCACCCCTGCTCTCCACTCCAGGTGGACTCCCCGAGAGCATGTCCTCAATCACTCACACGCACACCAATCTTCATGGAAGAGTCTGCTTCCAGGAAGACTGATCTAAGGTGTAAGAAAATATTTCATCACAATGTTTCCCACAGGGAGCGCTGAAGTGCCCTGGGAGCTGCAGAGAACCCCCAGGGGTGTTGTGGGATATTTTTAAATTTCAAGGAAAACAGCAATGATACACAACATCTGTCAGACACAGTGCAAACTACTCAGGTAGTTACAGTTTCCACATTAGATTGTACTGCCTTCCCTTAGATGATGGCTTACTTTTCTGTAGCTGGGTTTTCAGTGGTTACTGTGATAAAAAGCAAGTGCCCTGGGAAAGTCAGGTGGAAGAGGGAATGGAGGTAATGGTGTTAGATCTGATTCCAAGGCTGGAGAAGTTGTTTAGTGTCCACAGGTGCACACACCCCATCAGTAAGTAAATGTGATTAACAATAAAATAAAAATACTTTTTTTTTAGTGTCTGTGTATTATTTTTTCAAATGGATACTAAGTTATCAGGGTATCAAGTCTTTTAAAGTTGAACCCTTTAGCTATTTCTTTTGGTCAGGGGCTGCCGTGAGTCAGTAAGGTCCCTGTGAACCAAATAATTTTGGGGACCTCTACTTTGTAGTGACAATGACAGTTTCTATGTGTTTTGCATTAAAATGTGTCAAGTGTTCAAGAATCAAATAACAGTCCCTATTGCAGACTGTTTGAGATAAACTAATGCTCTTCCTTTAGATGTTTTTTATTCTTCTTGCATAGTTCATAAACTGTCACGTTGGCCTTTAAACATAAACAAACATGTTCTCTCTTGTGTTCTTCTTCCAGAGAGTGGGTTGATCGAGCCCCATCTCTTCATTTTCTGAGAGTATTAATTTGTCTGAGACTTCTAATGAGGGATCCACGTTATCAGGTTGGTTGCAAAAAATAAAAATATTTTTTACTTGTTTGAAGAAGAAAAAAAAACCTGGTGGGCTTTTCTTTGAAGCAGAGCATGGTAACTTTTTTTTTTCCTCTCTCACAACTCAGTAGTTTCCAAATTTGGGAAGTATCTCACCTGCTATTTAAAATGATAGGAGAGAAGTGATTTAATGGGGACAAAAACACCTGTATATTTTCTACTCTATTACATATGGGATGAAGTGGATTGAACTTCGGGTCTATGCTTGCATCATCTCCTAGCATTTTAAACCATAGTCAGTTTGGAGAGGTGTACACTTGGCCACACCTTCGAGCATGTTTATGCCAAGCAGCTCAGTAGGTCAAAGTCAGCGGCGACAAGTGGGGGCTTCCTCAGGGGGCTCCAGGGGCAGTGAGTGGGAAAGGCAGGGCCTGCAGCTTTGGTAGCTGCTCCAGAGCCATGCTTGTCCCAGAGTCCAGCCTCAGACCCTGAGTTAGAGGTGAGCAAGGGGCCTCCCACTTGTCTCAGAGGAGGTGCCTGCAGGCAGAAATCTCACCTCCTCTCACTAATTAGTTAAATGTGCGGCCGTAGTTTAGTGCCTCTTAAACTTTAAAGTGCAGAGGAATCACCTGGGGATCTTGTAAATGCGGATGTGGATTCTGTAGTTATACCCTGAGACCCACGATTCTGCTGAGGCCACTGGTTCATGGCCCACATTTTGATTAGCAAGAACTTAGTGCTTTAGCAGTGAGGCTCTAAAGAAAGGCTCACCTAACACTTCACCTGGATCGTGAAAGTTGTTCCGTCTAGTCTCAGCTGCTAAGATAGCTGCTTTTATAAAGCAGAAGTTCCTAAACTTTCTGTGTATCAGGAACACTTGGAAGACTTAAAGATTGCTGGCACCCGCCCCCACAGTTTCTGATTCAGTAAGTTTGGGGAGGGCCTGGAAATCTGCATTTCTAACAACTTTTCCCAGGTGATGCTGATGCTGCTGGTCAGGAGACCACAGTTTGAGAACACAGGCAGAACCACTGCCCAACCAATTTGGAGAAGCCTCCAAATTGCTTATGAACCATTACTGTTTCTTCTTGCCAGTGTTAAATATCTAAAGAGCATTCTTACTATCCTTATTATTCATACATGCTTCAGTCATTTTCACAGATTGTTCTTTTTCCTAAGAAGTATCTCCTTTTATGCCCTGTCCTGATAAGCTACTGGGATGCTCAGACCACTCTGAAGCTCTTTTATTTTGGATTCAGTTTTATTGATGAATTATTATTTGAGTCAGAATAATAATAATTTCATTACCCCAATAACCATCTTTTCCAAACTTGGCATTTAAAAAAAAAAAAAAAGGCGTTCTGGTACTAGCCAGCTACAGAGCCTGCTCTGATTTGAGTCTCCTGGGATTCATGATGGCTTCAATCTTTTCTTTAGAAGAGTCACTCCATTTCTCATTCCGTATTCTAAGCTGTCTTTGTGCTGTTCTAGTTTAGCCAACCACAGTCATTTGAATATATTACATACTTCAAATGGCTTTCTGTCCTGGTTGCTCACAGTTTTCTGGGAATTTTCCTTTTCTCCTGTGAGAAAAGCTGTGTGGGTCACGCATGGTGAGGGTGGGCCATGTGCTTCACTTTGCCTAGGTCACCTCCATGAGCTCCTTGTCCACAAGTCATTATTAATAGCCCCCTGTATACCCCACAGGCCTCAGCTTGGGTAAGAACACTGTGTATATAATATTAGTATAACTATTCATGGAAGAAGGTGGATTTTTAGCAGAAGGTCTAGTTTTTTGACTTATAGAAGTTAGCAAAATATTTGCCTTTGACATGTTTGCTCAGAGAATTGATGGCCCTTGTGTCATACTCTGCTGATCTTCATCTAAAGTATTGCCTTTCTTGGGCTTCCTTGGTGGGGCAGTGGTTGAGAGTCCGCCTGCCGATGCAGGGGACACGGGTTCGTGCCCCGGTCCGGGAAGATCCCACATGCCGCGGAGCGGCTGGGCCCGTGAGCCATGGCCGCTGAGCCTGCGCGTCCGGAGCCTGTGCTCTGCAACGGGAGAGGTCACAACAGTGAGAGGCCTGCGTACCGCAAAATAAAAATAAAGTATTGCCTTTCTTAATCTAGTTCTTGATGGGCTGGAACAAGGTTGACTGGATTGCCCTCTAAAGGGAAGAATCCCATGACCTCTTTGCTTATGGGATTTTATGACCAAAACACTTATGAAGCCAAACCTCCCATTTATTTCCAGTCTTTCCATAGAAGGGGGTGCTCCCTGAATCTCTCCTCCTGGCACTCTGTCCACAAAGAGGAGCAGTTGTTTAACATCTTGAGTTGCCAAGAATTTTTGGCTGAAGTCACGTAGTAATGCTGGGGTTTACTACAACTTGTGCCAACAAATGTCAGCACGCCTCTGCCCTCGCGAGGCCTTCCCTTCCTCTCTTGGTGAGTCAGTACTGCAGGATCCACAGTGGCTGTTCCAGACCATCTCCACTTCTCATACCCAGACCCCTCCTACCCCTGTCATTCTTATCAGATTACAGCATTACCTGTTTTACAGGCAAAACTGAAGCCATCCCGGTAGGAGTGTTCATATTTTCTTTGTTGCTTGAAAAATCCGGATTATCATGCACCTTTGCATCCCTTCTTATTCCTGAAGAAAACCCTCCTCCTTGCCAAGGTTCAGCCTTCCATCTGTTTTCTTTGTTACAGTGTCAGTGGCTCCCTTTCTGTTTTCTTTTATCATAAAATGCCCTTTTCTTGACCTGCTATCCCCTCAAGCCTTCATCTCACCTTCATCACTGCATTCATTGAAAGGTCAGACTATAGGTCTTGAACTCACTCCCTTTCTTTTACAACTGATGTGTTGTAGAAATTTTCATTGAATATTATGTACAAGGTTCTCTCTGGAAGTCATTTAAGAAGATCATGGTGGGCCATGATCCAGTCGTCATTTCTTGACCCAGAGGCTCCAGTATATGCTTAATGGAGGTTCCAGCAAGAAAAGAGTGGAAGGGATGAAAGAGAAGCCATTTTTAAAGATAAATTGCTTAGTTTTCCATAATTAAAGGGCGACATATGTTTGGAGATTTCAAGTGTAGTTGGAGTCCCAAGCAGGATAAAGGTAAAAGTCCACCTGGACTCCTTACAGTAAGCTGTCATAACACATTGCTTATCAAGGATAAAGGGAAAATTCTTTTTTTGTTAAATTTATTTATTTATTATATTTATGGCTGTGTTGGGTCTTCGTTGCTGCTCACGGACTTTTTCTAGTTGCGGTGACCGGGGGCTACTCTTTGTTGCCATGCTCAGGCTTCTCATTGCAGTGGCTTCTCTTGTTGCGGAGCAAGGGCTCTAGGTGTGCGGGCTTCAGTAGTTGTGGCACGTGGGCTCAGTATTTGTGGCTCGTGGGCTCTAGAGCACAAGCTCAGTAGTTGTGACGCGTGGGCTTAGTTGCTACGTGGCATGTGGGATCTTCCCAGACCAGGGCTTGAACCCATGTCCCCTGCATTGGCAGGCGGATTCTTAACCACTGTGCCACCAGGGAAGTCCTAAGAAAAATTCTTAAAAGCCCCTAAACTACATTTACATCAGCTACAACAATAAAAGGAGAGTGGAGCTGTGTGGCCTTCTCCCCGCTGCCCTTGCACCCCAAGCCTTTCTTTAGCAACCCATACCCTTTGCCACATTTTCTGTTTGCCTTCACTGATCCTGAGAACCTCTAGCTCTTACTCATCATTTTTTCCTTTTTCTGTATTATTTACTTGCTCCTTTTTTAAATTTGCCTTCATAAATGTTAACCTTCCCCAAAGTTATTTTCTTTGTCATCTTCTCCCCTATCTTCCAAGCTCTTGGCTTCAACTATCATTTTGTTGTTGTTGTTCTTTGCTCACAAGCACATATCTCCAGCCTCAGACTTTTCCATTCATTTAAGTCCCAAATTTCCAGGTATATGTTGGGCAGCGATCCTGATGACACAGTAGCACAGTGATTCTCAAGTGTGATCTGGGGACCGTCATCGGTCCCTGAAACTCTTCCAGGGGTCCCACAAGGTCAAAACTATCTTAAAAGTGATGCTACAGTGTTATTTGCCTTTTCACTCTCACTCTCTTACAAATGTGCAGTGGAGCTTTGTAAAGGCTACAGGATGTGTAATGACGGAACATATGCTCGTGTACTCTTGTGTTTTAAAAATTCCTCACTTTTAATGTCTAATATGATATATATAAATAGATAGAACCCACATAAACAGAAGCTCTTTGGGATTCTCAGTAATTTCTAAGTGTGTAAAGGCATACAGATGCCAAAGAGTTAGAGAGCCTGATATGCACAGGACCCTCAGTAACTGCACAGGGTCCTCTTCGTCCTCCCTCTCCTCCAACCTGCAGAATCAGCTCCTGACTCTGTTAATGGCACCACCTTTCCTCCAGACTCCAAGGCAGGAAACTTCTCCTCACCCCCTATGAGACTTTTAGAAGAGTAGTTACTAATACACCTGGAAAGATAAGTAAAGGCCAGGGCATAGGGGGGCCTTCAACTGAGACGGAGGGATGAGAGGTGTGGAACCCTGCTGGCAGAGGCATGGGTGGTGGGTCAGGGCGCAGCACTCAGAGCTCACTGCTCTGCTGGCCGAGAGGCCCATGGGAGCGTGTCTAAGGGCCCTGATGCTCTGGGCTGCAGTGACATCGTGCTGGACTGACAACAGCCAGATTGGTGTTGCAGGGTGCTCCATTGTTCTATATAGTTTTTATCAGTATTATGTTATTGTATCAATCTTTTAAAAAGAGAAAAATTCTGGGAATGGGTAGAGCAAGGACATTTGTTCGCATGTGGCTCATTGAACTGAAGTTCAGATTGATGGGGACTTTCTCCAGGCCATTAGTTTCAGAAGTCCAGAGCCCAGTCCCATGAGCCTCCAGCCCATGTGGGGGAGGAGGGCTGAGGTGGGGAAGGGCGCGCAGTCCTGTTTGCTTTTCAGATCAGTAACCAGGAATGCTGAGCCCAGGGGTGTGCGTGCCTCGTGGTCTTCTCTCCCATAGACGCTGGCAGGTCAGAGCAGGCGTGTCCCCGCAGCGCTCCAGTCTCTGTCGGGCCTCGGGCCTCGGGGAAAGTGTTTGTTTAACAAGTGGAGCGTAACTGCTTGAGTGCATTTTCCCCTTATTGTACTTTATAGCAGCGCTTCTCTCACGGTGCTCCACAGGACTTGGTCAGTATTCTGTGAAAAGAAATGTGCTCTGCCCGGTGATATGTAGGAAAGCTGCACACGGGTTCTCCCACTAGAGACTTACGGTGCACGGCAGCATATTAAAGCTCTGAGGAGTTTTTAATTTTACTGAGGAGTTTTAGTCTACGATAAGATAATTTGTTACATTCTGTTTAACCTACCATTTGATCATGAAATTTTTTTTTTTTTAAGAATACCTAGTACCACCCACTGCACAGAATAAAATGATTATTCCCAGGAGAGAGTTTGGGAAACATGGGCTTAGTTCCATATTGTTAACATTGATTGTTGGATAGATATATTTTTGTCAAGGTAAACATTTAAAGATGACCATGACCAATCATTTAACCATTATTGTCTCCCTGGTGTCTTCTCCCTCCCAAGCTTCAAATTTAAATTTCCTTTATGTCAGCGATGCCAGATTTCAATCTTCTGCCCTGGCCTCATTTTTCCCCGGGCTGTTGTTCTTTTGTCACTTGGATACACCACCAGCAACTCAGCATGTCCAGACTCAGTCTCCTTGTCTACCCAGCCTATTCTCCCCTTCCCGGGTTCATCGTGTCCTTGCCCCCAGTCACCCTGGCTCGCAGATAGAGATGCCTCCTGCACTCCCTTCCTGCCCTCGGCCTTTTCACGCCCAGTTGGTCACACCACTGCCAAGACAGCCCACCCGTCCACTCCCTTCTTGCTGCCCCTGCCAACCCACAGGGCTTCCCTCCATGCCCCTGCCTCTCCAGTTCATTCTAAGACTAGAGGGATGATGTGCTCACGGCTGATTCTGATTGGCCCTTGTTCGCACCTTTTCATCAGACCCAAATGGCAAAGTTCAAATTCAGGCTCATGTCCACGTCTGAATGGACATGTCCAGTTTATCTCACCCTATTTTTCTAACATTATTCCCAAAGATTCCCTTCATGGTGTTAGGGAGGTGCTTTTCACAGTAATAGAACATCTTGATGTTCTTTCTACGCAACTTGTATGCACCTTTGAGCCTCTTTGTTCTCTTTGCTTGGAATCCCCTTTATTTCCTCCTCTCCCCCCATGTCTTCTCAGCACAGCTATCCATCCTTCTAAGCCCATTCAGAGGCTACCACCCTTACAAAGTTTTCCTTAGTCCTCTCAGCAAGCTATTATATGTCCCTCCTCTGCAGCATCACAGCACCTCATGTATAACTTTCTTACAACACTTACCAAATTCTATCTTAAATTCCAGTTATTTTTACATCTGCCTTATGCTTGCTTGCAGCTCAGTGAAGTCAGCCTCTGTCATCTATATATTTGTGTCCCCTTCAGAGCCTAACCCAGGGATCTTACCTAACAGGAATGAAAAAAAAAAATATTTGCTGAAAAAATATGTGTCTTTTTATGGCTGAGTAATTTTCCATTGTATATATGTGCCACATCTTCTTTATCCATTCATCTTTTGATGGACACTTAGGTTGCTTCCATCTCCTGGCTATTGTAAATAGAGCTGCAATGAACATTTTGGTACCTGACTCTTTTTGAATTATGGTTTTCTCAGGGTATATGCCCAGTAGTGGGATTGCTGGGTCATATGGTAGTTCTATTTTTAGTTTTTTAAGGAACCTCCATACTGTTCTCCATAGTGGCTGTATCACTTTACATTCCCACCAACAGTGCAAGAGGGTTCCCTTTTCTCCACACCATCTTCAGCATTTATTGTTTCTAGATTTTTTGATGGTGGCCATTCTGACCGGTGTGAGGTGATATCTCATTGTAGTTTTGATTTGCATTTCTCTAATGATTAATGATGTTGAGCATTCTTTCATGTGTTTGTTGGCAATCTGTATACCTTCTTTAGAGAAATGTCTATTTAGGTCTTCTGCCCATGTTTGGATTGGGTTGTTTAAAACAAAATTGAGATATTTGTAGTGAGGTGGATGGACCTAGAGTCTGTCATACAGAGTGAAGTAAGTGAGAAAGAGAGAAACAAATACCATATGTTAACACATATATATGGAATCTAAGAAAAAAACAAAGTCATGAAGAACCTAGGGGTAAGACGGGAATAAAGACACAGACCTACTAGAGAATGGACTTGAGGATATGGGGAGGGGGAAGGGTAAGCTGTGACAAAGTGAGAGAGTGGCATGGACATATATACACTACCAAACGTAAAATAGATAGCTAGTGGGAAGCAGCCACATAGCACAGGGAGATCAGCTCAGTGCTTTGTGACCACCTAGAGGGGTGGGATAGGGAGGGTGGGAGGGAGGGAGACACAAGAGGGAAGAGGTATGGGAACATAAGTATATGTATAACTGATTCACTTTGTTATAAAGCAGAAACCAACACACCATTGTAAAGTAATTATACTCCAATAAAGATGTTAAAAAAATATATAAGTGGTTTTAAAATGTTATTTTTATATGTATAAAATTTCCACCGTAATTAGCGATAATGTATACAATATTCTTACATTCTTTAATTATAGGTCTTCTAAAGTGAATAGCAATCATGGGAATTCAAATTAATAGGTGGTCATAGAACGATTTTTAATAGCGTTATGAATGTACCTTTATTCTTAATTTAAACAAGGGTATGTTGCTTCCAAGTTCCCTTCACACAGAATAAGGAAACCTTGACCCGGGAGGCCTTGAGCCCCTGAGCCTTTCTTTCCTCAGCTGCCCACTCAGCTTCCGGGTAGAACGAGATCGCGCCCTCACAGTCACGTACTCATTGCCCTGAACTTTCCAGAGTTGGAATGTTGGCTAATGTTTGTATTTCAAATAACTTCCTTGTGTGCATAGAAAGTGAGGAGAGAGGTGTCAATATAGAGTTACACAGGTTAGGGCCACCTGAAACCCATTAACCCCAAGATAAATGTCAGTGTGGGTAACCTGAGAGCATCAACTGTTAGGAGAGCTCCAAACCAGTTTCTTTCACAACTCCAGCCTCCCAGCACTCTCTCTTAATAAGCACTTTTCAGAAGTTTCATGCAGTGCCTTGTTATTGGGAATTGATTTTAAAGACCTATATCTGAGGACATTTTGCAATGATTATCCTTACATTAGTTTAGGATAAGCCACATCATTTTAAGGAGAACCCCTGTCGTCTAGTCTACTAGAGCAATGCTGCTCAGATTTTATTGGGCGTGTGAATATCCCAGGGATCTTGTTGAAATTCATAGTGTCATTCAGCAGGTCTGGGGGGAGTAGGAGATTCTGCATTTCTAATCAGCTCCACATGATGTTTTTGCTGTTGGTCCATGGGCCACACTAGGCAGAGGCCTAGAGGAAGGTCCTGGGATTCAGTGATGCTGGATTCTTATCCAGGCTCTGTCACTTAGGCAAATGGTTTACCATTCTGGGTCTTAGTTTTCCTACTCTGTAATATGAGGATGTTGAAGGGAATGATATCTAACAGCTTTTTCCAGCTCTAACATTTTATGATGACATGAAAGGAAGTAGAAAGAATTAGGAGTCAGGCTGCAGTTCTGAGCATACTTACATTCTCTTAATCTCAACCCAACTTTCATTCATATTTATTAATAACTTATCTTAAATATAGTATGACTGGAAAACATTAAAGTTTTCCATATTTATGTTAGAATGTGGGCCTTCAAAAAATAATTAAAACTCATAACTTAATAAATAGATTGCATGTAAAATACATTCCCCCTCTCATCTTTCATGTGTGTTCTGTTGTTTTTATTTTATCAGGAAATACTCCATAGCTTGGGTGGGATTGAAAACCTAGCTCAGGTAAGATTCCTTTTGTGGTGGCTGCTTTTGCCTTTCTCTTTTAGGCAGAGATTACACAGGTGTGTGACGGAAGATGTCTTTCTTACCTTAGCTGCATGCCAAGGAGAGGAGCAGGCAGGGTTGTGAGTGTGAGCATGAGGCAGGATACACACAGGGCAGGGAGGGACTCGTGACATTTTCTCTTGGCTGATTGGGCTCACTTTACCCAGCCTGTTGAAACGAGAAAGTTCTATCAATATAAAAGGTCACCTGTCTTTAGTTAGTAAAGAAAATAAATAGGTGTTGTCTGGCAGGCCCCAGGCCTCAGCATTGCACACACCAAATGGTGGGAGAAAATATTGGTTATGAAGATGTTCATAACTTTTCCACACAAAAAAGAATTGCTGTGCTCACTAAAATATTAAAAATAAATGACAATGTGAGGAATGATCTTGACTTCATTTATTTTTCTGCTTTGGTAACTACTGAGGCAAAGTAAGGAGGTGAATATATATGCTGAGACAGTCCAATGTTTGGGCTTATTAATACAATCAAACAAAATTTCCAGGCATGGAAACAGTTGAAACAGCCCATTCTCCTGAAATCTATACCATGTATGGAAATAATAATTTTCATAATAAACCCGTGGCCCTACAAACTCATCCTGAGTTATTAATGGATGATTAATTTTAATGGCAATTTAATATTAAATCTACTTTATTATTTTTTTATTCTTGGGAAATTGATAAAACATGTTTTTATTTTTAAGAAAATTTTTAATTGGCTAGAGGTTTAGCTCATTTAATGAAATAATCTTTAATAAAATTATATTGTAAAGGATCTTTTTATCCATTTTACTTTCATTAAAATGTCAGAAATTTATGTGTGTTTCTCTGAACTTATTACAATTAGTCATCCACAGTGAGGGATTATTAGACTACCCCATACATTTCATTCTGATTATTGCTATCTGCTTGTATGCTGGTTAGATATAATTTAGGATATTATAAAACATAAGGTCGATAAAATATATGCAGTGTGTTATTAAAATTCTGCTGAAAAGTTACATTGAAGAATTAAAATTCTATGTACTATATTATTGCATCTTATTTGTATCTTATATTTGGAGGCTAAATTGCAACACAAATTTATCCAGTTAGGAGTCATCTTGGGACTTTTGAGAGTTTAAACAATCTTTCCAGGTCCCTTCCTCCACTTTGGGGCGTTCCACAGAAGCCAAGAACCCAGAAACCCACCCCCTTCTGCCCTTGAGTGAAGCAGGCCCAGGGGCACCAAGTATTGTTTGGTGAGCCTGTTATGCCACCTACAGCTCATTTTCAGAAGTGCACAACCTTTCCCCTCACCTGCTGTGTGCTTGAGCGTTCTCCCCTCTGATTCGCCTGTCGGTCTCCCCCTCCCCCCGCCGCAGTACATGGAGATCGTGGCCCACGGGTACCTCGGCTCCGGGGAGGCGCAGCACAGCGTGGACAAGCTGGTCAACATGACGTGTAAGCGCGGTCCCGGGACGCAGCTGGCCTTCCGGGCATGGCATTTACAGCAGGGAAGAGGGGATGCTTTGAATACTCACGGGGGGTCCCCACACAGCTATGGGCTTGAGAGTCCATGCCAGATGTTATGCTCAGTGGCAAAATGTACCCAGAGGGGAGATTTTTAGATCACAGTTCTTACCTTGAAAAACCCGATTTCATGTTTTAAAAGATTTTCATTGAGCACAAGCTTAGTTTATTTAGTGCAAGAAAGATTTCCTTCCATAAAAACAAATTTTGGTAAAAATATTTTTTGCCTCCTTCGATTTCTATTAAAATGTCAGAGACTATTCATTTTTCATCTATAAGATTGGGGTAATAACAATACCCACTTATAAAGCTTCTCTTTTTGGAAGCTCTTCCCAGCCCACCTTCCGTGCTCTCTGGATTTGATGAGTGCACACTCCTGCTCTCATGGGAGTGAGCCCACTTTCTTTGTGTGCACAGAACAGGACCTTAATTCTCAATTCCAGGGAGAGAGGAATCTGTGGTGAGCCTCAGGGACCAGGAAGGTTCTGTGAGGCCAGCTGTTCCCCTCCACTGAGGAGCCTTGCTAAGTCCATCACATGAAATCTTTATGGGGACTATCTTTGAAGAATAAGTTACACTTTGAACTTGTAATGATATTAAGGAACTCATTCAACTTTAAGTGGAAGGGAAGGTTTAATTTTCTTGCTATCTCCAAATTTTATTATTATAATAGTAATATATAATAAATACGAGTTGAGCTTGAAACATGATTCTTGAAGTAAAAAAAATCAACCCTGTCCCTCCTCCCTCCATTGTCCTTTTTGTGTGACCTGTGTTCCCACTTATCCTTCCTTTGCTTGCCCATCAGTACTTGAGACCTGAGGCTCTATGAGCACTGACCCCCTTTAAGCTTCAAATCCCTCATTGAGATATTCCATTCCTTTATAGATATTTTTCAAAAGCTTGCTGCTGTCAAAGACCAAAGAGAATGGGTCACCACAAGCAGAGCCCACAAGGTGAGTGGTCCCAGAAGGAGTTCCTGCTTCAGCTTCATATGGTGGTGGTTCACATGCTAGAGTCCAGAGCCCCTGTGGTCAAGCCATGTGTAATTATAATTCTCAAGCCTGCTAACCTAGCCTAAAATTGCCAATCTCTGCTAACCCGCCTAAGGAGTAAATATAGAAACAGCAAATAAAGGTTTTCTGAAACTTTTTTCTTTGTTCTATGTCATTTAATTCTTTATTGCTTAATCAACTAAGTTTATTGCTTAATTTAAATGTTGCTTGTAAAACCTTGACTATATATAAACTGACCCTAGGTGTGTGTTTACAAATAAATAAATAAATACATATATATGTATGTATACATATAAATACATTCCATTTGACACATGAGGTTATATTAGTTTGAACCATGTGAAATTACCCTGGTGTGTAGGTCAATTTCATATGGTTTAACTTCATAATAAGATGGTTTAGTATTATAAGCCTATGGGTCAAATACATATTTCAAGATGAATGAATGCAGGTTTAATCAAAACAGACTACATTTATATTTACAGCAAAACTATTTAGCTGGTAGCTGCCTAGAGCCAGGTTTCAATAATTTGTTGAGTTTTTATATCCCAGGAAGCCACTTTCCAGCATATATTAGAGCAAAGTTGCCTAAAATGTGTTAACACATGCTGCTCATTGTATGGGGGGGGGTGATTCTTAGTGATAATACAGGTCAACATTTTTTATTTCAATAGCTATATATTTCACTGATATCACTTAGAATTTGAAGAACATTTTTGAGTAGCATTAAGGTGTTAAGGGTGGACATGACAAAAATTGTGAAATGATATATCAGTGACTGCATTTTGAGAAACATTATGTTAGAAGACAGAAAGGAAAAAGTGAGAAAAGAAAAAGAGGAAGGGATCTGAGAAACAAAGATAATAATATCTCCATAGAAAATGCATAAGATCATAAAGGGGAAAAACCCACATAATAGAAACCCAAAATCAGCCTAGTAGTTGTTATACAGGTCTGAATAACAGGTCTGAGCTGTTATACAGCTCTGGTCTGAAGTATGTTTGGGTGTGTGCTTTGGGGGACCCTGAGTTCTAAAAATTTAGAGGGAAAATATGTAAATTTGTAGTAATGGGAATCCCGAGAAGGTGACTGATAAGATATAGACGACTCCCAACTCAGTGATGTTACTCAGAAATTTGAGAGGCAAATGGATTGTCTGGTAGTGTTAGCATATCTTGCTGAGTTTGGGAAAAAATGACAGTCTTCAACACTTTGTTGAAAAAGTACTTTCATAATTTGGAAAGTGCCTGCCACAATGCCAATGCCCAACTCAGAATGAATGCTCAGTGACTGGTCGCTACCAGAAGACAGAGAGCAGACAGCGTGGGCACTTGGAAGTAGAGGGCCATGTATCGTGGTCCCTTTGCTTCCTGTCCTGGGCAAGGAATGCTTACAAGGAGCTCGTCTGAAGAGGGGGTGGATGCCTGCCCCTTAAGAACTGGGGATTGTGAATGTTTAACAAATTTTGAAGTTAAGCCTCTATGATCTTTAGAAGGAAACATACTGTTCAAGAAGCTTGTAGTACTTACATAATTAAACCTTACTTTACTTCATTTTTCAGACATTAGTAAATTTACTCAGTGCCCGAGATACTAACGTTCTGTTGGGTGCCCTTCTGGCTGTGGCTAGTTTAGCTGAAAGGTGAGTGTATTTTAATAAGTTCTGCTGCTTTAGCAACTCAGATGGAAGAAATGCAAAATAGATCAGTTTCTCTATTTATTTTGTCATCTACTTAGTTAAAATTTGTGAAAAATAAACATGAAGTACCATAACTATACTGAAGAGGATCCGGGATAGAAAAGCATCATTTTAGAATTTAAGTTGGAGCAGCAAAGCAGTTTAAAATTTTCTTTTTTTTTCCCTGACTAGAAATATTTACCTAGTCTTTTCATCCAACCCTCAGTTACTTCTACTTTCAAAATTACACAATATGTCTTGGAAGTTGAATCTCCCTGACTTGTTTTCTTCATTCTCTCCCCTATTTATATTTTAACATTTTCAAATATTTTTGCCCTTTAAAAAATTCTAGATAACCCCTACAGATGTTATGATTATTTTAAATTAAAAAGCTTTAAATATGTTTTTATACCAGTAAGTGGATCACTGCTTTTTTGTTTTTTGGGGTTTTTTCCAACTTAATTGAGGACTAATTGACAAATATAATTTTATGTATTTGAAGTGTACAACATAATGATTTGATACACATATACACTGTGGAATGATTACCAAGATCAAGATAATTAATACATCCATCACCTCTCATAGTTAACTCTTTTTTTTGGTTTTGTGACGAGAACATGTAAGATCTCTCAGCAACTTTCAAGTGCACGACCCCATATTATTAACTATAGTTGCTGTGCTGCACATTGGATCCTTAGTGCTCATTCTTCTTATAACTGAAAGTTTGTACCCTTTAACCTACATCTCCCTGTTTCCCCCTACTTCCAGCCCCTAGTAAACACCCTCCATTCTATTCTGTTTCTATGTAGTCGGTTTTGTTTGATTATTTTAGATTCCACATATAAGTGATACCGTATGGTAGTTGCCCTTCTCTGTTTGACTTATTTCATTTAACAGATTGTTCTCTAGGTTCATCCATATTGTCACAAATGACAGGATTTTTTATGGCTGAACAATATTCAATTATGTATATATAATTATATTCAATTATAACTATATATAAATATTCAATTATATATATAAATATGTATATCACATTTTCTTTATCCACTTCATCTATCAAAGGATATATAAGGTCATTTCTATATCTTGGCTACTGTGAGTAATGCTGATCATTGCTTTTTTGTGAACAGCATATGATTCCCTTTCTCCAAAGGAAATCATGTTATCATCATACTGTTATTAAACAAATTTAAATTTATGACATATAATACTTATTGAATGTTGGAGTTTAATGTAGCCCTGCCCCATAGAGCTACATTGCATTTTGTTTCTCCTCCTGGGATAATATGAGGGCTAAGATATTAAATACATGGATATGGTAAAATACATTTTTCATAGTTACTAATACTTTTCAATTTGTAGTCCAGAATGTAGGGAGAAAATAAGTGAACTCAACATTGTAGAAAATCTGCTGATGATTTTACATGAATATGACTTGCTTTCCAAAAGGTAGGATTGCTAACAGGGGAAAATGACAGTGTCTGACATTTAATGAAAATAATTATTATTATTTTACTTATGTTATTTACATTGTTAACTGAATATCATGCGTCAACTTGGCATTTATCTTCTATTTAAGTTTATATAAAGTAACCAATAGCAAAGAGATATATCGATTTGTCTTTGGTCCTGCTTTACTTCTAGAACTGGTCATAGATTTGAAATATATAAATCTCATGATTACATCTTTAATATTTTTTTATTACATTTATTTACATCCTGTCTCCTTAAGGAAAGAAACTCTGAGGTGGCTCTACTTTCAGTAATTTCAGATTGTGTGTTGAATAAGTGATTAGATTCCTAAAATCTATTTTGCTTAAGGCAAGTAAAATACATTAAGATAGCTACTGACTTAGTTCATGACCAAAACAGAATCTAGAGTAAAATGAACTCATTTTCACTTGAACTACCTATTGCCCTAAAAACTTACTGTATCCAGATATTTATTAGGTTACCTGCATCATATGATATTTAGTGGAGTAAGTCATAATTTTCTAAAGAGGCAAATAGTTAACAGAAATCCCAAGCAATAAAACACTGACATTTAACTCATAGTAAATCCCTTGAATTCTTCATCTAAGCCAATTTAACCCTCTTTTACAAACTATACTTAGACTTGGTTGTCTGAATTGATTCACCCAATAGCCTCTGCACAGGTGTTGGAAAACCAAAGATGAATAAGATATGGTTGCATGGTGTAGGAGAGGGGCAGACACACAAATCATCAGTTTCACCACAACATTGTAGGTGGTGTGGTCAGTGGATGCACAGGATAGATACCCTGAGGGCATGGAGCAGCACCTCCATACAGAGCAAGGGGTCATGCCAAGTCTCCTAAAAGAAGGAGCAGTTGTCTAAGCAGAGGAAGAGAGCAAGTGAAAGCAGAATATGCTCCTACCTGGAGGCCTGCAGTGCTGTGTGAGAGAGGAGCGTGCATGGGTGGGCGCAGCTACAGCAGAGTGCAGGAGGGAGGGTGCCAGAAAACTAGTTAGATAAGTTGGCTTATAAGTTAGATAAGTTAGAAATAGAGCTAATTTTGATAAGTTAGAAATAGAGGTAATTTTGGCCAGGCCTTCTACATGCCAGGCCCTGCTCTAAGCACTTTTGTGTTTTAATTTGTTTGATCTGCAATTCTCTTTCTATATTTTATAGATGAGATACCTTTAGCGAGGTCATGATGGGCTCTTTGTGCCTAGTAGTGTGGTTTTTATCATGAACATGGAGACTCACAGATTTTAATCATGATCAGATTGATTTTGTGGGGACAGTTATTCTGATTGCAGTGTGTGGAGTGTGGAATTTAGCCACACAATGAGATCCACTTAGAACAAGGAGGGTATTTTTGGTGTAGAAAGTTTGAGAAGGTGAAGAGTACTGTCTACCAAAGAATATATGTCAGAGCATAAAAGTTTGGGAGGGAGAGGAGCCATGGAAAATTAGCTCAGGGAAAGGAATTGTGAAGCAGGATAAGAATGGAAATATTGGAGAGGAGAGTGACAGAGAAGCTTATATCTTGAGCATAATCGAGGCTCACAAGGATGGAGGGGCAGTGGGTTTAGCTAGCTGCAGGACTCACAGAAGAATTAACCCCAGTGCTTGCCCAGGAAACAGGGGGCACCAAAGGCTCTCCACTGGTTGGAGAAGAAGGGAGTGTCTTGGAGGATTCCCAGTCTTTGGCTTGGAAATTGAGAAGACTGTGGTGTCCTGAGTCCAGATCGGGGACATAAATGGAAGGGCTGATTTGGGGAGGAGGATAATGACTGAGTTTAGAAACAGTGGGGTGAGTGCCTGTGAAACAGTTAAGTGACTGCTGGAACCTCTGTAGGTTTGGAGTGTTGCCTGGGCTGAGATCACAGTGCCAGGGTAGAGGGAGTGTTTGAAGCCATAGGAATAAATAACACCATCCAGGAAGAGTGTTCAGAGTGTGAGCCTGGAGGATTCAGGACAGCTCTATGAAACGTCTATAATCAT
This sequence comes from Neophocaena asiaeorientalis asiaeorientalis, assembly GCF_003031525.2. Taxonomy (NCBI): domain Eukaryota; kingdom Metazoa; phylum Chordata; class Mammalia; order Artiodactyla; family Phocoenidae; genus Neophocaena; species Neophocaena asiaeorientalis. The sequence goes on from NW_020173951.1 coordinate 1,468,771, forward strand.
AATGTTTCAGAGCTTAGTTGAACCTTATGTCTTATGCCATCATTATCTTTATTTTACTCTCCAGATATTCACTGAGCACTTTGCATTTAATTTCCCTGGATCATAGTGTTTTTGCCATCAGGTATTACTGTCTTATTTTTGCAATCACATAGTAAGTTTCTGAAGACTAGGATAAAGCTTTTATATTTCTTTTGTCTTGAGCATAATTCAGGTCCCATTGTATGTACTTGATGCCTGTTTGCTCATTAGTAGGTTTTTAGCCAGACCAATGGGGATACCATGAGGATATGACTTAGAAAGTGGTCCAGAAACTATGACCTGCAGGCTAAATTTGGCTCCCTGCCTGTTTTTGTGAATAAAGATTTATTGGCACACAGCCATGCCCATTGGTTTTCATGTGTTGTCTGTGGCTGCTTTTGCACATGTTGGCATGGCTGGGTACTCATGACAGAGACTGTATGGCCCATAGAGCTGCAAACACTTGGCTGTGATCCAGGCCTCTACAGAGAACATGAGCTGACTGTGACATAGAGCCTGTTGGCGCGACCGTCCGTGCATGTCGGCAGCTCCGTGTGAATCAAGTCAAGCCACCACTGAGCTGAGTCTCCCCTCCCGCCCATCCCTCGCAGGCTCTCGGCTGAGCTGCTGCGCCTGCTCTGTGCCGAGCGCCAGGTGAGACAGCAGGTGAAGCTCTATGAGGGGGTCCCCATCCTCCTCAGCTTGCTGCACTCAGACCACCTACAGCTTCTGTGGAGCGTCGTCTGGATCCTGGTTCAGATTTGTGAGGACCCTGAGACCAGTGTGGAAATTCGCATTTGGGGAGGCATCAAGCAGCTTCTTCATATTTTACGAGGGTGAGTCAGAGTAGGCTTTGGCCTGCTTCACTCTGGCTGATGAAGGCTGGGGTCTCAGCTGTTCGAGGGCAGGGTGGGCATGTGCTCAGCTGGCTCCCTCCCATTCTTTGGTCATTCATGTTCTACAGAGTCATTTTTACTTGTTGCAAACAGGCTCTAAATCAATGTCAGGAGCATTCACCTTTTCAGCTCCTTGGGAGCCCTGACATATTTTTTGAATCACCAGCCTGCATTAAAGTAACGGATGTATGATCCTTAGTTAAAATAGGGGGAAATACGGTTATTCAAATGATTCCATGTTACTGACCCTGGTCCAGTTGCCCCTCTTTTCTCTCTAATCTCCGTGGCAGTGCTCTGAGGTGGATTAAGACCTTGTTGTCTCTCTTTTAAAAATAGAATCTGGGGCTTCCCTGGTGGCGCAGTGGTTGAGAGTCCGCCTGCTGATGCAGGGGATGCGGGTTCAATAAATCTGGGGAAGGAATGGCTTGTTAAAATAGTTTCAAACTGAAATTCTCTTGAATTATGTTGCAAAAACTATAACAATAACAAAAAATAGTAGATATGGTATTGTATTACATGTATTGAAGTATTGAATAACAATATTACTGGTACCACCAATGGGAAGGATCTATTACCTAAAATTATTATAGAGCATAATTCATCCCCCTAGGTGCTGAATCAAAGTTGAAAAGGATTATATCTGCCTGGAAAAAGATCACATTTATCTGTAGTATATAAATAAAGTTCATTCTAATAAAAGCAGAGTAACATCAATTTTAATATGACTTGTTATCAAATCAATATTATTCAGACTTTGTGCTTATTGTGCCTGATAACTTGATATTGTGGAGCTATGTGTCATCAGCTCCATTCTCTGAAGGAACTTTCCAAAGCATAAGAACAGACTAGAGATATGAACAGTGGCTTTGTGAACAATTTCTGTCATTACCAAAACCAAGGAAATAATGTGTAGACTGTTAACAATCTACTTGCTTTTATGAATATCACATAAAAATCTCAAGTACTTTAAAGTATAAATTATAAATCTTTCATTAGTATCGTGGCATAATGAGCTAGCCCCACAGTCAAAGTAATTATGATTGCAAAGGTTTTTTTCCACTTGAGTTTATAGGATGATGGTGGTGGTTATTTTTGGTCCATCATACGTATTACAGTGGCTGTGGGTAGCCCTCGTGGAGAGCAGCTATTTTCTTGATGATAAAATTAAATTATATAATAGTTAAGCAATACTTCAAGAACAAAACCTGCCTTTTGACCACATAGAACTGAGTTTAATATAAGGTACTAGTTTTCCTCTTTTGGAGGAAACCATTCTTGATAGAAAAGAGTTCTTTCACATCTAAAGGGTAATTTTCCCAGTCCACTTCTATGGTATAATGTTAGAAATCTCTTCCCTGGGAAGAAGATGTATGTCAATACTTACTCTATGTTAACTATGGCTCAGTGCTCTGGGAGAATTTATTACCCGAGCTGTGTAAACAATATCCTTTCAGAGATGGGCTGCCTGGAGCTGGTACAAGGGGTGAGGTTGCCAGGTTGTCTGCTGGCTTGAGTATGAACAGCCTCTGTTGTCAAGGTGGTTTATAGGAAATCTGTTCATGCCCATTCACCTGCAGTCCCAAACTCAAAGGCAGTTACTAAAAGGTTACATACTCTTGATCAGATAGAGTGATCCCTAAAATTCAAGTTTTAACATAATTAAAGATCATTGACTGCAACTATTCCATTACCTTCCCTATGCTCCCCGAAAGAAGGGCAGAGGGCCCAGATGACACAGGAGGGAGGCCAGGGAGACTCCATCCACTTTACGTTTGGGTATATAGAAATCTACATAGAGCTGCTGCCATAAAAATAAATGTATGAAAAAACATGGCAACCATGTAAAACAGAATGGAACAAAGCAGATAAAGACAGACGAATGATCTATTGTGGAAGATGTTGCACTAAGTAAACAGAAAAACAAATGCTTTATTTTATCAAAGACATTAAACAGAACATGAAGTTTATGAAATGAGATTAAAGATGAGATGATAGGATAGTAAAAAGGAGAATAGAATGATTGTGAAGCTGGGAAAGAAGATGAGGACTGAACAACATGCAGAGACTGAGTACCAGAAAGAATGTGGAGTTAGTGAAAGGAAGGGCGTGCTTGAAAACTTACACACGATGCAGAGGAGGAAGACAAGGGAATAGAGCAGCATAAAATGAAGGATATGGCCTGCAGAAGATGGGTTCTCAGCACGTGGATAATTGATATCCCTAAGGTAGAGAACAAAACAAAAGGAAAATTTGGAAAGCCTCAATCATCTAATAGAAGAGAACTTTCCTAAAATAAAAGAAGATTGGAATTTAATGGAAAAAGACAAAACTCAGAATGATGAAGACTGAGATGTATTCAAGTAAATGGCAGAAGAATAGAGTTCAAAACAAAGGCAGCCATGTGAAAAATAGATGACTCCTACCTCACACTTCACACAAAAATCATGTCTGAGTGGATTGGAAGGTCACACAGGAGAAAACTTTATGACCTGGGGAGGCAAAGATTTATAAAACGGGAATCAGAAAGCACTGACCATGAACTACCATTGATAAATTGGTCTGTGCATTAACTTTTCTTTTTCAGGGACAGAAATTTTGTTTCTGATTGTTCCTCCATTGGAAGCCTGTCTAGTGCCAATGCGGCAGGCCGAATCCAGCAGCTTCATTTGTCAGAAGATTTCAGCCCTCGGGAAATACAAGAAAATACTTTCTCTCTTCAAGCAGGTATTTATATTATGTTTCATTATTTGATACTGTTTAACCTTGTATTATTCTATTATAAAATTATAATGATAATATTAATTAGGCCCAATTTATAACTTAAAAAATGTGAAGTTAAATTCATGTGGATGCCTGAAACTTCTTGGTACCAGTGTTGGACTTGCAGGTTAAAGACACCCCAAACTTTCCTCTGCTTGCCAAGTTCTGTGGCCTAACCTGTTAGCCCTCTAAAGTAGTTCATACTCGGATTATAAGGGTTAATTTGGATAATATATTTAAAGTACGCACTATTTACCTGACCATTGTCCATGTACATTGAGCACGTGCTCCACACAGGGCACATGTTGGGTATGGGGCTGACGGTGCCTGCCTCCCCAACTCCATGCACAGCGGGGTGCATTAAGGGTGCCCCACAGGCTGCCATGGGGTGTGCATGCATGTGAGATGCACGAAGAGGAGAGGTACCAGCCAGCACAACTCAGGTGCCTTTCTCCCAGAGACTTGCCAGAAGGAAAATTAGTGTTTTCTGAGGGATGGCTCTGCCAGCAAAATTCTCTGAGGCAGGGAGCGAGATTGCTGATGTGCACGTGCCGCCATGGCCACGACAGACATGGCATTTGGTGGTTTTCGTTGCAGCCTGCTGTGCGGCCCTCACGGAACTGGTGCTCGACGACACCAACGCCCACCAGGTGGTTCAGGTGAGAGGACAGGGTGCCAGGACCTGTCATGATGGAGGGAGCCCACCTCAGGTGACACCTGTATCCTGGAACATGGCTTAAAAATATTGTAATATGTCTTATTTAACATGTAGAATTCCATTTTATATTCTTGTCCTTCCTCTTTTAACTCAGCTTAAAAAGAATTGCCATGTAGGTAACTGATGGTGTTTATTCCCTATATTACGTGCAGTCTATTTCATTTTCTTTATCTTTTTTTATTAAAGCTATTCTGAATTGTTTTTTGTTTTTACATCTTTATTGGAGTATAATTGCTTTACAATGGTGTGTTAGTTTCTGCTTTATAACAAAGTGAATCAGTTATACATATGTTCCCATATCTCCTCCCTCTTGCATCTCCCTCCCTATCCCATCCATCCAGGTGGTCACAAAACACCGAGCTGATCTCCCTGTGCTATGCGGCTGCTTCCCACTAGCTATCTATTTTACATTTGGTAGTGTATATATGTCCATGCCACTCTCTCACTTTGTCACAGCTTACCCTTCCCCCTCGCCATATCCTCAAGTCCCTTCTCTAGTAGATCTGTGTCTCTATTCCCATCTTACCCCTAGGTTCTTCATGACATTTTTTTTTCTTATATTCCATATATATGTGTTAGCATACTATATTTGTCTTTCTCTTTCTGACTTACTTCACTCTGTATGACAGACTCTAGGTCCAACCACCTCACTACAAATAACTCAATTTCGTTTCTTTTTATGGCTGAGTAATATTCCATTGCATATATCTGCCACATCTTCTTTATCCATTCATCCGATGATGGACACTTATGTTGTTTCCATCTCCTGGCTATTGTAAATAGAGCTGCAATGAACATTTTGGTACATGACTCTTTTTGAATTATGTTTTTCTCAGGGTATATGCCCAGTAGTGGGATTGACACATGAAAGAATGCTCAACATCATTAATCATTAGAGAAATGCAAATCAAAACTACAATGAGATATCATCTCACATCGGTCAGAATGGCAATCATCAAAATATCTAGAAACAATAAATGCTGAAGAGGGTGCGGAGAAAAGGGAACACTCTCGCACTGCTGGTGGGAATGTGAATTGGTACAGCCACTATGGAGGTTCCTTAAAAAACTACAAATAGAACTACCATATGACCCAGTATTCTGAATTGTTTTAATTTAATTGTTTTAATTCCTATGAGGCATAGGACACCATGAGTTAAGGATAGCAGTCACTTTAAGAGGACATGAAGTTATTCAGCTAGAGGTGATTGAAACACACCAAACAAAATATTTATTGCCAGGAAACTGATTTCACAGAGCACACAAAGCATAATTCATTAACCAATTCACTACATATACAGTCATATGTGTGTGTGTGTATGTGAATACACACATTTGTATACAACCCTTGTATGTGTTTCTATTATAAAAGTTATTTCCTGCTTGTTGAATTTTACAGAGAAAAGTTTTTTTTGTTCGATACATCAACTTAAAAATACATAAATTCATAAAGTTAGTAAAGGATCATGTCAGCAGTGATCAGAGTCCCTGGGGAAGCTCAGCAGGTCAGGGTGGCTGCTGAGGCAGGGGGAGGCTCAGTCCTGTTATCATTGCTTGCTGTCTTGGCCTCTGGAAAAATATTTAGCCTAAGTTTTGACTTTGTCATGTATAAAACAAGGAAATTACAGACTAATTCACAGAACAGCTATGAAGACTAAATGTAGTAAGGCAGGTAAAGCTCTTCACAGTTATAATATAAATGCCCACATAGAGTAGAGTTCAGTAAATTATGTATTTAATAGATAATAAAAAATGTAGCAATAAGGTAATACTTTTTGTTCATTCCCCCATGTCTGTATTTGTATTAGAATAAGGCTAGAAAGATGTTAACCATTTATACAAATAACTTTCATTTTTAAAAATCTATGATTTTTCTCTTATTTTTCTATCTTCTTTTCTATACTAGTTTATCTACATATATTGTTTAACAAAACAATAAAGGGAGAAATATTTCATAATTAGATATTTAAAATGCAAAATATAAAGACATTTGGATCCCTTTACTCTGCCCCCTTTTTTTGCCCCCTACTTTTTGTTTTTAAAGTACTTAAATCACTTTTAATTGATATACTTTGTTATTTATAATCTTTAACGACAGTTGAGATTTTACGATGTGGTTATAGTCTTTGATGTTTAAAAGTATTACACTGACATTTTTAGTATTGTCCTGTAATATTTACTCCTGATTCCAAAATTATACTAACATTTCTTCTTTAATATTTTAAAATTGTTCCTTCCTTCTTTATGCTGTGTATCTCCATAGCACTGTTGCTGGTCACTGATAACATGGCATCTTTATTCTTCCAGGAAAATGGTATATATACAATAGCAAAATTAATTTTACGAAATAAACGAAAGAATGCAGCAAAAACTAATCTATTACAGGTAATAAACATATCCATTATTCTTTAATATCAAGTTACTGGAATCTGGGGAAATTTTGGTAATATAATCTATGAATTTGAGAATTTTTAGGTTAGCACTGGTCCCCTGTACTGACCGAGAGGGAAGAATATCTGGTGAGGGAGGCTGGCATGGAAACAAATGCTGTTAAAACAATGTAGAGGGGCTTCCCTGGTGGCGCAGTGGTTGAGAGTCTGCCTGCCGATGCAGGGGACACAGGTTCATGCCTCGGTCCGGGAAGATCCCACATGCCGCGGAGCGGCTAGGCCCGTGAGCCATGGCCGCTGAGCCTGCGTATCTGGAGCCTGTGCTCCGCAACGGGAGAGGCCACAACAGTAAATGTAGAAGGCTTAACAGTAGTTTCTCTGTAGGGATTTAGGTGATTTTATTTAGACATTTCTTTGCTTATCTGTAAGTTCTATGTTTTAAAAACATTGCTTGTGTATCAAAATAATGCTACGGGGAAAATTATGTGCCATCTTTAAGCACGGACCACAGTCAGTAGCATTTCACCTTTACAAAGGCAAACCTGTAAAATGGATCTTGATGGATGAGCTGGTGCTGGTCAGGTGAGTAAAGGGATAGAAGTGGGCACCCATGATATCTGCTCCAGGGCGGACGGGCATCCACACAGAGAGAAGAGCGTGGACAAAGGACGGGAGCCTGGCAGCTTAGAGTGTGCTTAGGCTGCTCAGTGGGGTGGGTGTGGGGTGTGGGGCAGAGGGAGTACCTTAGGACAGTGGTCCCCAACCTTTCTGGCACCAGAGACTGGTTTTGTGGAAGACACGTTTTCCATGGACGGGAGCGGGGGTGGGGGCAGAATTCAGGCAGTAATGGGAGCGATGGGGAGCGATGGGGAGTGGCAGATGAAGCTTTGCTCGCTCACCTGCTGCTCACCTCCTGCTGTGCGGTCCAGTTCCTAACAGGCCACGGACCAGTACCGGTCCATGGTCCAGGTGTTGGGGACCCCTACCTTACGAGATGAGGCCTGGAAGGTAAGAAGGGGCCACATTATGCAGGATCCTATGTGCTTTTTTGAGGAGTGGACACCAGGGGGCAAGTGTCCCCAAAGACATTGGCATGATAAAATCAATTTAAAGTAATCCTTTGCAGTAGCTGCAGCTTATCTTTTTTTCAAGTCGTTAGAACAGGAAGTAAAAACAACATTTGCCTTCAATCTGATTTAAGAGCTTTCAGCCAGAATGATGGTCAAACCTAGCAGAGAATTTTTGGTGGTATCTGTGGGCTGGCAGGCAGAGATTTTGGAGAGCTACCACTGAGAACACACAGGCATGGGACTGACTTCTCTAGTACAGCACTGATGCATGACACTGTGCTGGACCATGGTAAAGTACACTCCCTCCTGCACATGTATTCTGTTAAGCCAGTAGAGGCTTTTAAAGAATATGTATGGAAATTCTTTCGAGGCACATGCATGTTCCTCACTTCTCACAGTCTCCACTGCTTTCTCACCAGTCTCCTTCATGTGGTCTTGTTATCTGCCTGGCTTCTTCAGACAGTTTTGTTTGTGACCCTTCTGTATTCAGATCACTAATTTCATGAAATGATTCCAGATTCGAATTCAGCAGACCCTGGTCACCCCAGTGGTGGCCTATTGTACAGGTACAGCTGCAAGCCTGGGGCTCTCTCTTTTTTCTCAGCACTGCAAAATGTCCAGTGTTTATTTTTCTTTGTTAAAGTCTCACAGGCCTCTTTCTGAGTGTTCTCAGGAGTTACTGTAGATGGTTCTATCTGGGGAATGCTTTAGACCTTACTCAAGAGACCAATTTGTCAAGTTTGAGTCCAGTGTGCCTGTGGCTATTTTTATATGTCATTATTTCTAGTGTTTATTTTCTCAGAGAAACTATATAAATATTGAGGCATACATAGCAGGCTAGAAGGAAAATAAACCTTGAGCTCCTGGAAATCTTGGGACATTTGGTTTTCTCAGCGTAGGAGTTTTATTTCTTGTCTCTCTGCTCCTTCTGTACTTTCTAGAAAGGAACTAATGACAGGCACTGAGTGAAACAAGGCCCAGATCCCTAGCCTTCCACAACGCAAATACTTTTTAAACATGAGAACTGGCCCAGGTGTTGATGTTGTCTGTTTTCAGTTACAAGCTGTGGCTCCCACAGAGACCAGCCACACTCACCAAAAAGCCATGTTAATGTTCACTTCATGATCATGCTATCCTGAAAATGTTTTACTTTGTTCAGCTACCATTTGAGAATCATATATCCTTTTATTTCCAGTGTTATGCGTTCAGAGCCTTGAGGTTTCTCTTCAGTATGGAAAGAAACAGACCACTCTTTAAAAGGTATGAGCTTAGAGAAATTTAAGTGATCAGTGATCATTAGAGTCAACTGTTTTCATGTACCTGATTTAGATGCAAACAGTAAGAGAATAAAGAGTCAGTATGCAAAACATGTGCCTTCAGATTTCTTATAATCCACAGATAATACTGAGCAGCCCTAGTGATATCTTAACACTGAAAATTCACAAAATGATGAGGAAAGCACATGAATCACATCAACACAACTCTTTTAATTACACGTAACTGCTATGGTTTTTAGTTTTTCTCTCTTTTTTAAGACATTAATATTTTTAATGGATGAAATAAAAATATGTGCTTGTTTTTGCCCATTCAGAAATGTCCAAAGTTGATCTAGTCATTTCCTTTTAATCAATAGAAAAGAAAGTATTTGTCTGGATGTCCTTAACAGTATAGGAACCCATTTGAAGGGGAGGAGGCTGGATGTTCCTGGATCAGAGGTTGTGTGGTGAGCATGACAGAAAAACCACCACCTTGGGAAGCAGACCATGGTTACCTACAGGTGTGGTCTGCGTGCCATAGAGGTGGCAGGTTAGCCAAATCGTAGGCCCAAGTTCTTACTAGAATTTTATTGATAAGGCAAAATGGAAATAAAATCTTGAGTTAATATAACGTCTTTTGTTTGGAAGAATGGGGCATTTTATGTTTTTTGTTTTATTTCTATATAACAGTTGAATTTAGGGGAAGAAAAGGAAGTATTCGTTATTCATTATAACCTTTCATTTCAAGACCCTAAATCATGCACATCGGTGGACTTAAAGATTTTAATAAACCTAAACCCTTGAAACCAGTAGCTTGGAAATGATGCATAAATCTCTTCATTTTTTTATTCACCTGTATTTTAATTTTATTTTCATGAGGACTAAATCAAATTGTATTTGTGAAAGTGCTCTGTGCTCAATAAACACCCAATAAACATTCATTCCTAGTATATTTAATACTACACCCCCAAATGTCTTACAAATAAGATTTTTATAAAATCTGTATCATATCTTATTGTAGCAAAAAACATATAACATGACATCTACCCTCTTAAATTTTTGTGTGCAGTACAGTGTTCTTAACTATAAGCACAGTGTCATACAGTAGATCTCTGGAACTTTCCTTTCCAATTGTTTTTCCTTACCTCTTAAGAACTGTGTCTCTAGTTTATTTTCATGAGATAAGTTGGTGAGTATTATTTCCCCCATTTGTTGGCAGTGTATTTAATGTAATTAACCTATAAGTGAGCCAGGTCCAAAAGGGAAGGAATGGGCCAGAGTTTCTAACTCCTATAGGAAGTATGTGTGTGTATTTTTCTCTGTAGACTTTTCCCCACCGACTTGTTTGAGATCTTCATTGACATAGGACATTATGTTCGTGATATCAGTGCTTATGAAGAATTAGTATCAAAGTTGAATTTATTAGTGGTAAGTCTTGAGCTTTAAATATTTTGTCAGGCTGCTATGCAGTTAGGATGCATTTATCATAGCAACCCATTTCCTTTTCATTTTGGTTAGGAGGATGAACTGAAGCAAATTGCTGAAAATATTGAAAGCGTTAATCAGAATAAAGCTCCTTCGAAATATATAGGCAACTATGCAGTTTTGGATCATCTTGGAAGTGGAGCTTTTGGCTGTGTTTACAAGGTGACCTTGCCCTTGAACAACATTTCCAATGTTCCCAAACAAACTGCATGTCTCCCTGCACACCCACACACAAGTGAATTGGAGCCCTTGTCAGTGAACAAATAGATATAAAAATTAGAATGGTTGTTTCTGTACAACAGATAGCTGCACTGATGTTGTCTTACCTTAGCTCTCAGCTCTAGAAATTGGTCACTGACCTTTGAAGACAAAAGCTGTCACTAATCTCTCATACAAATAGTCAAAATGGCTTGTCCCAATGCATGACACATTCTCCAAGTTCACACCAGTGTTTCTGTATTTACCAAGTAAAATCCTATGAAATATTGCAGACTGATCCAGGATATACCAATTTTTTTGAGGTGAGCTTAGTGTAAATACAAATTTACTTTTTAAAGATATATGACTTATTTAGATGACTTGGCTTAATCATGTGACCTTATTAATCTAATCACTTTCTTCCCCTCTCTACTCCCAAACCATTCTTTTTTTTTTTTTTTTTTTTTTTTTTTTTTTTTTTTTTTTTTTTTTTTTTTTTTTTTTTTTTTGTCTCCTTTATTTTAGGTTAGGAAGCATAGTGGTCAAAATCTTTTAGCAATGAAAGAAGTCAATTTACATAACCCAGCATTTGGAAAGGATAAAAAAGATCGAGACAGCAGTGTAAGGAATATTGTTTCTGAATTAACCATAATTAAAGAGCAGGTAAATGCTTTTGTTTATGAAGACGGTTTCCTTAAATAAATGTCATCAAAAAAAGTAGAATTCATGTGCTGTCCTTGTCCATGCTGTGTAAGAACTTGTTCTGCTTAATATAATTGGCATTGAGGTGATATCAATCACCAGGTTTTCTCCTAAGGCTTGACATTGAACCATAGACATAACTATATCAGGGCCGGGGATGCAGAACAATTGAGTTCACAGCACAGAGAGTATTATATATGAGAAAGCATATTCGTTTCCTTCTTATTATATTGTAGAATATTTGGTTACTTTGTTACATGCATAAGAATATGACTAAGACTTCCCTGACTTTTGTCAAATGGAACCAAGTTGTTAACATTCCTCAGATATGGCTTATGTAATCTAAAATGTGAATTTTCAAGATGGGTTATTATTTATTGACATGAGCAAAACATTCTAACATAATGTTCACAACTCATGTATCATTATGAAGGTTTGTTTCAGGAAAAAGAATAAACGTGTCAGAGAGAAATGGGAATTCTTTTTGTGATCAAAGAACACATTGGTTTTTTATCAAATTTCTTTATTTATACATTCATTATGAATACTGTTTGTAACTCCTGGGGAGACCTATCAGTTCATGGCTCTTTGTTTTCAAATAGTTAAATTTGCATAGCATCTGTGCTAGGACATAAAGAACCATAAATATGAAGATCTTTATTCATTGAAATCTCTAGTTCCACTCCAATTTATAATTTACAGTAAATATCATTAATAGGTTGTTTTATAGTTGACTTTTATGTACAAAGAGATTAGATTTTGAAAAGTCAGTGTTTGCTCATATTCCAACACTCTAGCCTTGGGTGGTGTGCTGTTTCATAGCACAAGGCTAGAGCATGACTTTTGCCCTAGGCTGGTCTAATATCTTCATTTGAACCCAAATCTGGATGTAGTCTTGGCCAGTGAGCTAGGTCTAGAATATGGTTCTATTGCTTACCTAGTTCCATATTGTTTAAAATATGCTGGCCATTTGCTAGTTGATGAGGTAGACTATTGGTTTTAGTATATTTTCTAAGAAAAGAAAGTGTCAGGGTGAGGCCATATAAGAGGCCTCTGCTTGAACTTTGAGGGAGCTCAAAATTGTAGAACTGTGCTTGCACCACGGGCTTAAACCAATGAAAGGACAGTAAATTGAGGTCAAAAAGGAGGAGGTAATGGCAGACAGAAGTGAGAGAAATGGGACTAGAAAGGGAGAGTGTATTTGTTAATATTAAGATTAAGCTGCAGTAACAAAGAAGCCCCAAAGTGCACGGGCTTGAAGGAGAGGTCTCACCGTGCAATGGGTTTTGTCTTCCCGTCAGTCCAGGGTGTGGTGCTCTGCTCCATAAGGTCACACAGGGATGCCCACTCTTCCTCTCCCGTTGCACCTGCCAAGGCACATTTATATCTGCTGGTGCACCCGGCGTTTTGGGTTCAGACATAGGATTCCCCTCACACTCCACTGGGGAGAACTCAAGGATGAGCCCCTTGAGGCTGTGAGAGAGGCTGAGAGGTGTGATCTGTGGTGGGGAAGCACATCCTGCTACAAGTCGGTGGAGTGGAGGAGTGTGAGAGCAGATTTTTGGTGGACAACCAGTAGACTCTCCTTCAAAAGAAGAAAGGCCAGAAAGAGATGCAAGCCATTTATGATGTACCAGTGACTATTCTGAGATAAAACAAATTTCAGTTTACTTAGAAACTCAAATTGTAAATAAACAACCACAAAAATTTAGTATTCTTGTAGAAAATTATTATGTTATTAGATGTTATTATGTTATTATTATGTTATTAGAAGATGTGGCACATGTATACAATGGAATATTACTCAGCCATAAAATGAAATGAAATTGAGCTATTTGTAATGAGGTGGATAGACCTAGAGTCTGTCATACAGAGTGAAGTAAGTCAGAAAGAGAAAGACAAATACCGTATGCTAACACATATATATGGAATTTAAGAAAAAAAAATTTTATGAAGAACCTAGGGGTAAGACAAGAATAAAGACACAGACCTACTAGAGAATGGACTTGAGGATATGGGGAGGGGGAAGGGTAAGCTGTGACAAAGCGAGAGAGTGGCATGGACATATATACACTACCAAACGTAAGGTAGATAGCTAGTGGGAAGCAGCCGCATAGCACAGGGAGATCAGCTCAGTGCTTTGTGACCGCCTGGAGGGGTGGGATAGGGATGGTGGGAGGGAGGGAGATGCAAGAGGGAAGAGATATGGGAAAATATGTATATGTATATGTATAACTGATTCACTTTGTTATAAAGCAGAAACTAACACACCATTGTAAAGCAATTATACTCCAATAAAAATGTAAAAAAAAAACCAACACACTACAAAATAACACATTGCTCCAAGAAAAAGTCTCATATAAATTTGAAATTTTTTTGAACTAAATGAAAATACAACTTATAAAAATCTGTGGGCTGCAATGAAAGCACTGTTTAGAAAGATACATATACATATATATATATAAAATATTAAATATATGTATTAAAAGACAGAACTATCTAAACTCCATATTCTAAGTTTCCATCTTAAAGAAAAGAGCAATTCAAGCCTTAAACAAACAGAAGAAATAAAAGTAAAACAGAAATTAATGAAATAAAAAACAAGAATTCCATATAAAAAATCAACAATATTAAAAGTTTATTCTTTAAAAGACCAGTAAAGTTGATAAATGTCTAGCCAGACTAATCTTGGTAAAAAAAGAAAGACAGACACAGATTACCAATATCAGAAATGAAAAAGGGGTCATCCTTACTGATCACATGAACATAAAAAGGGTAAAAAAAAAAAATACTGCATAAAACTCTATAGCCACAGATTTGACCATGTAGGAGAAATGGATCAATTTCTTAAAACACACAAACTACCAGAACTCATACAAGGAGAAATAAGATAATCTGAATAGGAATACATCTATTAAAGAAATTCCATCAAAAAAAAATAGAATTTCCATGTTACATTCTGAGGTAAACTATGCCAAAGAGAAATTGTTGCTCTCTTTGGTGCCTGGACACTTTTTGTTGAGGTATAATTGACATATGACTGCATATTAGTTTCAGGTGTACAACATGATGATTCAGTATTTGTATGTATTGTGACATGATCACCATAGTAAGTCCAGTTAACATCTACCACACGTAGTTACACATTTTTTCCTTGTGATAAGAACTTTTAGATGGCAAGGAAGACCTTATTCAGGACCACTGCAATAGAAGTCCAACTATTAGAGTAGAGAGAGACTGAACTCAACTCTGAACACAACAGGGATGGCCGGGGAGTTACAACCAAAAGGCAGGGCTGGGGGGGTCAAAGGATGGAAAGTTACTAAGAGGAATTTGGTTAGTTATCAGGTTGGGGGAAGAAAAACTTGATTAGGTAACGAAGATGGGGGGATGAGGAACTTGATTGGATATCCAGAGGGCAGAGATGCTCACTAAACTGGCTTAGCAGGATTCTTGCTGAAACCAGGCAGGCCAAGGAGGAGGCCTGGTCCAGAGGAGGACTCTGAGGAGCCTGACCTAATTTTGTTCAAGGATGGAGTCCTTGGCAATTATTATTATTATTTTAATGGAGTTAATAACTCTTAGGTTATTTCAGTTTCAAACTAATAATTTTGGAGAGCATAGAAAGACACCAGTCGTGTAAATAGACACAGTGTATATAAACATTTAAGTGGCAGGGGGAGGTTAAGAGCATAGGTATATGTGTTCAAAATTAATTGTTTCATTTCAGTTTTCTCCTCTATGCAATCTGTGTGTGATGTTGGAACAGGAAGTGTTAAATGAATTCTTAAGATAGCTTCCAGTTCTACAGTCCTCTAATTTAGTTAAATTAGGTGATAAAGCACAATCAGTTTTCAATTCTATTTGGTAAGGCTATATGGGAGATTGCTATTTTCAGAACAGTTTTGTTAGCAGCAAATAAAAAGAATTCTGAAAAATTAGATGATATCTTGAAATGCTTTGTTTTATAAATAAATATAAATATGATGATTTCTTTGTTGTTTTCAAGTATGAAATCCAACTAAATTGTCTGTGAAAACAAGTTTATATTTTGAAGTAGTATAATGTTTGTTATTTATTTTCTTATAGCTTTATCATCCCAATGTTGTACGCTATTACAAAACATTTCTGGAAAGTAAGTGTGAGCTTCCATGATATTTCTAATAATGTATCTATGTTACTTACATATTTTTATTTTAGAATGTTACAAAATAAGCTTAGTCGACTATTTTCTCTACCTTTTTTGTTGTCTGTATGACCTTGGATGACATTTCTTGATCAGTGAGACACTGATAATCAATGATCAAAAGATACTTATAAAATTCTTAGATCCCTATATGTAAGACTGCATGAACAAACCAAAATAATAATTATTGCTATTTTCATATACAAAAAGCCCATAGTAGGATCAGGAGAAAAGAAAACTAAAGGTTGGTAGCTTCTTTAAGAAAGAATGACATTTTTTTGTCATCTTTTAGAAAAAATGACATTTTCCACCCCCCAAATAAATTGGATATAGGTTTTTTGAGATTTCTTTTTCTTCAAGTTCAGGTAATTGCCACAAGGTGGCGATGGAGCCCTGACTGATTCTGCATCATCATTCGGATGATGGAATATGGAATCAAATCTTGAGATGAAACCAAACTCAGTCACTTGTTTTAAAAAAATAGGACATTTGACTGAAGTAATATACATATTAATAGACCTTATATGCTTCACCTGTGAAATTTCAAAATAAATCTTTAAAGGGGCTTCCTTGCTGCCTCTTTATCAGTGCTATTGTTATGCAAACCTGTTGTGTACTTTGCCATGTTATGATTTTACCCATCTCCCTTCCTCTGGTTGACTCAGAGGAACTCAGTGCTGAAACTCCTCAGTACATCCTGCCCCCTTGGCCATTTGTTCTTGATATTAGAATAATTTCCCATAATTTAGTGCATAGCCCATCATAAAGAGATCTAGACTAGCTTCTGACTTGTACTGAAGTGACATAACTTGTCTTAATTTAAAAACAAAATAACCTGACTTCTTCCAAAAAGAATTGGCAGTGGCTTAAAAATACATAAAATAGGGCTTCCCTCGTGGCGCAGTGGTTGAGAGTCCGCTTGCCGATGCAGGGGACACGGGTTCGTGCCCCGATCCGGGAAGATCCCACATGCCGCGGAGCGGCTGGGCCCGTGGGCCATGGCCGCTAAGGCTGCGCGTCCGGAGCCTGTGCTCCGCAACGGGAGAGGCCACAACAGTGAGAGGCCCGCGTACCGCAAAAACAAACAACAACAACAAAAAACCTAAGATAAAATAGATTAAGAAATCATGATAAAAGGTGAGAAAATTAATGTTAGGGGCAAGATTAGTACATACAGTAAATATTTCTTGGGATTATGAAGAATTGGAAACAATATAAATGTCGATCTTTAGGAGAATGATTAAATTATGATACATCTGTATTGTGGAATACTATGTAACCAACAGAAAGAATGGCGTGGGTCTGTGCGTACTGACGAACATATAAGAATGTTGAATGAAAAAAGTATAAGTTGCAAAATATGTATGGTGTGGCTTCATTTTTGTAAATGTTGTATATATACATATTTTACATACATCCAAAACATTACAAAAGATACATATCACATACTGTTGTTAATAGTTACATATTGACTTTGGAGGACAAAGTAGAATTTACTTCTGTTTCTTGGCATCCAAAGCAAAGAGACAAACCCAGTCAGTTATGTGAGGTTCCTGGGATCCATGAGCTGAAATCTGGAGGAGGCCAGCTTTCTCAGCTCTTGAGCTGGTATCACAGAAATTTCCATCATGGGTGGTATATCCAGTGGGGTCATTGCTAAACCATAGTATGATTTCATTGTAAAATACTGTAAGGTAAATCTACGAGACTGAAGAACAGTGCAGTTTAATGTCTGAATGTCTGGCTTGATTTAAGGGTAAATTTTAGACCATTGAGAGGAAAGCTGGGTTTACCTGTTCTTCAGGGAATCCTCCATGATTTGGGATCATTTACTTGCTCTCTTTGGTGCCTCTCAACCCTTCCACATCCTGGTGTACATAGAAAATGATAAAGTTTGCCAGCGTAAACTTATGCTAGGAGGTTGCCTGTAGCTGAAAGAGACTGTTGCTGGGCTCCAGTTGTCCCCAAGACCCCCTCGCCCCCAGCCCCTCCAGAGCTGATTGGGTCCATGTCTCTAACTCTTTTGTGTTGTGCCCTGAACACCCATTGGGAAACTTGGATTCTAATTCATAAGTTTTTTCAAAATGTCTATATTGAATTTATTTCTATTACCTTTTCTTGTTTTTTATATAGATGATAGGTTGTATATAGTTATGGAGCTTATAGAAGGGGCACCTCTTGGAGAGCATTTCAGTTCTTTGAAGGAAAAACAACATCATTTTGCTGAAGAGAGACTATGGAAAATATTTATACAGGTATCTTTTATCTTCATTAACTTTTTCTATGAAACAGTAAACTTCTGAGCTGATTTCCTAGAATTGTGTGTAGTGATCATGAGTGGCTGTCTTATCTGTATATATAGGGGAAATAACATTTGTTTGTTCTTTGCTGTTTGAAGCTGTGCCTAGCTCTTCGGTACTTACACAAGGAGAAGAGGATCATCCATAGAGACCTGACGCCAAACAACATTATGTTGGGGGATAAGGACAGAGTAACAGTTAGTAAGTATAAATATCTGAAAATTTTCAACTTGAGAGTCTCTGAATATTATTCTAGGGCAGAGTTGTTCGATAGAACTTTCTGCACTGAATGGCACGTTCTCTGTCTGCACTGTCTGGTATGGCAGCCGCTAGCCACATGTGGCTATCAGGCACTTGAAATGTGTCTGATAGCCTATGTGCCTGAGGATATGAATTTTAAATTCTATCAAATTTTAGTTAATTTAAATATCCCTATGTGACTAATGGATACTGTATTGGACAGTGACTAGTGTAGTTCTTGATGACTGAGTTGTATTTTGCCTATATGAGAGAATAAAATACTCTTAGATTGCTTGGGCATTTAATTCCTAAATCAATGGTTTCTAGGTTTTTTCCTTTCTGTAGAACACTTCTTCGTCAACAAAGCCTTTTAGAACCACCACATGAGCACATTGTTGAACTATTTTAATATAGCCTGTGACATATGGGTGACAAATGTACATATCAAGGGCTGTAAAAAATCCAGCCATTTGTATACTTCAACATTTTCACTTTTTATCACAATATTTTCAACTGTAGCAGGTAAGCTGTCTAATTCTTAATCATAAGTTAAAATGAACTTTTTAGCTTAGAGCGATATATTAGCTTTCTCCTGCCCTCTTCACTCACGAACACTTAAGTTACTCCCATGGACTATTAATGGTTTGCCAACTGTAAGTAGGGAGACATCTCTAAATCAGTGGTCTGCAAATATTTGTGATCATGAAATTCCATTAGTATATTCTTTTGATAATACACTCCAGTATATCAATATGTATGCTTATTTATGAATTCTGTACACATATCACTGTATAATTATTCTATGGTACATACAGTCAACAGAAATAAACTATAAAGGGGTACATTAAAATTCAAAATAGGGGTGTTGATATTTTTCCCCCCCCCCCCCCCCGCCAGTGGATTGCCTTAGGCATGCAGCTTTGGAGGCCACTGCCCTAAATTTTATTGATGTGAAAGTCATTTGACAACATTTTAAAGCTGAGTCTCTTAGTTTTGGAAGAATCTGATTCCTCATGAAGGCAATTCCAAATGTACACATTTACCCATAACCACATCCTCAGTAACAACGATTAGATTCACTGTCCAGATTTTTTAGAGTAGAACGTGTTATATCAGTTTAAAAAATAAAAAATATCCTAAAACAGAAGTTTTATTGATAACCTTCAATGCAAAGTTACTTGGAAATATTTCAAGCCAGTGCTTTGTGAAATGTGAGATGAGACCAAATAATTGTGACTCTTCATCTCAGATACACATTTGCTTAATCATTAGAAGTTAATCATAATTTTGTTCATCATAGGCTTTTTACTTTTTATAAATTACACTTGTGTTTCCTTAATACTATTTATATGCTTGTAGATATTTTAATTTATAAGTTAATAAGGATTATTATAAATTGTGTGTTTGAATTTCATAGCAAACAGTATATATAATTTTAAATAGTATTAAATAGATTTGTTTAATAGTTTAATAGATCTGTTTAATCCTTCTAAGATGACTATTCAGGTCATATTTTCTGAGTAATAGCCAACCCCACATTCCATTTTCTTACTAAGATTAGCTGCAGTCATTTCCTTTGGTTACATTTAAATACATTGGATTAATCTTTTATTGTAGTAGCCTGATTTATTTTCTTTCTAAACTTATTTTAAGTAATTTTTATATTTATTTTCTTTAACCAGTAACACACATAAAAATGGTTTACAAAATAAAATAGTGCTAAAAATCTTATAAAGAAAAGCCTACCTCTTTGCAACCCCCAATTCCATTTCCCTAAAACAATCACTTTTCAGTCTTTTTAGCTCTTTCTTCTGGTATCTGGCTTTCCATTGTGATAGTTGAAGATTCAATTTTCTTATTTTTTCTTTGTCCCCATCTGCCATCCTGCAATACACTTATAGCACAATTTGGGGTTAAATCAGCATTCATTATTTACATTATTACTACTGTGTAATTATTGTTCAATGTTGATTACCTCTCCTTCCTTATAGACCTTTTGTTTTTTCTAGAGTTAATAATTGCCTTCTTGTTTATTTTCCTAGTTTTCTGTGTACCTTTTATTTCTTCTTCCCAAATCTTCTAAAAGGATTATAAAAGCCCTCTCTGTACTATTTCCACATGGTCAAACATGACAGTTACTCTCAGTTTTTTTTTTTCCTGGACACCCATTTCCTACACCTCTTTGCTGTAATGTAGACCGGGTTTGACTTTAGGTCTGCTGCACAGCCATTGTCCTGGAACTTTCGTGCTCCTTTTCTTTTTTTTAATTTGGCCACACTGTGTGGCTTGTGGGATCTCAGTTCCCTAACCAGGGATTGAACCTGGGCTACCACAGTGAAAGCACCAAATCCTAACCATTAGACCACCAGGGAATTCCCATGCTCCTTTTCTGATCAGAGTCTCTATTTCCTACATCCTGTCTCTTTCTCTTTCTTTTTTAACTCCCCTATTTTGCCAAAGTGTATCTTCTAGTACTTTCCTAGGAAAAAGTGCTTTGGAAGTTATAATTTTTACTTTAAAAAATTTTCTTATTTAGAAATTTTTGAGGTATAAGTGACATATAACATTATATTAGTTTCAGGTGAACAGCATAATGATTTGATATTTGTATACATTGGAGCCTGCAAGCAGTTGGGTGGAGCTGGGTCTTGGTATCTAGATGGAGACCTCCAGGAGAGCTCATGTTAATTAATATTCCATGGGGCCTGGACTCCCACCCCAGAGGCTCAGGCCTGACCCATGGCCAGGGAACCAAGACCCCACAGGGCAAGTGGCACAGCAAAAAAAAAAAAAAAAAAAAAAAAAGGAGGGCTTCCCTGGTGGCACAGTGGTTGAGAGTACACCTGCTGATGCAGGGGACATGGGTTCGTGCCCTGGTCCGGGAAGATCCCACATGCCGCAGAGCAGCTGGGCCCGTGAGCTATGGCTGCTGAGCTTGCGCGTCCAGAGCCTGTGGTCCACAGCGGGAGAGGCCACAACAGTGAGAGGCCCGTGTACCGCAAAAAAAAAAAAGAAGAAGAAAAAAAAAAAGGAAAAGAAGACAGACAAACAAGACAAATGATAAAAACAAAGAGAAAAAAAAAAGAAAACTAAAATCAAGAAAACAACCAAACAAAACAACCCCAAAGTGAAAACGAACAATAAAAACAAAACTAACAAAAACAAAAAGCAAAACAAAAGCAGAAAGCAAACTAAAAAAAAAAAGCAAAGAAAATGTAAAACACACAAAAATGATCAAAAATGTTTATATCTAAAAACAAAACAAAAACAAGAAAAAAAACACAAAATAACAAAAAGTAAAGTAAAAGTAGAAAAATAAAAAATATACTAAAAAATGTTTATAAAGAAAAAATAAATAAAAACAATAACAGCAACAGAACCAAACAAAAAATAACAGTAATAATAATATTTTCCTGGGGCCTCAGCTGTTAGTGTCCTTGCCCCCACCATGAGCCACAGCCAACCCCACCTCCCCAGGAGGCCTTCCAATACCTCTAGATAGGTCTCTGGACCCACTATGGGCACTGTGGGGCCAGCTCAGCCTCTGACTTGGCCCGACTCCTATGTGTACTTGCCCCCAAAGTCCACAGCTGCTAGAGCTGGACTGGTCTCAGCTGTGGGAGCACTCGTTGTCCCTTAGATATTCCATAGACACAGGGTTTACCAAGCTGATCATGGGGATTTAATCCACAGCTTGTGCAGCTGCACAGAGAGATTTCCATTCCTCTTCCTTATTCGCACTGCCCCTGGGGCACAGCTTTGGTTTTGGCCTCACCTCTGCATGTGGGCTGCCCTCAGGCATCTGTTCCCTGCCCAGGCAAGAGAGAATGAAAGCAGCAGCTGATTGGAGCACACTTGCTCACTCAGGCCAGGGAGGAATAAAGCTGCCACAACTGGAGTGTGTGAGAAGTGCCTCCATTGTTTTTTTTTGGGGGGGTTGTTTGTTGGTTTTTACCGTCCACATATAAGTGAGATTATGCAGTATGTCTTTGACTTATTTCACTTAGCATAATGCCTTCAGGGTCCATCCATGTTACTGCAAGTGGCAAGATTTCATTCTTTTTTATGGCTGAATCATATATGTATGTATGTATGTGTATACATGTATATATATGTGTGTATAATGCATATATACATATGAATAAATATATGTAGATATAGATACATATACACACATACATTTCACATTTTTTTTTTCACTCATTTATGATAGCTCTTAGGTTGCTTCCATATCTTGGCTATTTTAAGTAATGCTGCAATTAACTCTTTTCAAATTAATATTTTTGTTTTCTTTGGATAAATACCCAGAAGTAGAATTGCTAGATCTATTATAGTTTTATTGTTAATATTTTTAGGAACCTCCATAGGTTTTCCAAGGTGGTTGTATGAATTTGCATTCCTACCAACTGTGCACAAGGGTTCCCTTTCCTTCACATCCTCACCAATGCTTGTTTTTTTTTGTTTTTTGCCTTTTTGATGATAGCCATTCTAACAGGTGTGAAGTGATATATCTCATGTGGTTGTGATTCGTATTTCCTTGATGATTAGGAATATTGAACATCTTATCATGTACCTGTTGGCCATCGTATGTCTTCTTTGGGAAAATATCTATTCAGATCTGCCCATTTTTCAATTAGACTGTTTTTGGGATTTTTTTGTTTTTGCTACAGAGTTGTATGAGTTCTTTATATATTTTCAACATTGACCCTGTATTGGATGTGATTTGCAAATCTTTTCTCCCATTCAGTAGCTTGCCTTTTTATTTTGTTAATGGTTTTCTTTCCTGTGCAGAAGTTTGATGAAGTTTGATGAAGTCCCACTTGTGTTTTTTTGCTTTAGTTGCTTTAGTTACTTTGCTTTGGGTGTCAATTCTAAAAATCATTGCCAAGATCAATGTCAAGGAGCCTACGTTTTCTTCTAGGAGTTTTATGGTTTTGGGTCTTACATTCAAGTCTTTAATCCATTTTGACTTAACTTTTGTGTATGGTATAAGATAGCAGTCCAGTTTCATTCTTTTGCATGTGGCTGTCCAGTTTTCCCAACACCACTGGAAGTTTTAATTTTTAGATGCTTATATGTCACAAAATATTTTTGAGGGACCCTCATATTTGGTTGTTAGTTTGGCTAGGTGTAATATTCTCAGAAGAACATGATTATCCTTCCAAATTTTGAAGGCATTACTCCAGTCTTCTAGTATCCCATTTTGCTGTTAGAAAATCCAATGGTATTCTAATTCCTGTTTCTTGATACATGAGTTGTTTTATGTCTCTGGAAACTTTTAGGATGCTCACTTTATCCACTGCTTTGGATGGGTCTCTTTTCACTCAGTGTGTCTGAAACTAGGTCTACTCTTCAATCTGGAGACTTAAAACTTCACTCCTGGGAAATTTTCCTGCACTGTTTTTTCACTACTTTTCTTCCATCTGCTTTCTGTGTTTCCTCTTCTAGAATTCCTATTATTCTTAGATGTTGTATATTCTAAATACATAAGTCCCTTATGTACGAACCTTCAAGTTGTGAACTTTCAAAGATGTGAACGTGCATTCCACCAATGTCAGGTGTGAGTAAAATTGCAGCTTGCCCTCCATCTCTTATTGCTGATGACCCTTCAGCTCTACCATCTCCCACCTCCTCTCCCTCCTCCAGTCAGTATCTCTTCTTGCCTGGTCACTTGCCAGCCCCTATATGCCAGCTGTTGTACTGCACTTTTCAAGGTACTGTACTGTAAGATTAAAAATGTTTCCTTTATTTTTTGTGTTTGTTTTTTATGTATTATTTGTGTGAAAAGTATTATAAACCTATTACAGTACAGTACTCTATAGTCAATTATGTTAGTTAGGCACCTAGGCTAACTTTGTTGGACTTACGAACAAATTGGACTTATGAACGCACTTCAGAACAGGACCCATTTGTATGTCGGGGACTTGCTGTAGTCTAATTTTTAAAATAATTGTTCTCTTAGTTTTCAGCTCTTTGTACTTTAGAGTTATTTCTATAACTTTATTTTCTAGTGATTATATTGAATATTTAATTTTGATTAATATATTTTTAATCCCCTCAAATTTCATCTTGTTCCTTATTCCATTTTCATGGAATCTTGATTTTATTCTCTCTCAGTATAATATAGACTTTTCTCTTCCACACCCTGAATTGTTTCTGTATCTTTTGGATCCATCTTTGTTTTTTTTTCCCCCTGGTTCATGTGCTCTCTATTTCCTGTTGGAGATTTTCCTCAAATATCTGTTGATCTAAGCTGGCCCTTAATACTTATGAGAAAGATATTAAAAAGGCTGTGTGTTCCAGTTAAGGGTGTCATCTGGTGGACTTTAGAGCACAGTGAAAAATTTCCTTAGGAGACCCCCAATGTCATTGCTTAAACTTTTTCCAGATAATGCACTCCCAATATCTTGCCTGAGATATGTCCTTCTGTCTGCTGTCATTCTGGGAGCAGTGTGGATGAAGAGGTCTCAGGGAGCAACGTTCAGTTGGTAGATTTTCACTGAATGCCCATGAGTTCAGCCTCACTCTGCTTGGTGCTTTTCTGGTTCAGTTTCTTTGCAAAATAAATGTCTATTTTTCTTCTAGTGACAAAGAGAACTCAATTTACTGGTAGCACCATGTGTGAGTATGGGACAGGACCTGGGGACTTGATTTGTACTTCTGCCTTGGGCAGCACCCTTTTGGCCTTTCTATTCTCAGGCACATGGGTTAGGACGCCTGCTGTGTACCATCCTTCCTCTACTTCCCATCTTCCAAAAATTCATTGGAATATATCATCCTCTGTTGTCACATCTCATTGTCCCTGTGGGTATCTTTTCAAGGAAAATTCCTTTCCCTTCACTTTAGCAAGGTTTTGAGAGCTAGAGGAGATAAACACATAAGCCAGTCCATCCTTTAACCTAAAATGGGCAGGCTAGTTACATTATTAAGTCCACACATTGAACTTAACAAAATACCCCACTTCCCTTGTTTACTCTATAACTTTAATAAATATACTTATACTTTACTCACACTCAAATTGTAAAGGATTCCCTAGAAAAAGTTACTTTGTTTTACAAAAATAATAAAACCTTAATTTTTTTTCTTTGTCCTGCCCCTCATTGCAAGTCTGCCTAACCTTATTCTTATTACTATTTATTAGGCTTATACTTAAGTGTTATTAATTTAAAAATTATTTTCAATTTTTTAGACTTTTTAGCTTTAAGTGAGGCAATATTTTTCTAGTTTCAAATAAAGAAACAGTGATAAATCTCAGAACAGAATTTTATCCTAGTTCAGTTTCTCTCCACTAAAGTAATTATTTGCAGGACATAAATGGGCTGCCATTATTTTCAATGAGTATAAAATGATTTTATGACTATGAAGATAATCCATAGAGAACTGACATCACTATTTAAAAATATTTAAAATAAAATATAGTGATGAAATATGTTTTTCAGTGTTTATCACTATTGATATAAATATGGACATTAGAGACTCTTGTTTCTAAGAAGGGTTATCGTTAAATTAAAATCTTACGGCATTAATTTGAAACCAAATGTATAAAATTCCCATAATTTGAGAGGTTTAAATAAAGTTGCAATTCATAAAGCCTATAAAAATAGGCCGTGGTACACACGTGAAAGCATATCACCAAAGAGGGACAACTGTGTCGTATTTTATTTTTCTCTTTTCTTTTGCTAGGTTTACTTACTCCCAGAAAAGAAGCACAGAATTACCAAGTGATGTTTAAGATGCATGAGACAAAATATATTGAAAATATGACCAGAAAAAAGAGTTGTAGAAAAACTAAAATTGCCTTCTTCTCCTCTTTTTTCTCAGTGTAGGTGAATGAGATGATTTAAGATTGAGCTTGGTTTGCAATTATTTATATAGCAAGTGGAGTTTGCCTTCATGAGGCAGAAGAAAGTAATAACATATTTGGGTATGTGTAGTTTTACAAATGGTATCTAATTTAATGTCTAAATATGTTTACATTTAAAAGATTGGATTTTTCAATGATTTGGGCCATGAAACATGCCCAGATCTCGCCCCTGAGTAGATTTATAGACTTGGAGGCCACACAAGGGAGCAGACCCTGACTCAGGGACACACCAGGTGAAGCACAAAGTTGGCCCTAAATGCTGCCAGCTGCCTGCTGCCAAGTAGGAGAGAATCTGCTGAAAGGGAACTTGCCTCTGAACCCACCATTTCACATTTCTTGGCTTTTCAAATACACATTTTAATGTAAAACCTGCATGCCCCCTTTTCTTCCCTGCTCCCAAATATAAAAGGAAGAAAAAGGAAAAAACAAAACTCATTAAGCTGTAGGTAATAGATGGGCTTTGACGCATGACTCAAGAGGTCACATGTTCATCCTACAACCAAACAGGCCGTGCATATTTCTAGATGTTTCTCCAGTGACATGTGGCTGTTGCTACTGGTAATAACAAGGGCATACTCAAGTCAATGGAACATTTATCAAAGGCTCAAATGCTCATCAAATGCCATTGTATGCTAGACATGTGGGGGTGGGTAGAAGATGAAAGCCATGGTCTCTGTCCCCTGAGTCTTATGGGAAGGACTTTCAGTTCTTCACTCAGCAATTATTTTCTGAGCTGCTGTATCCTGTGGTGAACAAGGCAAGCATTCCAGACATGCTCACTATCTTCATGGAGCTTATAGTTGTATTACAGGGTGATAAAGCCTAGAGTATTGTCTATACAAAATATATTAGGATGGGACATGTTATGCTGTAGTAATAAGTAATGTGAAAGTCTCAGCAGCTTAAAACAGTGGCAAACTACAGCCTGTGGGACAAATCCAGCTGTGGCCTGTCTTCTTATGTCCTGTGAGTTAAGAGGGTTTTACATTTTTAAATGGTGTTAAAAGGAAGAATATATGGCAGTTACCATATATGGCCCCAACAGCTTAAATATTTGTCATCTGCCCCATTATAGAAAAAGTCTGTCCACCATGGCTTAAAACAGCAAGGTCTCTATCTTGTTCATAATACATGAGCATTGTAGGTCAGTAAGGGAGCTGTGCTCAGAGATCAGGCTGGCTGAAGACCTCCATACCTGCTTCCACATCAGAGGTAGGGAAGAGAGAGCATGGCAAACCATACCTCAGCTCTCAAAGCTCTGCCCTAAAGTTTCAGATATTACTTCTGCTCAGAATTCATTGGTCAAAGCAAGCCAAGTTCACCAGGGTGAGGATATGTTCCTCCCCCAGAAAGAATGTGGGTGAGCAGTTATATAGTCTTCCACAACTATCACGCACAGGAGAAAATGTGACTAATTCCGCCTGGGGGAGCCTTCTGGTGAGGAGCTGGGCAGGACAGGTAACAGCGTTTCAGGTAGGGGTACAGCAAATGCAAAGGATTAGAGACCCAAAGCAGTACAGCGTGCCGAGGGGCTAGCAAGATGCTCAGTAGAGGCTTTGGTGGGTGAGAGCTGGGACTCTGACATCTGTTTAGAGATTTAGCTTCAAGATTTCAGACTGAAAACTATGTGATCAGATTTGGGTTGGAGAGATCATTGTGATGGCAGGTGAGGGGGCACTGTGGAGAACGACTGGAGACAGATCCCCAGTATAGGAGGTGGATCTGTTTGGATATATTTGGGTGCAAAAAGCCAGGATGCCAATGGTTTAATACACGAGGACACGTAGTTATCTCATAACAAAGGGAGTGGAGGTGAGCAGTGCCAGGACTGGTTCAGCAGCTCAAGGAGGTCAGCTACAATCTAGGTTTTTCTGTCCTTTCTCTCCATTTTCTTCAGCAGATTGGCCAGAGCTCCAGGCATTATTACCAAATCCAAAGACAGGAATCAGGGTGGCAGCTAGGGTGAAAAATCAGATTCTTCTTTTTGGATAGCTACTCCTTTTATCATAGAAGAAAATCTTTCACAGGGGTCTTTCACAGGGATTCCTGTTAGACTTATTACATTATTTTGGCCAAAGCGAACTCATGCAACCACCCCTGACTGTAAGGGAGACTCTCTAGGTGAGTGCCCAGCCTGTACAGCTGGAGATGGGAAAGGGAGGTGGGGGTGGTCAATGACTTTTGGAGAGCTAGTCTGTGGTATTTGCCGCTAAAGCTCTTGCAGTTTTCCGTAAAGACGTGTAAGTTTTACCTATGGCAGCAGAAGAAAAGGATATGGCAGAAGGATTATACTCAGCAGTTATTTGGGACCCAGAGTTAAAAAGGTTGCTAGCCAGTTAATGAGGTGTGACAACAGTTGAGAAAGAGTCTGAGTTTATGAAGATTGTGACACCATTGACAGAGAATTA
The DNA here is from genome assembly GCF_003031525.2 of Neophocaena asiaeorientalis asiaeorientalis. Taxonomy (NCBI): domain Eukaryota; kingdom Metazoa; phylum Chordata; class Mammalia; order Artiodactyla; family Phocoenidae; genus Neophocaena; species Neophocaena asiaeorientalis. The sequence continues at coordinate 1,497,261 of NW_020173951.1, forward strand.
GGTGAGGAAATTTAAGGTGTGAGATTTCTAACATGCTAAGTTAGAAATGCGATTATAGGCTTTTCCTGGTTAAAATTCTTCAAGTAGCTCCCCATGACATTTAAGATACAGTTTAGATTCCCTAGGGCACCCAAGGCCCTTTCCTCCTGATCTCTCCTTGCCTTTTGCTCTGGACTCATGGGACAGATTTCTGTTTCCTGAATAGACCAGTCTGTGGTTGTATTGCTCTGTGGCTTCCAAAGTGTTGCTCTCTCTGTCCAGAATGCCCTGCTGCTACTCACTTCTAATGCCACTCCTCCAGGTGGCATCTTCGATGTCCACATCCAATAGGTTCCGAGTCTGGGCTCCCTTAGTACACTGGCCTGGCCTCGCTCATTGCACATAAGACATTGGTTTATTGCCAATCCCTCCTTGAGGTAAGGGAAACCAATTTCCTTGACTTTGTTCCTCTCAAAGCATTTAATAAATATTTGTTGAATAAATAGATAGAAGAATGAATGAACAAGTGAATGAATGAATTTTGAGATCTTGATACGATAGCCAAGATCGCCTAAGCAGAGTGCTTTAATGCAAGAGGAATTGGGGATTAAGGTGGAAAGCAGGTCCATAAATGGGGAAAGATACAAGCAGTTCCCACTATCATCTTAGCAAACAGTGTAACCCAAAGTTATCTAAAGGAAAGATTTTACTTTCTGAATGCCACCAAAATTTGAGAAATCAAATTAGACCTGTCTTGCTATTGAAGAATCTCTGGCATTTTAAATGTTTCTAAAGGATTAGAGGATTTTAATTATTGTTGGTTGGCTCAACTGTGGCTGAGAAATCTGTGTCATTAGAGGAAAAATGAATTAGTTAGGTCTCTTGACCTGTTCTTGTTTTGAGCCTGTTCTGTGGTTTATTTCCTATTAATCAGATTTAGTGTCTATACGAGTTTGAGCTGACACAGAACTTGAGTGCTCTCAAAGGTCTACAGAATATTGAGTCACTTGTATTGCATACCCTCATAGCATCTTTTGTTGGAAGGGTAGCCACAGAATTTCTGGAATTTCTCTCATGTCACCCTCATGTTACTAAAAAACAAGAATGTTTTCTGTCAAGTCCACCACAGTTTCCTTATATTGCCATGAAGAAGTATTGAAGCAAATTCAGTCAAATCCAACTTCTAAAAAAATTTTAAGATTATTGATTTTATGACCATTAGTGGGTCATTCTGCAATTCTGAGATTTGAATAGCAGTTGCATTGAGGAAAAGATGAGAATAGTAATCGGGAGAAAGTCACAGCAGGGTGAGCTCCTAACGCTGGTGGTTAGTCTCTTCTGGTGAGACAATAGGCTGGGTGAGAGAATATGGAGGCACCAAATCTTTACCACTTTAGGAAAAACTTAGAAATAAAGACTTTCCAATGTTGGGTTAATCAGGAGTTTTGGATTTATATGTCCATATAAAAGCACCAAAGATGAAAGATAATAAACTAGAGATTATTTTAGTGTGTGTCTTCATATGGGCATATTGGGATATAATTTAGTTCTTTGAGAAAATGTTTAATATAAGAAGTAGAATCTGATGTGTTCTGGACACATTATTTTTATTCTGGGAGATTTCCCAAAGTGTGTTCTCTGAAGCAGCATTGAGAGTAGGTGGGAGTGTCTGTTTTTACAGAGACTAATTCAGCAATGTATGGTACTACACATCTGATTTTCTGATCAGTCTGCCTACCCTCCTAAGTGTAATGAAGGCATTGGAGCCTTTTAGATTCTTGAATCATGCCACAAACAGTGGCAGGCCATATACATTTGTTCTCTTTATTTATGTGTTTGTTATCATTTGTTTTGTTTGTTTTGATTTTTAGATTCCATATATAAGTACAATCCTATGGTATTTGTCTTTGTCTGACTTACTTCACTAAGCATAATGCCCTCTAAGGCTGAGTAATATTCCACCACTGTGTGTGTGTGTGTGTGTGTGTGTGTGTGTGTGTGTATTTATATATATATATATATATGTATATATCACACTGTCTTTATCCATTCATCTCTTGATGAGCACTTAGGTTGCTTTCATATCTTGGCTATTGTAAACAATGCTTCAGTGAACATAAGTGTGCATATATATTTTTGAATTAGTGTTTTTGTTTTCTTTGGGTAATACTCAGAAGTGAAATTGCTGGATTGTATTGTAGTTCTATTCTTAATTTTTTGAAGAACCTCCATACTGTTTCCATAGTGGCAGTACTAATTTACAATCCTATCAATAGTACACAACGGTTCCCTTTTCTCTACATCCAACATTTGTTATTTGTGGTCTTTTTGATAATAGCCATTCTGACAGGTATGAGGTGATATCTTACTGTGTTTTGGGTTAGCATTTCCCTGATGATTAGTGATGTTGAGCATTTTTTCATGTGTCTGTTGGCCAGCTGTATGTCTTCTTTGGAAAAATGTCTGTTAGTTTTCTTTTTTATGTTGAGTTGTATGGCTGTTTATATATTTATATGTCATTTGCAAATATCTTCTCCCATTCAGTGGGCAGCCTTTTCATTTTCTTGGTATCTCCTATAGCTGTGCAAAAGATTTTTAGTTTGATGTAGTTCAATTTGTTTATTTTTGCTTTTTTATTTCCCTTGTTTGAGGAGACATATAAAAAAAAAATCCTAAGACCAATGTCAATGCCAAACAATGCCTGTTTTCTCCGAGGAAATTTATGGTTTCATTTAAGTCTTTAATCCATCTTGAATTTATTTTTTTGCATGGTGTGAGAAAGTAGTCCAGTTTGATTCTTTTGCATGTAGCTGTTCAGCTTTCCCAACACCATTTATTGAAGAGGCTGTCTTTGCCCCATTTTATAATCTTACCTTTGTCATAGATTAATTCACCACATAAGCATGAGTTTATTTCTGGGCTCTCTATTCTGTTTCATTTACTTATGTGTTTGTTTTTGTGTCAGTACCATACTGTTTTGATAGCTGTAGTTTTGTAGGATAGTTTGAAATCAGGGAGCATGATACCTCCAGCTTTGTCCTTTTTTTTCCTCAAGATACCTTGGCTATTCAGGGTCTAATTTCCATAGAAATTAGAATTATTTGTTCTAGTTCTGTGAAAAATGGCTTTGGTATTTTGACAGGGATTGGATTGAATCTGTAGATGCCCTTAGGTAATATGGTCATTTTAGCAATATTAATTCTTCCAATACATAAGCACGGTGTATCTTTCCATTTGTTTGTGTCTTCAGTTTTCTTCATCAGTGTATTATAGTTTTCTGAGTACAAGTCTTTTAGGTCTTTGGTTAGGTGTATTCCTATGTATTTTATTCTTTTTTGGTGCAATTGTAAATGGAATTGTTTTCTTAATTTCTGTTTCTGATCATTTGTTGTTAATGTAAAGCATGCAAGGGACTTCTGTATATTAATTTTGTATTCTGCAACTTTACTCAATTCATTTATTAGTTCTAATAGTTTTTGGTAGCATCTTTAGGATTTTGTATATATAGTATCATGTCACCTGCAAACAGTGAGTTTTACTTCTTCCTTTCCAATTTGGATTCCTTTTATTTCTTTTTCTTGTCTGATTGATATAGCTAGGAGTTCCAATGCTATGTTGAATAAAAGTGGCAAGAGTGGGCATCCTGTCTTGTTCCTGATCTTAGAGGAAATTCTTTCAACTTTTCATCATTGAGTAAATGATGAAAGTAAATAAAGGTCATATATAGTCTTTATTATGTTGAGGTATGTACCCTCTGTACCCACTTTGTTGAGAGTTTGTATCATAAGTGGATGTTGAATTTTGTCAAAAGCTTTTTCTGCGTCTATTAAGATGATTGATCATATGATTTTTATTTTTCAGTTTGCTAATGTGGTGTATGATATTGCTTGATTTGTGGATGTTGAACCATCCTTGCATCCCTGGGATAAATCCCACTTGATCATGGTGTATGATCCTTTTAACGTATTGTTCACTTCAGTTTGTTAATATTTTGTTGAAAATTTTTGCATCTATATTTATCAGTGATACTGACCTGTAAATTGTGTGTGTGTGTGTGATGTATTTGTCTGATTTTGGTATCAGGTTGATTCTGGCCTTACAGAATGAGTTCAGAAGTATTTTGTTCCTCTTTAATTTTTTGGAATAATTTGGAAAGGATAGGTGTTAATTCTTCTTTAAATATTTTATAGAATTCACCTGTGAAGCTGTCTGGTCCTGGAATTTAGTTTGTTCAAAGTTTTTTTTTTTATTATTATTATTACTGATTCAATTTCCTTACTGGTAATTGGCCTGTTCATATTTTCTATTTCTTCCTGGTTTAGTCTTGGGAGATTGTATGTTTCTAGAAATTTATCCATTTCTTTTAGGTTACCCATATTATTGACATGTAATTGTTCATTGTTATCTCTTATGGTTCTTTTATTTCTGTGGGGTCAGGTGTAACTTCTCTTTCATTTCTGATTTTATTTATTTGGGTGCTCTCCCTTTTTTCTTGATGAGTCTGTCTAAAGGTTTATCGATTTTGTTTAACTTTTCAAAGAACCAACTCTTTATTTCATTGATTTTTTTTGTATTGTGTATTTAGTCTCTATTTCACTTATTTCCACTCTGATCTGTAATATTTTTTTCATTCTACTAACTTTGGGTTTTGCTTGTTGTTTTTGTTTTTTTTTTCCTAGTTCTTTTAGGTGTAAGATTAGATTTTGTTTTAGGGTTTTTCTTATTTTCTGAGACAGACTTGTATTGCTTTTAGAACTGCTTTTGCTGTATCTCATAAATTTTGGATTGTTGTGTTTCCATTTTCATTTGTCTCAAGGTTTTTTTTTTTCTCTTTGATTTTTTTCACTGACCCATTAGATGTTTAGTAGCATATTGTTTGGACTCCACGTGTTTGTGTTTTTTACAGTTTTTTTTTCTTTTTTAGTAGTTGATGTCTAGTCTCGTACCATTGTGGTCAGAAAAGATGCATTATGTGATTTCAATCTTCTTAAATTTATTGAGACGTGGTTTGTGGGCTAGCATGTGATCTATCCTGGAGAATATTCCATGTGCCCTTGAAAAGAATGTGTATTCTGCTTTTTTTGGTTGGAATGTTTTGTATATATCTATTAATATACAGATTAATATATCTAATCTATACCAGATTGCTGGTATAATGTGTCATTAAGACCTTACTGATTTTATGTATGGATGATCTGTCCACTGATGTAAGTGGGGTGTTAAAGTCCCCCACTATTATTGTGTTACTGTCAATTTCTACCTTTATGTCTGCTAATATATGCTTTATATATTTAGGTGCTCCTATGTTGGATATGTATATACGTATGTATACATAAGTATATATTCTCTTGTTGAATTGATCCTTTTCTCATTATGTAATGTCCTTCTTTGTCTCTTGTTACAAATCTTTGTTTTAAAGTCTATTTTGTCTAATATCAATATTGCTTCCTCTGCTTTTTTTTTCATTTCCACTTGCATGGAATATCTTTTTATATCCCCTCACTTTCAGTCTGTGTGTGTCTTTAGGTCTGAAGTGAGTCTGTTATAGGCAGCATATACGTGAGTCTTGTTTTTGTTTCCATTCAGCCATTCTATGTCTTTTGATTGGAACATTTATTCCATTTACATTTAAAGTAATTATGGATAGGTATGTTCTTATTGCCATTTTGTTAACTATTTTCTGGATTTTAGGGAATTCCATTTTAGACTTGATTAGACTTTCACTTGTTGAATTAGAAATAATATTGTAAATATCAGCTGTACTTCATTTGGAGGAAGGTCAGAGGGAAGTTTTGGGGGTAGGGATTAGAAATCTGCATGATCTACAGAGGCAGATGTGCCAGTGGGACAGGGATTTTCTGAGGAAAACTTTCTGAGCATCTTTCTGGGAAACACTTCTCATCCCCTGTGCAGCCCTACACTGACAGGATGTTACTGATAATTCCATTGCTATGAAAGTTGAAGGTTACCTCTGCATTTACTGAAGCAGAAGGAAAGGGCAGAATAGTGGATGCAGTGGGGTTGCAAGGTGGACATCCTTCTTCTGGCTTCTTGTATAGTTATGCTCAAGCAGAATCTTCTGTCATTGCCAAGTATTATGGGGATCTTAACTTATCACTTCCTAAAATTGTCAGAGTCACTCCTTGTTTTTATTTTGCTCAGGGAAGACATTTTAAAATGACACAAATTTTAGCTCTGCTTTGAAGGATAGGAGAAACTGCCCATAACTACATCTCTTGATTATTTACTATGAGATAAAAGTTATACATCCTTTGTCTCATCCAATACTCTCAAGTACATTCCCATCTTTACAGATAATGAAGAAGTTTAGAGAGGTTAGGAAACTTGCTTAAATCACCCAAGTAATTGGTTGACAGAGCCAGGGATGAACCATGTCTGCTTCTAGAGTTCATCTTTTAACTGAGTCTCTTTATAGTATTCCCTTAGGGAAGCCATTTCAGGCAAAGAAAAGGCAGGCTTAAGGGCACCCAGGTGCTCATAATCAAGTGTGGTACAGGGTGAGGCCAATACTTTGTTGGAGTGGACATTTTAGATTGGCTGATAATGAGAGAGGTCAGTCACCTGAGCATGGCCTGCAGAGTCCTTTATCCCTGATTCTCTACCCTCTGGCAAGCCTGGCTTTTTCTCAGTTCCTCAATGGACCATGCTCCCTTGATCACAGGACCTTTGTATATGTAGCTTCCTCAGCATGGAAGTCTCTTCTCCACTTTCTTTTCTTACCTAGTTAACACCTGCCCTCCTTCATATATTCATTCAACCACCATTTTATCACAGAAGCTTTTCCTAATCAGCTGTGTCCCTTACATTACCCTCTCATAATATCATATATCTACCTGTTCTTTAATGATCTTATCCTAACTGTAAATTTACATTTATATGTGTGATTCTTGGTTTAATGTGTATCTCTGCCACTGGTCCTAAGGGTTGTGTCAATATGGATGGTTTCTGATGTGGTTACTATCTTATCTTTAGTACCTAGCCCGTTACCTGGAACACAGTATATACTTAGTGGATACTTGTTGGACAAATGAGTGAATCAGTGAGTACATGTACCATCTTGAAGGCCAGATAGGGCAGCTGGAAACTTTATAAAGAATAGTAATCAGGAGACCTTCTGGTACTTAATGGGGACCTACTGTGATGAAGGCAGGGGTTGGTAGATTTTTCCACTGTTAAATACTTTGTAGAATGGATTATAAGGAAAAGCTTTCTGATGAGGTACACCTGAGTTATTGCAGGAGTAGAGAGGGCCTGGGCTACGGGCATATTTAACTGTGATCACAGAAACAATTGGAAATTCAGATATAAGACCTGGTGAGTGAGTAAGTATAGGAGCAAGAGAGATGTGTCAGAGATTTCAAGCCTAGGAAGTGGGGAAGATGTGATGTTATCTGTGGTTTGGGATATCCCAGATGGGGTGTGAAGAGGCAGGTGCTTCACAGGGCTAGGGGTGAATCCCCAGACAAAGACTAGGGCTTTCTGTCTTGGCTGTGAACTTGGGAGCTTCTGACAGACATGTGATGGATGAAAGCTCATGTGGAGAAGAATGGGAACACTTTATATCTGTGCAATATTTCCAAGTGCTTCTCATCTATTGTCATAGTTTTATTTGAGCAACCCCTGCGAGAAGTTTATAGGCCATTTTTTTGAGAACACAGAGTAGTGAGTGATGTGACCAATGTTGCACAGATAGTAAACAACAGAGAAAGAATCTAGGGTCTCAACCACACATCTTTTCCATCTGAAAGTTGACAGCTTCAGGCTGTAACATAAAGATTCTACAGTCTTTAACATTTTTGGTATCATTTGTTATACCAAAGAGAGGGTTTTTACCCTTTTTAATATGTGCTATATATAAAATGTTTTCTGTTGTCATTTTAAAATTTCTATTTTAGCACATGAATGCTGTTATGACCACACTTTCTGAAATAAAACCTTTTCCTCCACTCCAAATATGGTCACAGATGTGGAAAGAGTAATAAAAACATTAATGCTGCTACCAGAATTTTCTAAATAGCCAAACAATATTAGATTTTTTCCTCTTTAAGAGTACTTCTTGACCATCAGTGATTTTGCAGACAGCTGTCCAAGTTTCTGCCATTATCTCAATTAACTGGAGTGAGTAGAGTCATTGTGAGTGCCACTCCTTGGTTTTTTGCCTTTCAAAATCAGTGGCATTTTTATAGAAACAGGATAATTTCTATGTAGCATTAGAACTAAAAGTCAAAGTATTATTTTAGATAGTAAGTTGGTCAAAGTTTATGTATGCCAAAATTATAGTGAGCTCCCAAAAATATTGAAACACTATGCTATTTCTACCAGCTTTCTCCATTGCACTATAGAGAAATGGAAAGGTTATAGCAAGCCATCTAGCTTTTGCATAGTTCTTAAAAACACCTTGTAGAGCTTAGCCCTCTCATTTGTCAGTAGTACTACTGTATCGAGAGGACAGATAGATAAATATACTCAGACATATGCATATATGTCTATATATGTATCGAAAGATACATCTCCATCTGTCTACAGTGATAAACCACACAAAATCTTTGCTCTCATGAATCTTGCATTCTGGTTAGGAATTACAGACCCCAATACATAAATGAATATTACGTAAATAAAAACAAAAAAAGTAATTTCAGATTGAAAGATAGTAAGAATTAAATAAATATAATAGAGTATTGAGGAAAGGGATGAGTTTTGTTTTTTTTTTTTTTTTTTTTTTTGCGGTACGCGTGCTCCCCCACTGCAGAGCACAGGCCCCAGATGCGCAGGCCCAGCGGCTATGGCCCATGGGCCCAGCCGCTCTGCGGCACGCGGGATCCTCCCCGACCGGGGCACGAACCCACGCCCCCTGTATCGCCAGGCGGACTCCCAGCCACTGCGCCACCAGAGAAGCCCAGGGATGAGTTTTTGATAGTATGGTCAAGAAAGACCTTTCTGAAAACCCAGATCATGTATGGCCTTTTATGCCTGGTAGGAGTTTGGTCTTTATTCTTAGTATCTATCAGAAGCCTTTAAAGAACTTTAGGTAGTGATATCTGCTTTAGGTCTTTCAAAGATCATTTTAGGTAGTGATATCTGCTTTAGGTCTTTAGGTAGTGATATCTGCTTTAGGTCTTTCAAAGATCATTGTGACTCTGGTATGGAGAATTATGTTTTGGAGGGTAGTGATGGCTGTGGGGAGTCTGCTTAGAAAGTATAGTTCAGTAGCCTGGATGAGAGTTCATGGTGTCCTGGACTAGGTGATAGTGGTTGTATTAATTATCCATTATTGTGTAACCAATTACCACAAAGCTTAGTGGCTTAAGACAACAAACATTTATTTTCTCACCATTTCAAGGGGCAGGAATCCAGCAGCAGCTTAGCTGGATGATTCTGGCTCAAGGTCTCTCATGAGGCTTCAGTCAAGCTGTCAGCCAGGGCTGCATCATCTGAAGCCTTGACTTGGCCTGGGAGTCCACTTCCAAGAAGGCTCACTCACATGATGGGCAATTAGTTCTGGCTTTTGTCTGGAACTTGGCCTCTCATTCACCAGGACCCCTCTTCTCTATGTGGCCTCTTCAGCAGAATAGCCTGGACTAGGCAAATATTTCTTAACTATAACATCAAGGGACTTCCCTGGTGGTCCAGTGGTTAAGTCTCCGTGCTCACAATGCAGGCGGCCCAGGTTTGATCCCTTGTCAGGGAACTAAGATCCCTCATACTGCAACTAAGCCTGCATGCTCTAGAGCCCACACACCACAACTAGAAAGCCCACACACTGCAACTAGGGAGGCCCACTTGCCAAAAGAAAACCCAGCACAGCCAGAGTAAAATAAATAAATGAAAATAAACTATAACATAAAAACCATAATATAAATTAATTCATTGAACTTCATTAATGTTTAAAACTTCTGTTCTATGAAAGTTATTACTAAGAGGATGAAAAAAACAAGTTGAAGACAAGGAGAAAATATTTGTAGATCATCTATCTGACAAAGAATTAGTATCAATAATACAAATAATAAGAAAGCTCAGTAATAAGAAAACAAACAACCCCATGACAAAATGGGTCAAACTTTGAACAAGCACTTCACTAAAGAAGATACACAGATGGCAAATAAATACATAAAAAATGTTCAGCACCATTCGTCATTTGGGAAATGCAAATGAAAGCTATACTGAGCTATCACTACATACTGGTTAAAATGGCTAATTAAAAAACCCCTGATAACTTAAAATGCTGGTGAGGAGGCAGAAGCAACTAGAACTCTCATACATTTCTGTTGAGAACACAATGGAAAATATTTTGGCTTGGTAGTTTTTTATGAAATTAAACATACACTTATCATAGGATCCAGTAATCCCACTCCAAGGAATCTATCAAAGAGAAATAAAAAATTATCTTCGCACAAAAATTTGTATGCAATTATTGTACTTACTTGGATGTGTAGTACAATCTTGAATAGGAATGGTAAGAGTGGACATCCTTGCCTTTTTCTCTTTGTATCCTTGAGTTTATACTACCTTGTCTTAATTACTATAGCCTTGTAATAATTCTTAATATACTATAGAAAACTTTGTCCTCTTTTATATTAAACTCCATGGCTCCTCTTGGCAGTTTCTATTTCTATATGAATTTTATACTCAATTTGTGAAGTTCTGCCCAAAATATGAAGACATATGATTGGAATTACATAAATTAGTTTAGGAAGAATGAAATCTATATAATATTGAAAATCCCAGTCCATGAATTTGGACTTTCTCTCCATTAATTTTAATCTTCTTTAATGACTCTGTAACGAAATTTTATAATTTTCCCTGCATAGGTCTTTCATGTCCTTTGTCATATTATTCCTAGATATTTGTTCCTATGATGGTATTGTAATTAGTATGTTTTCTTTCTTTCTTTTTTTTGAAAGGAAAGAGAGAATGTTTTCTGATTTATTTGAAAAATTCAGTTATCAAGGCACATTAAAAATGTTCTTATATGACAATCTCTTCAAAATATCTATCAATATATTAACAAGATGGCTATATCTTTTTTTATTTTTCTTCTTTGCTTTAATTGAGATATAATTGACCTACAACATTGTATTAGTTTCAGCTGTGTAACATAATGATTCGATATTTGTTATATACTGTGAAATGGTCACCATAAGTCAAGATAACATCCAGCCTTGTTTTTTTGATCTTAAGGGAAAGACATTCAATCTTTTAACATTAACTAGAAAGTTAGCTGTAGGTTTTTCATAGATGCCATTTATCAGGTTAAGGAAATGCCTATTTTCCACTTTGCTAAAAGGAATAGATACTGAATTTTCTCAAATTCTTCTTATACAACTATTGAGATGTTCATATGATTTCCTTCTCTAATGTTCTGATCTGGTGAACTATATTGATTAATTTTTAAATGTTGGATCAGCATTGTATTTTTGGCATAAACCCCACTTGGTTATTATGTGTTATCCTTTTTAATATATCTCTAGATTGGATTTACTTATTTTTTGTATCTATTCTCATGGGGAATACTGTTCTGTGCTTTTCTTTTCTTGTAATGTCTTTGTATGGACTTGTTCAGGGTAATGTTGACTTCATAAAATGAGTTAGGAAGTGTTCTCTCCTCTTCTATTTTCTGGTAGAGTTTATGCATAACTGATATTTATCCCTTAAGTGTTTGGTTGAATTTGCAAATAAAATGATTTGGGCCTGATTTTTCTTTGTTGTCAGTATTGTATTCTGTTTTGATAAGAATTTGGGGCTTTAGAATTGAGCAACATCAAATTCATGTCTAACTCTGTTCATTTCTCCCTGAGAAACCCTGAGCAAGGCACTAATTCTCTTTGAGCCTCAGTTTCTTCATATATAAAATGGGTGGTTGTGAAGATTAAATAGAGATATACATCAGTTGATTATCACTATGCTATACTACATTTGCATGTGTTAACTTATTCAGATTTTAATATTATAGCTCTACTATCTATATTATTACAATCACTATTTTACAGATAAGAAAACTATTGCAAAGAGAGATTAAATAACTTGCCCAGGGTTACTCAGGTAGCACATAATGAAGCCAGGATTTGAACTGAGACTGTTTGGTTCCAGAGTCCTTGCCTTTAAGCACTAACAGGCACTAACTATAATAATTCCTATTGCACTGTTGAGTATTAAAACAGACAATATATGTAAGCAGCTAAATTTGTGCTAGTTCAAGGTTGTTGTTTTGTAAATGGATATTGTTATTAATAACATGAATTAATATTACTTTGAAGTCAAAGGTACTTCAGAATATTTTCAACCTGTCAAAGACACTTTAGAATAGATAATCAAATACTTTTTATTAAAATTCATTACAGTGAAATTCCATACATATTTAGTACACTTAAAAAGTGATATTGTGAACATCAAACTTTATTAGGAATAGCAACTTGAATTTTTGCCCTGGTTCAACACTGTCTTTTTGTTTAATTCTAGTAATTAAACCTCTTGAAATGTTTGTAAATCCATACAATGATAATAGGAATAATATCTGTTTCTACCACTTTGATCTAAGTTATTGAGTGGCTTAAAAAATAGAAGTATGTGAAGGTGCTTTGAAAAATATAGCTAATGCTAATATTAAATATAAATATTTAGTGTTCTAGTTTAAAAATTAGAATCCATTGTATTAATATAATTATATTATTATATAAGTATTTTGAGATGATTGTGAATATTATTATTTACTATGACTTTGTACAAATAGATACCATCCATTTCAGGTTTTCAGACCTTCATGGTGATTATGTAGGCTTACCATATTTGTTTAATTTTTTAGCCGGATGAGGTGATGACTTTCATATGCCAAAACATTAGATTCATTTTATTTATTTGAAAATTATGAAGGGTAATCTAAAAAAGTAGAATCACGGGGCTTCCCTGGTGGCGCAGTGGTTGAGAGTCCACCTGCCGATGCAGGGGACACAGGTTCATTCCCTGGTCCAGGAAGATGCCACATGCCGCGGAGCGGCTGGGCCCATAAGCCATGGCCGCTGAGCCTGCGCGTCCAGAGCCTGTGCTCCGCAACGGGAGAGGCCACAACAGTGAGAGGCCCGCGTACAGAAAAAAAAAAAAAAAGAAGAATCACAAGTTCAATAAGTACTTTGTCCTATCTTCCAGTCAGAAAGACTCTTTTAATATTTTTTAATGAAACCTCATTATGTCAATATATATAGCATAATGACCTAATGTACGTACACAATTAATGAAGGCTGGGAGTGGTTCAGAAGATTGGTGCATGGGGCATTTTGACAGGGAAAACAAGAAAAGCTTTCTCTTGTGAATTGTAATAGCTTTTTTCTTTGTTTTGTTTTGTTTTGTTTTTGCAGAATGTCAAAAGCTAAGGAACAATGCTAATTCTGGGAAAATATAATCAAATTGTTTTGTTTCTTGAATTGTAGCTGACTTTGGCCTGGCAAAGCAAAAACAAGAAAGCAGCAAACTTACATCTGTTGTAGGAACAATTCTGTATTCCTGGTAAGGACAATTATTTTATGGCTCTCTAACACCTTTTTTTAACTGGTTTGGGCTTTCATTTCTTTTCTTGGCTTGCAAAGGAAAGATATTTAATAAGTTTTCCTCAATTACCCAGGTAATACACATGTATAGAATTGTACCATTATGTGTTTAAAATAACAAACTATCTTTCCTTTCAGGTAACTCTGCCCCTCAATTACTTGTAATTGAAGTGATCTTTAGCACACAGTAGGTGTACAGAGTTGTTGGATGAATCTGTGAATGGATTAGTAGACTTGTTACGCAATATGACACTTGGAACATTTTATTGCATCTATTTTATATATGATTCTTTTACTCTCTTTCCATCTATAGACATTCAAGGTCAAGGAAAGGGTTTTTATGTCCTAATACCTGTCCCAGCATCTGGCAAATAATAGGTGCTGAATAAATTTTATTATGTGAATGAATAAATGATGATATATATACTCACACATATATTTACAAAGTTGGTGCTTCTTGGGTAAATGAGCGTTATTTTGATGAATTGAGACTTTTTAGCATGCTTTTTAGGGTTCCTTTGAAATCCATTAATTATCATGAAGTGAGAATCTTCTTTTGCTGATCACATATCATTTGTCTGAATCTGTCGAAATTAGCAAACAGATATGGTAGTCCGTAGATGCAGCAGATTTGAGGGAAATATTCTGAAATTTCATTTGTCGGGTCAAGCAATCAAGACACTTCCATCTTCATTTTTTAATCTGGTCTATTATGCAGCAGAGTCCTGGGGGAAGGATTCAGAATGAATCTTCTCCAAGGAGGGTGGAATTTGGAAATAACAGCCCTATTTTACAAAGTGCTTTCATACAAGAATGTGCAACATAGTGTTTTTAAGGGGTGAATTTTCATTTATTTTGCTAGAAATTTCTTACATCTTTGTTTTTGAAACTAGCTTCATGGGAAAGATGTAGAGATTGGTGGCCAGGCTAATATTGTACCTTGAAAACTGATAGTTTATCTGGGCACTTAATCTCTTAATAATAAGGATATGACTCACCCATTACTTGTTGCTGGAATAATAGTTTTCATTTGTTCTACTTTGTATTCTTTTTCAAAAATAATAAAAGCTTAATCATAAAAGTGTTAAATAATCATATATTCCTGAACAGATTTGATTGTCAATCAAAATTACAGAACAAATAAAATACAAACTAAAAATAAGCACATTTATTCCCAAGACTGTGAATTCAGTTTAGAATTGCTATTATGATAATTTTGTGTGTGTGTTGAGGTGGGGAGCAGGAAATCTATAGAGTATGTAAGAAGAAATCTAAAACATGACAACTATTTTGTTTTATTAGCCCAAAGATGGATTCATATTTTCTTTTAATTTTAAAATTAACTACAGAGTTAGGAAAGCTGAACCTCCTAATACAGTTAAGGTATTATTTCACTTAGGAATATCACAAATGTATGACCGTTCATCTTTCTATCAAGCTCTTTGTTCTTTTAAATTGCTTTAAAATATTTATTTCTACTCCCTTATCCCACCTTCCTCTCTCCTGGTTGTTAGAAATGCCCCTTGTATTTTATAATACAAGGTTTTACAATAAACTTAGGCTCACAAGCCAGAGTTAAAAGAACTCTGTTCTAAATTACATTCCATTACTTTCTTACTTTGGGATTTTCCAAAAGACAAGAATCCAAGTGAAATAGTTTATTTAGTAGGTGATTCCATGAAATAATGGTGGGGGATGGGGGTGGGGGTAGGAAATGAGACAGAGAAGGGAAAGCAGCCAGTACAGGAAACATTAATAATCAGATCCAGGCTTCCCCGGTGGCGCAGTGGTTGAGAATCCGGTTCGATCCCTGGTCCTGGAAGATCCCACATGCCACGGAGCAACTAAGACCATGCACCACAACTACTGAGCCTGTGCTCTAGACCCCATGAGCCACAACTACTGAGCCTGCATGCTGCAACTACTGAAGTCGCAGGATCCTTAGGTGTGGCTCTCCTGCTCCTTAGTTGTGGCACATGTGCTCCTTAGTTTCAGGCAGCAGTCTCCTTAGTTGCAGCTGGCAGGGTCCTTAGTTGCAGCACATGGGTTCCTTAGTTGTGGCAGGTGGGATCCTTAGTTGTGGCATGTGAATTCTTAGTTGTGGCATGCATGTGGGATCTAGTTCCCTGACCAGGGATCAGACCCAGGCCCCCTGCCTTGGGACCTTGGAATCTTACCCACTGCACCACCAGGGAAGTCCCATCGGAGCATTCTTTATATCTCAGCTGCTAGATAAGTGGTTTGTGGGCACTGGACTGATTGTGCTATGGGCACTGGACTGATTGTGCTGGAACAGAAGTTCCATAACACCTTTTCTTATCTAATTATTATCTTATCTTATTTCTTATCTAATTATTATCATTATTAGACAGGTCTTTATTATCCTTCTCATGGAGAATAATCTCCAAATATGGTCCTTGGTTCCATTTTTTATCTCTACGTCTTACTCCAATTCCAGAGTCCAAAACTGTACACTTTCTTCAACTGCATTTTCAGAGCAGAATTTAGAGTTTGACACTCTGAGATACATTTTGGGCTAGTTCTTCACAGAACGTATATTTGGGATTTCTGGATAATAAACAAGTATGATCTAATAAAAATAGAAAACTTTGACTAATCCTGGAATGGGAATTCTTTGAGACTTTATTGCTTAGTGTAATCCCATTCATGTTATTACATTAGATAATTTTTTTTAAAGCTGCTAAAGTTTTCATTGGATGGATCAAAATAAACCTGTAGGAAAACCTGAACAAGTAGAGGCACAGTGAAACCTGCCCAACTTCTAACTGTACTTCTCAAGTTCTTAAGGAATCTCCAAGCTCTGAGACTCTAAATTGACTTAAAACACTTCAGTGGCCTCCAGCTGCTCACAGTTCACAGACCACGTCCTCAGTCGGGCTACAGGAGGACAGCCCTGCATTCTCTGTCTCTGCCACGTCTTCCTGCTGTACCTCCACCCAGACTTCACTACTCTTAGCTGCTCCCTGCATGTTCCCTGTGGCCACAGGGCTTTTGCACATGCTGCTCTCTGCCTGGAATACTGCTTTTCCCACTTGTCATCTGGTTAACTCTTCTCACCCTTCACCTCTCAGCTAGAATGTAGCCTTCTCAGGCAAACCCCCCAAAACAGGGCAGGATGCCCCTGGCCTACACACCATGCACTTGTCCTTCACAAGGTGGAATTTTATATTTATTTTGTGATAGGCCACTATCCCCAGCACTGAGCCCGAGTGTGGTTTATAGGCTCGCGAGAAATATTTACTATATGAGTGATCCAGTACTTGTATGACTATGAACAGTACCCGAAATAATGGTAATATAATAAAGGAAATTTCTCCCTCACACTGTAACAAACCTTCCACCCCGTCAGCCGTCCCTTCGGCTGTGCCTTCAGATTTCTAATGTGCGCCCACCGGGTGCTCCTCCTCCAGAGCTGCAGCTCACCTCCTTTCTTCCTTCTGCTCTCTGTTAAATGTCCCCTTTTGTAGAGAGGTTTTCCTGATCATCTGCCCCAAATAGCAACCTCCTTCAGACTCTATCCCTTTATTTTTTCATAGCATTTGTCTCTCTCTGGCATTATGTTGTATTTTGATTAGTGTATCATGTGTCTCCCACTAAAACACAGACTCCACAACAGTAGAGCTGTTAACTGTTTTGTTCACTGTTGTTTCCCTGCTCCTCTAGGAGCAGACTGACAGAATACTAATAAATATTTTGAATTATTAAAGTAAAAATAAGTTATTCTGGTTTTGTCTTAAAATGTCTTTTTTGAACTTTGTTGAAGAGTAATTGGGAAAAATTGACAAATATAATTGTATATATTTAGAGTGTATAACACGATTTGATATACATTTGTGAAATAATTACCAAGATCAGTATAATTAACAAATCCATCACCTCACATAATTAACGCTTTTTTTGTTGTTCTGAGAATACTAAGATTTACTCTCGGGACTTTTAAGTACACAGTAGCATGTTATTAACTATAGTCACCATGCCATACATTAGATCCTCAGAACTCATTCTTCTCATAACTGAAAATTTGTACCATTTGATCTATATCACCCCATTTCTCCCTCCCCCCAGCCTGTGGCAACTACCATTCTACTCTCTCTGTTTATACGAAATCAACTTTTTTTTTTTTACTTTGTCTGGCTTATTTCAACTAGAATAATGTCCTCCAGGTTCAACCATGGTGTTGCAAATTACAAGATTTCCTTCTTTTTAATGGTTGAAAAATATAAATATTCCATTGTACATAATGTGTACCACATTCTGTGCTTTAATGTGATTAAAAATCCATGTGCATTTTTATCAAGCTCTAAGGCACTAACATATTTTTTAATTGAAGTATAGTTGATTTCCAATATTGTTAGTTTCAGGTGTGCAGCAAAGTGATTCATATTTTTTTAGATTATAATCCATTATACGTTATTACAAGATCATTGGTATAATTCTCTGTGCAGTACAGCATATCCTTGTTGATTATCTGTTTTATATACAGTAGTTTGTTAATGCAGTACCCCCACTTCCTCACTTCCTCTCCTCTTTGGTAACCGTAAGTTTGTTTTCTATGTCTGTTGAGTCTGTTTTGCTATACACTTATTTGTATTAGTTTTTAGATTCCACATATAAGTGATATCATACATGACATGTCTTTCTCTAACTTATTTCACTAAGCATAATAATCTCTAGCTTCATCCACGTTGCTGCAAATGGCAGAATTTTATTCTTTTTTTATGGCTTACTAGAATTCTATTGTGTGTGTGTGTGTGTGTATATATATATATATATATATATATAAATCGGCAGGTGGACTCTCAACCACTGCGCCACCAGGAAAACCCCATTATATTTCTTTTTCAGTATACAGTACAGTGTGTTCACCACCAAAAGTTTAGTTTCTATCTGTCACCATACAACTGACCCCCTTTGCCCATTTCACACCCCCCTCCCACCCCTTCCCATCTGGTAACCACTACTCTGTTCTCAGTATCTCCAGGTTTGTTTGGTTTGGTTATTTATTTTGGTTTGTTTGCTTGTTTTTTTTTATATTCCATATGTGAGTGAAATCATACTGTATTTGTCTTTCTCCATCTGACTTACTTAATTTAGCATAAGATGTTCAAGGTCCATCCATGTTGTTGCAAATGGCAAGATTGCATTGTTTTATGGCTGAGTAGTATTTCATTGTATATATATATATCTCACATCTTCTCTATCCATCATCTGTTGATGGGCACTTAGGTTGTTTCCATATCTTGGATACTGTAAATCATGAACATAGAGGTGAATATAAATATTCACATTACTGTTTTCATATTCTTTGAATAAATACCCAGAAGTGGAATACCTGGATCATATGGTAGTTCTATTAAATTTTTGAGGAATCTTCATACTGTTCATAAGGGCTGCAGCAATTTAAAATTCTCGAATTTTATTAATTAAACCGGCTACATACTTTCTCTCATAATTCTCTTTTTTCTTTTCTTTTTTTTTTTTTTTTTTGTGGTACACGGGCCTCTCACTGTTGTGGCCTCTCATCTTTTTTTAAAGTGAAGTCTAGTTGATTTACAATGTTGTGCCAATTTCTGCTGTATAGCAAAGTGACTCAGTTATAGAAATATATGCAGTTTTTTAATATTCTTTTCCATTATGGTTTATCCTAGGAGATTGGATATAGTTTCCTGTGCTGTACAGTAGGGCCATATTGTTTATCCATTCTATATATAATAGTTTGCATCTACCGATCCCAAACTCCTAGTCCACCCCTCTCCCTCCCACCCAACCCTTGGAAGCCACAAATCTGTTCTCTATCTCTATGAATTTCTGCTTTGTAGGTAGGTTCATTTGTGCCATATTTTAGATTCCACATGTAAGTGATATCATATGGTATTTGTCTTTCTCTTTCTGACTTACTTCACTTAGTATGATAAACTCTAGTTGCATCCATGTTGCTGCAAATGGCAGTATTTTGTTCTTTTTAATGGCTGAGTAATATTCCATTGTATATGTGTACCACATTTTCTTTATCCATTCATCTGCCAATGGACATTTAGGTTGTTTCCATGTTTTGGCTATTGTGAATAGTGCTGCCATGAACACAGGGGTGTATGTATCTTTTTGAATTATAGTTTTGTCCGGGTATATGCCCAGGACTGGGATTGCTGGATCATATGGTAATTGTATTTTTAGTTTTCTGAGGCACCTCCATACTGTTCTCCATAGTGGCTGCACCAATTTACATTCCCACCAACAGTGTAGGAGGGTTCCCCTTTCTCCACACCCTCTCCAGCATTTACTGTTTGGAGACTTTTTTGATGATAGCCATTCTGACCAGTGTGAGGTGATACCTCACTGTAGTTCTGATTTGCATTTCTCTAATAATTAGTGGTATTGAGCATCCTTTCATGTGCCTACCGGCCATCTGTATGTCTTCTTTAGAGAAATGTCGATTAAGGTCTTCTACACATTTTTTATTGGGTTGTTTGTTTTTGAGTTGTATGAGCTGTTTGTATATTTTGGAGATTAAGCCCTTCTCAGTCGCATCATTTGCTAATATTTTCTCCCATTCTGTAGGTTTCTTCATTTTTCTTTTTTATGGTTTCCTTTGCTGTGCAAAATCTTGTAAGTTTGACTAGGTCCCATTTATTTATTTTTGTTTTTATTTCTATTGTCTTGGGAGACTGACCTAAGAAAACACTGCTGTAACTTATGTCAGAGAATGTTTTGCCTGTGCTCTCTTCTAGGAGTTTTATGGTATTATGTCTTATGTTTGAGTCACTAAGCCATTTTAAGTTTACTTTTGTGTATGGTGTGAGAGTGTATTCTAACTTCATTGATTTACATGCAGCTAACTTTCCCAGCACTACTTGCTGAAGAACTTCTTCCCATTTTATATTCTTGCCTCCTTTGTCAAAGATTAATTGACCATGTGGATTTATTTCTGGGCTCTCTATTCTGTTCCATTGATCCTTATGTCTATTTTTGTATCAATACCACACTGTTTTGATTACTGTAGTTTTGTAGTATTGTCTGAAGTCTGGGAGAGTTATGTCTCCTGCTTTGTTTTTTTTCCTCAGCATTGCTTTGGCAATTCTGGATCTTTTATGGTTCCATATAAATTTTTGCATTATTTGTTCTAGTTCTGTGAAAAATATCATGGGTAATTTGATAAGGATCACGTAAAATCCGCAGAATGCTTTGGGTAGTATTGTCATTTTAACAATATTAACTCTTCCAATCCAAGAGCATGGGATATCGTTCCATTTCTTTGAATCCTCTTTAATTTCCTTTATTAATGTTTGATAGTTCTCAGCATATAAGGCTTTTACCTCCTTGGTCAGGTTTATTCCTAGGTTTATTTTTGGTGCAATTTTATTTTATTTTATTTTATTTCATTTTAACATCTTTATTGGAGTATAATTTCTTTACAATAGTATGTTAGTTTCAGCTTCACAACAAAATGAATCAGTTATATATATACATATGTTCCCATATCTCTTGCCGCTTGCGTCTCCCTCCCTCCCACCCTCCCTATCCCACCCCTCTAGGCAGTCACAAAACACCGAGCTGATCTCCCTGTGCTATGCAGCTGCTTCCCACTAGCTCTCTGTCTTAGGTTTGGTAGTGTATATATGTCCAGGTCTCTCTCTCGCTTTGTCACAGTTTACCCTTCCCCCTCCCCATATCCTATTTCTTAATTGTTTTGGGTTTTTTATTGTAGGTCTTTTCCTTCTCTTGTGTTTCTTACCTAGAGAAGTTACTTTAGCAGTTGTTGAGAAGCTGGTTTGGTGGTGCTGAACTCTCTCAGCTTTTGCTTGTCTGTAAAGGTTTTAATTTCTCCATCAAATCTGAATGAGATCCTTGCTGGGTAGAGTAATCTTGGTTGTAGGTTTTTCTCCTTCATCACTTTCAATATGTCCTGCCACTCCCTTCTGGCTTGCAGAGTTTCTGCTGAAAGATCAGCTGTTAACCTTATGGGGATTCCCTTGTGTGTTATTTGTTGTTTTTCCCTTGCTGCTTTTAATATGTTTTCTTTGTATTTAATTTTTGACAGTTTGATTAATATGTGTCTTGGCATATTTCTCCTTGGATTTATCCTGTATGGGAATCTTTGTGCTTCCTCGAGTTGATTAACTATTTCCTTTCCCATATTAGGGAAGTTTTCAACTATAATCTCTTCAAATATTTTACGCTCGGACCAAAGCCCCGCCCGCTCTGGCGGGAGAGCAGACAAGCCTCTCGGGCTGGTGAGTGCCGGTCGGCCCTGATCCTCTGTGCGGGAATCTCTCCGCTTTGCCCTCCGCACACCTGTTGCTGTGCTCTCCTCCACGGCTGCAAAGCTCCCCCATTTCGCCACCCGCAGTCTCCGCCCGCGAAGGGGCTTCCTAGTGTGTGGACACTTTTCCTCCTTCACAGCTCCCTCCCGCTGGTGCAGGACCCGTCCCTATCCTTTTGTCTCTGTTTATTCTTTTTTCTTTTGCCCTACCCAGGTACGTGGGGGGGTTTCTTGCCTTTTGGGAGGTCTGAGGTCTTCTGCCAGCGTTCAATAGGTGTTCTGTAGGAGTTGTTCCACGTGTAGATCTTGGTGCAATTTTAAAAGGTGGTTTGTTTTTTTTAATTCCCTTTCTAATTCATTGTTAAAGAAATGCAACCAATTTCTGAATGTTACTCTTATGTCCTGCTACTTTGCTGAATTCATTTATTAGATCTAGTAGTTTTTGTATGGAGTCCTTAGGGTTTTCTATATATAGTATCCTGTCATCTGCATATAGTGACAATTTTACCTCTTCCCTTCCAATTTGGATACCTTTTATTTCTTTTTCTTGTATGATTACTGTGACCAGGACTTCCAATACTATGTTGGATAGAAGTAGTGAGAGTGGGCATCCTTGTCTTGTTCCAGATTTTAGAAGGAAGGCTTTCAGCTTTTCACCATTAAGTATTATATTGGCTGTGGGTTCGTCATAAATAGCTTTTACTATGTTGAGATATGTCCCCTGTATACCCACTTCGGTAAGTGTTTTTGTCATGAATGGATGTTGAATTTTGTCAAATACTTTTTCTGCATCTATTGAGATAATCATGTGGTTTTTTGCTTTTCTTTTTTTAATGTGGTGTATTACACTGATTGATTTGCATATATTGAACCATCCTTGTGAACTTGGGATGAATCCCACTTGGTCATGGTGTATGATCTTTTTTATGTGTTGTTGGATTCAGTTTGCTAATATCTTATTGAGAATTTTTGCATCTATATTCATCAAAGATATTGGCCTGTAATTTTCTTTCTTGGTGGTGTCTTTGTTTGGTTTTGGTATCAGGGTGATGGTGGATTCATAGAATGTGTTTGGGAGTGTTCCCTCCTCTTCAGTCTTTCTCAAGATTTTGAGAAGAATTGGTGTAAGTTCTTCTTTGTATGTTTGGAAGAATTCACCTGTGAAGCCATCTGGTCCTGAAGTTTTGTTTTGTAGGGAGTTTTAAAATTACAGATTCTTTTTCACTTCTAGTGATTGGTCTGTTCAAATTACCTGTTTCTCCTTGATTCAGTTTTGGTGGGCTATGTTTTTAGAAATTTGTCCATTTCTTCTAGGTTGTCAAATTTGTTGGCATATAGTTGTTCATAGCAATCTCTTAGGGTTTTTTTTGTATTTCTGTGGTATCAATTGAGATTTCTCCTTTTTCCCTTCTTTTTTTGTTTATTTGGGTTCTCTCTCTTTTCTTCTCGGTGAGTGTGGCCAGAGGTTTGTCAATTTTGTTTACCATTTCAAAGAACCAGCTCTTGGTTTTATTGATCTTCTCTATTTTTTAACCTCTATTTTATTTATTTTCTCCCTGATCTTTATTATTTCCTTCCTAATACTGACTTTTTGTTGTTCCTTTTCTAATTCTTTTAGGTGGTAGGTTAGGTTTTTTATTTGAGACTTTTCTTGTTTTTAAGGAAAGTCATATTGCTATGACCTTCCCTCTAAGAACTGCTTTTGCTGCATTCCATAGATTTTGTGTGGTTGTGTTTTCATTGTCATTTGTCTCAAGGTATTTTTAAATTTCCTTTTTGATTTCCTTGTTGACTCATTGGTGTTTTAGAAGCATGTTGTTTAGTCTCCATGTAATCATTTTTTTTTCTCATTTCTTTTCCCATGGTAGGTTTCTAGTTTCATGCCCTTGTACATACTACAGCTTCTTTATCCAATCACTGTTGATGGACACTTGGATTGTTTCCATGTCTTCACTATTGTAAATAATGCTGCTATGAACATTGGGGTACATGTATTTTTTCAAATTAGTGTTCTTATTTTTTTCCAGATATGAAATTGCTGGATCATATGATAGTTCTATTTTTAGTTTTTTAAGGATCCTCCATACTGTCTTCACAGTGGCTGCACCAATTTACTCCCACCAATAGTATAGGAGGACTCCTTTTTCTCCATACCCTCTCCAGCATTTATTATTGTAGACGTTTTGATGATGACCATTCAGACTGGGGTGAGGTGGCACCTCATGCACCTTTGATTTTCATTTCTCTAATAATCAGCAGTGTTGAATGTCTTTTCATGGGCCTGTTAACTATCTGTTAACTATCTGTTTTCCAGCTTCATTGGAAAACTGTCTATTTTAGACTTCTGCCCATTTTTGTTTGGGTTGTTTGTGTTTTGATATTGAGTTGTATGAGCTGTTTGTATATTTTGGTTATTAACCCTTTGTTGGTTGCATTATTTGCAAATATTTTCTCCCATTCTGTAGGTTGTCTTTTAATTTCATTGATGGTTTCCTAGCACTAACATATTTTTGAACTGTTCTGACTTTTGCCTCAATGAAGCCTCGAGTGAGAATGTTTTTAGTTTGAAACAGTTAGTACATACTTGGTGCTAGGGTCTGTTCTATTTTATTTTTTTCCTATTTATTTGCTGTATCTTTATATCTTCCATAGTTACTAGAACAGTGAATAATGAGTTCAAGTAAGATGTTATCATTTAAAAAAAATAAAATGTGGAATGGTTCTAAATTATTGAGACAAGTATTCTTCTGTGACTGATACATTGGCCCTGAGGGAAATTGCTAAAGAGGAATCTTCAAGAATAAGAGCATAATTGGAAAAAGAATGTAATATTGACAGGCAGGTTGGTAGGGTCATTATTAAAAGCACAGGCTCTGGAATAATACTGGGTTTAAGTCCTGGGTCTGCTGTTGAGGGTTAAAAGTTATTGGACTTCTCTGTGCCTCAGTTCCCTCATCTGCGATCTGGGGATATTAATAGTGCCCACCTTCTAGGATTATTGTGAGATTAAAAGTGGTGATGCCTGTTGAGTGCTTGTAACAGTGCCTGACTGGCATATGGTAAGCACTCACTAGACAATAGTGATTGTTTGCTATTAGTCTGAAATGTGAAAGGATAGTGCTCATTTGAATATATAGATTGTATTGTGCCTAATAATCAGATTAATTTCTTAATAGTCACAGTAGAGAAGAATTACTTATGCTGTGTATACATATAGCTCCTTCTCCCTCTCCATCTCTATATTTGCTCCCTGTGAGGCTGCCTTGGTACTAATAGGGACTCGGATTTTTCTACCTGCCAGGCCCAAGCAGCTGAGGAGTGTGAAAGGGAAAAAAGTGCTAAGCATGCAAAGGCAGGGAATGAGAGGAACAGAGCTTTCCATAATCGTGCCTTGATGGGTGGGATGTGAGAATACTTTCGCTTGTAATTGCTTCTGTTTATGGCTTCTCTGTCCCGTGGGGTATGATTTACCTGAATAATAGCACCCTTCCCTGCACTCAATAACTGCCCCTCCCCAACCGAATTGTTTTATTACAGTATCTGCTTTGGAGGGAATTTTGAGTGAACTCAGGATTTAATTGCACAAATTGAACTCTAAATACATCTATTTAAAATTTATTTTTTATCAAAATATAGTTGATTTACAATGTTGTTGTTAGTTTCAGGTGTACAGCAAAGTGATTCAGTTATATATACATATATTCTTTTTCAGATTTTTTCCCATATAGGTTACTTAAAAATATTGAGTATAGTTCCCTGTGTTATACAATAGGTCCTTATTGTTTACCTATTTTAGTGTGTATATGTTACTCCCAAATTCCTAATTTATCGCTTCCCTGCTTTCCCCTTTGGTAACCATAAGTTTGTTTTCTATGTCTGTGAGTCTGTTTCTTTTTTGTAAATAAATTCATTTGTATCATTTTTTTAGATTCTACATATGAGTGCTATCATATGATACTTGTTTTTCTCTGTCTGACTTCATTAGTATGATAATCTCTATGTCCATCCATGTTGCTGCAAGTGGCATTATTTCATCCTTTTTATGGCTAATAGTCCATTATATCTATATCTTTATATATATCTATATATATTTATATATCACATCTTTATCCATTCCTCTGTTGATGGGCACTTTGGTTGCTTCCATGTCTTGGCTATTGTAAATAGTACTGCAATGAATATTAAGGTGCATGTATCTTTTTGAATTATGGTTTTCTCTTGGATATATGCCCAGAAGTAGGATTGCAGAATCATATGGTAGCTCTATGTTTAGTTTTTTAAGGAACCTCCATACTGTTCTCCATAGTGACTGCACCAATTTACATTCCCATCAACAGTGTAGGAGGGTTCTCTTTTCTCCACACCCTCTCCAGCATTTATTATTTGTAGACTCTTTCATCATGGCCATTCCGACTGGTGTGAAGTGATATCTCATGGTAGTTTTGATTTGCATTTCTCTAATAATTAGCAATATTGAGCATTTTTTCATGTGCCTTTTGGCTATCCATATGTCTTCTTTGGAGAAATGTCTATCTAGATTCTGCCCATTTTTTGATCGAGTTGTGTGTTTTGTTGATATTGAGTTATATTAGCTCTTTATATATTTTGGATATTAAGCCCTTATCAGATGCATCATTTACAAACATATTCTCCCGTTCAGTAGGTTAACTTTTCAATTTGTTGATTATTTTCTTCACTGTGCTAAAGCTTTTAAGTTTAATTAGGTCCATTTGTTTATTTTTGCTATTGTTCCCTTGCCTGAGGTGACAGATCCAGAAAGATATTGCTAAGACTTATGTCAAAGAGGGCACTGGCTATGTTTTCTTCTAGGAGTTTTATGGTTTCTGGTCTTACATTTAGATCTTTAATCCATTTTCAGTTTATTTTTGTATATAGTGTGAGAAAATGTTCTAATTTTATTCTTTCACATGTAACTGTTTTCCCAACACCACTTGTTGAAGAGCCTGTCTTTTCCCCATTGTATATTCTTGTCTCCTTTTTCATAGGTTAATTGGCCATATGTGCGTTGTTTCATTTCTGGGCTCTCTATTCTGTTCCATTGGTCTATGTATCTGTTTTGTGCCAGTATCACAGTGGTTTTTTTTGTTTTGTTTTTGTTTTTGTTTTTGCAGTACACGGGCCTCTCACTGTTGTGGCCTCTCCCGTTGTGGAGCACAGGCTCTGGACGTGCAGGCTCAGCGGCCATGGCTCACGGGCCCAGCCGCTCCGCGGCATGTGAGATCCTCCCCGACTGGGGCACGAACCCATGTCCTCTGCATCAGCAGACGGACTCTCAACCACTGTGCCATCAGGGAAGCCCCATAGTGTTTTGATTACTGTAGCTTTGTAGTATAGTCTGAGGTCAGCAAGTGTGATACCTCCAGCTTTGTTCTTTTTTTTTCAAGATTGCTTTGGCTCTTTGGGGTCTTTTGTGGTTCCATACAAATTTTAGCATTATTTGTTCTAGTTCTGTGAAAAATGTCATTGGTATTTTGATAGTTATTGCATTAAATCTGTAGACTGCCTTGAGTAGAATGAACATTTAAAATTTTTTAATCCTTCCAATCCATGAACATGTGATATCTTTCCATTTATTTATTCAATTCCTTAATCAATGTCTTATAGTTTTCAGAGTATGGGTCTTTCACCTCCTTGGTTAAGTTTTTTTGTAGGTGTTTTATTCTTTTTGATGCAATTTTAAGTGACATTATTTGCTTGCTTTCTCTTTATGATAGTTCATTATTAGTATTTAGAAAAGCAACAGATTTCTGTATATTAATCTTGTATCTTGCAACTTCAGTGAATTCATTTATTAGCTCTTATAGTTTTCTGGTGGAGACTTCAGGGTTTTCTATACATGTCATCTGAAAATAGTGACAGTTTTACTTCTTCCCTTCCAATTTGGATTCCTTTTATTTCTTTTTCTTGTCTAATTGCTATAGCTAGGATATCCAATATTATGTTAAATAGAAATGGTGAGAGTGGGCATATTTGTCTTGAAATAGAAATGGTGAGAGTGGGCATACTTGTCTTGTTTTAGTTTTTCACCATTGTGCATGATGTTAGCTGTGGGTTTGTAACAAATGGCTTTTATTTTGTTGTGGTATGTTCCCTCTATATCAACTTTTTTGAGTTTTTGTCATGAATGGGTGTTGAATTTTGTCCAATGCTTTTCTGCATCTATTGAGATGAGCATGTGATTTTTACCCTTCTTTTTGTTATTGTGGTGTATCACATTGATTGATTTGTGGATATTGAACCATCATAGCATCCCTGCTATAAATCCCACTGGCTCACAGTGAACTATCCTTTTTATATATTGTTGAATTTGGTTTGCTAATATTTTGTTGAGGATTATTGCACCTTTATTAATCAGAGATATTTGGGTTGTAATTTTCTTTTTTCTGTAGTGTCTGTCTTGTTTTGGTATCAGGATAATCGTAGCCTTGTAGAATGAATTTGGGAGTATTTCCTCCTCTTAAGTTTTTTGGGATACTTTGAGAAGGATAGGTATTAACTCTTCTTTATATGCTTGGTAGAATTTCCCTGAGCTGTTTGGTCTTGGACTTCCGTTTGCTGGACATTTTGTTGTTGTTCCAAATTTAGTTTCACTACTAGTGATTGGTCTTGTTCAGATTGTCTGTTTCTTCCTGATTCAGTCTTGGCATGTGTATTTTTCTAGAAATTTGTCCATTTCTTCTAGATTGTCCAATTTGTTGGCATATAACCCTTTGTAGTATTCTCTTATGATTTTTTTGTATCGCTATGGTATTGGTTATTTCTCCTCTTTCATTTCTTATTCTGCTTATTTGGGTCCTTGCAGTTTTGTTCTTAATAAGCATTGCTAAAGGCTTACCAATTTTGTTTTCCTTTTAAAAAAAAAGCTAGCCCTTGGTTTCATAGATTTATTCTATTTTTTTTGTTGTTGTTTTTCTCAATTTTATTTATTCCCACTCTGATCTTTTTATAATCTCCTTCCTCTGCTGACTTTGGGCTTAGTTTGTTCTTCTTTTTCTAAGGTTAAGATGTTTATTTGAGAGATTTTTCTTGTTTCTTGAGGTAGGCCTGTATCATTATAAACTTCCCTCTGAGAACTTCTTTTGCTTTTTCCCATAGATTTTGGAAAGTTGTGCTTTTATTTTCATTTGTTTCAAGGTATTTTCTGATTTTGTCTTTGAATTCTTCATTGACCCATTAGTTTTTTTCATAGCATGTTGTTTAGTCTCCCCATGTTTGTTTTCCCCCTTTTTTTCCTGTAATTGATTTCTAGTTTCATGCCATTGTGGTTGGAAAAGATGCTTGATATAATTTGTATCCTCTTAAATTTCTTGAGACTTGTTTTGTAGCCTAGAATATGACCTACCCTGGAGAAAATTTTATGTGCACTTGAAAAGAATGTGTATTTTGCCTTTTTTGGATGCAATGTCCTGTAATGTCTATTAAATCCAACTGATCTAATGTGTTATTTAAGGCCAGTGTTTCTTTATTGATTTTCTGTTCAGAAAATCTGTCCATTGATGTAAGTGGGGTGTTAAAGTCCCTTCATATTATTGTATTACTGTCAGTTTATCCCTTTATATCCATTAATACTTGCTTTAGTTATTTAGGTGCTCCGTACTAGATGTGTATATGTTTACGAATGTTCTGTCTCTTTTTGTATCGATCCTTTATCATTATATAATTGCTTCTTTGTTTTTTATTATAGACTTTGTTTTGAAGTCTATATTGTCAGATATGAGTATTGCTACCACAGTTTTCCTTTTGTTTCACATGGAATATCTTTTTCCATCCCCTCACTTTCAGTCTGTGTGTGTCTTTAGCTATGAAGTGAGTCTCTTGTAGGCAGCATATAGATGGGTCTTTTTTTTTTCTATCCAATCAGCCACTCTATGTATCTGGTTTGGGGCATTTAGTCCAAGTGATTATTGATAGGTATGTACTTATTGCCATTTTGTTATTTGTTTTCTGGGGTTTTTTTTGTAGTTCTTCTCTGTTCTTTTCATTTTCTTTTAGTCTCTTACCTTATGCTTTGATGACCCTCATTAGTGTTAAGTTTGTATTCCTCTCTAGTGTTTGTATATCTATTATAGGTTTGATTTGTGGTTACTATGCAGGTCATATATGTTGACCTGTATCTACTTGTTTTAAATTGATAGTCATTTAAATTCAAATACATTCTCTAAAAGCTCTACATTTTTTACTCCCTTTCCCAAGCTTTGTGTTTTTGGTGTCATGTTTTGTTTTGTTTGCAGTACGCGGGCCTCTCACTGTTGTGGCCTCTCCCGTTGCGGAGCACAGGCTCCAGACGTACAGGCTCAGCGGCCATGGCTCACGGGCCCAGCCACTCCACAGCACGTGGGATCTTCCTGGACCGGGGCATGAACCCATGTCCCCTGCATCAGCAGTCAGACTCTCAACCACTGTGCTACCAGGGAAGCCCCAGGTGTCATATTTTAAATCATCGTGGCTATCCCTAAATATTTATTGTAATTATAGTTGATTTTACAATTTTTGTGTTTTAATCTTTTAACCTATTAATCTTATTTAATGGTTGACCCACAGCCTTTACCAGAAGGATTTTCCCCTTCCTATAATTTCTTCCTTCTTGTAGTAGCCTTTTCTTTTTCACTGAAAGAAGACCCTTTAACACTTCTTGAAAGGTTGTTTTGGTAATGATGAACTCCTTTAGTTTTTATTTGTCTGATAAGCCCTTTATCTTCTTCAATTGTGAATGACAGCCTTGCTGGGTAGAGTATCCTAAGTGGTAGTTTTTTTTTTCCCTTTCAGTACTTTGAATATATCATACCACTCCCTTCTGGCCTGCAATGTTTCTGCAGAAAGATCAGCTGAAAGCCTTATGGGAGCTCCCTGTAACTGTTTTGACTCTTTGTTTTTCTCTTGCTGCTTTTAGAATCCTCTCTTTAACTTTTGCCATTTTAATTATGATAGGTCTTGGTGGGAGTCTCATTGTGTTCATCTTGCTTGGGACCCTCTGTGCTTCCTATACCTGAATATCTGTTTCCTTCTTTGGTGTCAGGAAATTTTTGAGCCATGATTTCATCAAATACATTTTGTACCCCTTTCTCTCTCTCTTCTCCTTCTGGGACCCATATTATATGAATGTTAGTATGCATGATGTTGACCTAGAGGTTCCTTAAACTAGCCTCATTTTTTAAAAATTGTTTTTTTTTTTTTGGTGTTCTGATTGGGTAATTTCCATTATTCTATCTCCCAGATCACTAATATATCTTCTGTATCACCTCATCTGCTGTTAATTCCCTCTACTGTACTTTTCATACCAGTTATTGTATTCTTCAGTTCTTTTTTTTAATATTTTCTAGTTCTTTATTAAAATTCTCACTGTGTTCTTGTATTCTTTTTTTCCCCAAGTTCAGTTAGCATTTTCATTACTATTGCTTTGAACTCTTTATCAGGTAAATTATTTACCTCTGTTTCATTAAGATTTTCTTTTCAGGGTTTTTTCTTGTTATTTCTTTTGAGATGTATTCTTCTCTGTCTTCTCATTTTGTTTGACTTCCTCTATCTCTGTAAAATTAGGTGAAACAGTTACCTACTCTGATCTTGAAAGTGTGTCCTTGTGTGGGACTGTCCCTATGACGTCTGTGTGTACCCAGTGGCTTTGGTGGGAGAGCTGGGTCTGACATTAGCATAGGCCATGTCTTCTCCCAGTGTGCGCTAGCAGCTACCACCTTGGTGGGAGGTAGGGGCAGAGTTGGAGGGGCTAGAGCCAGAGCCAGGTGCAAGCTGGGGCTTCTCCTCTGCTCAGTGGCCATCACCACCCTGTCAAGGGTGCGGT
This sequence comes from Neophocaena asiaeorientalis asiaeorientalis, assembly GCF_003031525.2. NCBI lineage: Eukaryota > Metazoa > Chordata > Mammalia > Artiodactyla > Phocoenidae > Neophocaena > Neophocaena asiaeorientalis. The sequence continues at coordinate 1,528,897 of NW_020173951.1, forward strand.
CAGAGCCACAGGGGCTGGAACAGAAGCCCTGAGGAAGTTGGGTTTCTTCCAGGTGTGATGGCAGTCTCAGCCTTGGTTTGGGATATAGATTCAGGGCCTGAGGGCTTGAGACTGTACTTCTTTTCTGATTTCACTTTATCCCTGATGTGCTTGCTTGGCTAGAGGCTGGGTTGTGGCTGGAGGGGTTGATATCACACTACTGAGCTGAGTTTGCTCCCTCCCAAGAGTGCACAGGGACACATGTGCTGGCAATGGCTGCCTACACCCTGGTCAGAGGCAGGGCTTGGATCCAATCCAGCTCTGTTCCCTCCAAGTGTGCACACTCTCATAGTTAGTGGCACCCTCTGCCTTAGTGGGAAGCAGTGCTGGAGCAAGAGGGGCTAGAGCAGGAGCCAGGTGAGGGGTGGGCAGGGGGTGTCATGCAGCAGTCCTGGCTAGCTGGTCAGAGCCCCTGGCAGCTTTCAATGTGCTTCCTCCACACTTTGACTGGGAGCAAGCAAGTCTGTGTGCTCTTCAAGAGCAGAGGCCCAGTTTCTTACAGCCCTTTGGTAAGGCCCACTGGGTTTCAAACCAGCTAAGGGGTTTGTCTTCCAGTGTTGTATCCCAGGGCTGGACTGTCCAATGTGGGGCTGGAATCTCTCGCTCCCCAGAGAGGATCCCTGAGCCTGTGATGTCCCCTCCTCTCCTGTGTCCCTGCTAAGGGTGAAGGTCCCGACCACATCGCTTCTCCCTTCCTACCGGACTCCGTGTGGATCTTTCTTTACAGCCTTGGTTGCAGAAGAGCTGTTCTGCTCTTCCCCAGGTTGATTTCAGCAAGAGTTGTCGTTTGGATGTGTTCATGAGTGGAGGTGAGCCCAGCATGCTCCTAACCTGCCACCTTGATCATCACACCTCCCATGGACCATTTGTTTAATTGCCCACACTCCTCACCGTATTTATATTTAATTGGTTTCCATTATAGGCCTCTTAATAGCATCCATGAAGCATTAGGATTAGAGGAACCTGAAAAAGACCATTTAATTTGTTTTCCTTTCTTGAAGCCAAGACCTAATAAATGCTTATTTGGTTTATTTTTCGCCATCTTCATGACAGGTTAAGGGGAAAACATCTTTTAGAAAAGTGATTTATAAATTCTTTTCATTTTGTGCCTATAAAAATTTCTTTACCAAGAAAGACAAAAAACCAAAAGTGTTCCTATGTCAAATGTAGTCCTTCTCTTATGACTTGACATTTGTTTTGGATTTTAGTGGCCATGCAAAGCAGCTGGTCACTACTTACCATTTAATAATTTTTCACATAGTGAAAAATTCTTTAAGTCTTTTTTTCTAAATTTATTTCCTATTTATTCATAGTTCTAACAATTTAAATCAAACTTATAGATATTCCACAAAAGAATCTTCTCATTCCAAACCTTCCATGTCTTAGGAAAGTTGCATGAATTAATCTGATAAGGAGGAATCCCAATTTCTTTTTTAAAGTGTAATTTCAGTGTAGCATTTTTGACTCAAATATATATTTTTACTTCAGGACTGATGGAGCAAATTAAAATTCTAAATGACCCCAAAATATTTTCCAATCTTTCTTCTCTTCCCATTCTCCTTCCCCATGATCACCCTCACTACAAATCCTGGAGTTCCATACACAGTTGGGCTTCAGGCAATTTGGAAAGAATTGATCAAAAGTAAATTGGTTGTGGCGATAATATAATCAAAATAAAGAAATTACTATGAATAATTATTTTTCATCACTGATTTTTAAAATTTATTGCTAATTTTCAGGAATTTTTACATTGTTTTTGGACATATAAACATTTTAACTTATTTAAAATATTTTCCTTTTATTCCCTGTGTATTTGGTATGTTATTTAATTCATTTTCAGTTATTGTGGTTATTGTACAGTTGAAATGTGACGCTGGTTGGGTTGTTTAGGTAAATATTTGTAAGTGATAGTATAGTAATGTGTTTATTGACCTAGGAGCCTATCTACAATATATTGTTAATTGAAAAGTTAGATTACCACTTATATGTATATAATATATATAATCTCCTATTTAAAACAGAATTATCTAAAAATATTGTCAAATCTGGCAGGCTTTCTATTGTTTCTTTATTACAAAAGCAGTGTATTCTGTTGACCTGAAATAACTAGATCGCCAGATATTTCTCCAACCAAGATGAGTTTATTCTGGATCAGCAGAGAATTGCAGCTTCGGGGTCTACAACCATGGTGAGCTACATGCAAGTCCCAGCACACTGGGGGAAGGAGAACACTTTTACAGAGAGGAAGAGGAATTCAGGAGGGCTGTAGTAAACAGAGTCCATAGCTTTTCATGGACTGAGTCCTTGCTGGGAAAGAAGAGTCTTTCTTCTTGTTGGGCTCAGCTATCATTGCAGGGCACCAGAGCCACCACTCTGGTCTCTCAACTCTATTTAATTGAGGTTTCTATATATCAATTTTCATATTTTTCCCTTTTGTTCAAGACCTTTCTCTGAAAGTATCACTGATCAGGAGTCAGGTTTTCTAGTTTCAGCAGCTTTTTTGTCCCTCCAAGTCAGGAAAGACCTTTCCTGGGTGTGGTTTCTCACATCAGAAGGAAAGTACACAGATTGGAAACCTACTGATGTCACACTCAAGTAACAAGCAAGGGTGGGAGGGAGAACTCTCAGGCACTTTTTATCTAAAGCCCATACGTTATCAAGACCAAGGACACTGGAGATCACATGATGGTGTTATGTCATCATCAAACATTTGGTGACAAACTTCCAACAGACCTGGTCCAGCTATCTTGCAAAAGCTGTGTCGTCAGATGTCATCTGCTCCAATTCTGGGAAATCTTTACTTTCAGGTCACCAGGTGATGTGCAGGTTCAGTCAGGGTTTGGTGCTTTCTTTGGGTGTGTCATGAGAATCCAAAGAGAGTCTTCCTTGGAGTTTTGTGGCACAAGGGTTGGTTAACAGTACTTCATGGGGCCTTTTCAGCAAGAGTGAAGAGCATTTATTCTGGAGGTGTCTATTTCAATAGACAAAATCTCCAGGTTGCAATGTGTGATGCTTAAAGTCTTTGTCTCTTGAGAGCACACTGAGAAAAGATTGCTCTACCCAAAACATGGTTGTTTTGGGGGGGGGGGTTTGTGGTACACAGGCCTCTCACTGTTGTGGCCTTTCCCGTTGTGGAGCACAGGATCTGGACGTGCAGGCTCAGTGGCCATGGCTCACGGGGCCAGCCACTCTGCAGCATGTGGGATCTTCCCAGACCGGGGCATGAACCCGTGTCCCCTGCATCGGCAGGCAGATCCTCAACCACTGCACCACCAGGGAAGCCCAACATGGGTTTTTTTTGTTTTTTGTTATTTTTAATAGAAGCAATTAGGGCTTTGCAATGTTGGAGCACCTCTCCTTTTATCAGTTGTGGGTCAAAAGAAGCAGGAGCCTAGTGCATTGGGTGTCCTGTGACTACCTCAAAGGGTGAGAGTTTGAGTTCCGAAAGGGTGGATCTGAGATTTAGAACGACCAACATGAATGCTGTTGGCCAAGGTGTTTGGAGGGCCTCTAAAAATTTTGCCAGTTGAGTCCTATAATGCCATTATTGCATTCAACTAAACCAGAAGATTGAGGATGGTAATCACAGTGAAAGTGCTATAAGACAAGCCAAAGAGTACAGATGTGCTGAAGCACCTGGCCAGTAAAATGGGTTTCTTGATCCCTATGAAGTTTGAAAGAAGTTCCCCAGATAGGGATAATCTTTTACAAAAGGACTTTAGCCACAGAGGAGGCGGTAGCCTGTCTGCAAGGGAAGGCTTCAGTTCAGTGTGAAAACATACAGACCAACACTAAAACATATTTACATCCATGAAACAGAGGAAGTTGTATGAAATCCATTTGCCAGAACTTGAATGGTCCATTAGGCAATTTAAAATGTCCGGGAGCAGTATGAACAGTTTCTCTGGGTTGTATTTTAGGTGGGACAAGTGAGGCAGGCACCTTTTGTAGCCTCATTTATGTTTCCCCACCAGTATTGATTCATGAAGGCTGTCATTTTGTCAGTAGGCCAGTGGTTGAATGCATGCACAGTGGTGAGGAGTGAGAATTTTAGAGTCTTAGGTGGGACTGGGTTGTTATTTGGTTCAAACCAGAGGTTTCTCTTTTATCAAAACAAAAATTGTTGAATTTCCAACAATTTCCAATTGTTGTTTTTCCTTTCCTGAGGCTAGTTGTTGGGCTTCTCTAGCCAGTTTTTCTAAACTATCATTTGGGAAAATATCCCTTTGGACCGTGACAGAGGTTTGGCTACTGTTGGTCCCTTTAAGGGCAGCATTCCTTGCAGAAATGTCAGCAAGGTGATTTCCCCTGGCTTCCAGAGAGTCAAGTTTAGAATGCCCTGGAATCTAAGTGGCAGGTAGCAGTATTACATTTAATAATTCCTGAACATAGGGGCCAGTTTAAATTTCATTTCCTCTGGAAGTAAGGAAGACACATTTCTTCCACATTATTTCAAAATCATGAGCTACTCTGAAAGCATATCAGTATAAATATTGGCAGTTTGGTCCTAGGCTGAAGTACAAGCCCATGTAAGAGTACAATTCATCCTGTTGGGTTGAAGTAGCCATAGGTAAAGATGCTGACTCAACAACATTAAAATAAGTTGTAATAGCATCCTCAGCAGAGTATTTGCCATTGTCACCTTTTAAATAAGAACAACCAGTGAACCATGAAAAGTCACCTTTACCCAAGGATTTTCTGTAGGTCATTTCAAGGAGTCAGGAGGTGGTCCATCAGCGTTAAACAGTCATAAGGGAATTAATCAGTGATGGAGGGATGAAAAGTAGCCAGGTTAAGGTTATTACAATGTAAAAGAATTATGTGAGGGACAGGTAACAAAAATACTTCATAAGAGGTGAGGTGGCTTGATGAGAAGTGTTGGGCATAATGAGAATTCCGAAGGGATTCTGCTGCATGAGGTACAAAAATGGTTAAAGGGTATACTATAATTTTCTCAGTAGCCTTCACCAAAAGAGCAGTAGCTATAATGGCTCTAAAGCAAGGCGGGTATCCCTGTGCCACAGGGTCCAGTTGCTGACTATAATATACGACGGGTTGATGGTGGTCCCCGTGTTTTTGGGTCAGTACCGCAAGGGCATTACCTTCCTTTTCATATACAAAAGGAAAAGGGGAATCTGATAATTGGGATGCCCAAGAGCAGGTGGGTTCATCAAACTCTCTTTTAAGGCCTTGAAAGCTATGTCATCCAGTTCTTCCCATAAAATTGAGTTCGGGTTGTTATTGTTGAGAGGTTTGGCCGTAAGGGAGAAATTTGGAATCCAGTTTTGGCAATCACCAACTAGCCTGAGAAAACCTCGAAGTTGGTGCTTAGTTTTGGGTTTGGGGAAACTTAGGACAGCATGAAGTCTATCTGGATCTGGGTGTAGCTCCTGTTCTAAGCTGCCCTAAAAGTGGAACCTGGGTTTGGCAAACTGCAATGTTTTTTTGGTGACCTTATGTCCCCTTAAGGCTAAAAGCTGTAACAAGTGAATGCTGTCTTCCTGTGAGGAGGCTTGAGAAGGAAAGCAAAGAAGCAAGTCATCTACATACTGCAACAAAGTAGAAACTCTAGGGAATTTTATATCACTCAGATCAGCCTTCAGGATTTGTGAGAAATAAAAAGGATTCAGCAAAATCCTGAGGTACTACTGCCCAGGTGAATTATTTTCTTCCTAAGTGAAGGCAAAAGGGTATTGGCCACGCCCCCTCGATGTCCTTGCCATACTTCGTGCCACAGTCTCCAGATCCCAGCCTCCGCTTCCTCTCGCCATGGATCCCAACTGCTCCTGCACCGCTGGTGGATCCTGCACGTGTGCCGGCTCCTGCAAATGCAAAGAGTGCAAATGCACCTCCTGCAAGAAGAGCTGCTGCTCCTGCTGCCCTCCGGGCTGCGCCAAGTGTGCCCAGGGCTGCATCTGCAAAGGGGCCTCGGACAAGCTGCTGTGCCTGATGTCGCGGAGAGCCTGCCCTGGTTGTAAATAGAGCAACCAGGACAAACCTACATTCCTCTTTTTTTTTTTTTTTTTTT
>NW_020173951.1:1534983-1586555 GCF_003031525.2 Neophocaena asiaeorientalis asiaeorientalis
TTTTTTTTTTTTTTTTTGTCCTATAAAATACAAGAATGATAATAAAAGTGGCTGGCTTTAAAAAAAAAAAGGGTATTGGCCAGCTTCATCATCTAGAATACTAAAGAATGTACTGCATAAATCAATTTCAGTAAAGAACTGACTTCCAGTTGGAATGGATGTTAGTAATGTACCAGGATTAGGAACAACAGGGTACCCAGAGATAACAATGTTGTGTATTGCTCAGAGGTGTTACTGACCAGGGTTCTTGGCCTCCTTAATCCATAGAAATTGATAAAAGGCCAGATGAGAAGTTCAGATAAGCTTTATTGGGACTCATGCTGCAGCAGGAGGGAGCAAAAACAAGTAACAGCGTCCCTTGCTCGCTCCCTAAGCCTGGGGGTGGGGGGAAGGAGCGAGCTGGTCCCTTAAATGGGGTGAGCCTAGCGGGAGATACATGGGTCAGACTGGAGAGGTGGCTTCGGTGGTCTGCCCCCCCCACTTGGTGGTGCTGTGTGCAGGGATCATGCAGAGGACCTGCTTTTGATACTGACACCTCAGAAGTGGCAGTTGGGTTTTTGGTCTTTTTGTATCTTGTTGTTCATAATTTGTACCAACTACACATGTAAGCAGTTATTTTTAGTCCCTTAGAGTTTCTTTGTATTTTGTTGCTCAAGGAGACTAAGAGACCTTTGCCCAGGTGTAAGTAAGTACTGCAGCAAAGGGTCCCAGGTCCCAGGTCCCACCCTATTTCAGAGGTCCTGGACAAACCTCCACCCTCAGCCCTTAAGTTTTCTTACCAGTAAAATAGCTATGTTATAGGGACAACGAACGGATAATGAGGCTTTGAGCCTTGTAATTTTCTATTACGGGTTTTATGCCTTGAAGTGCTTCTTTACTTATAGGATATTTATTAATTATTGGAAGAAGTTTTGAGGGATCTGGTTTTTGTTTTGTTTTGTTTGCGGTACGCGGGCCTCTCACTGTTGCGGCCCCTCCCGCTGCGGAGCACAGGCTCCGGACGCGCAGGCTCTGCGGCCATGGCTCACGGGCTCAGCCGCTTAGCGGCATGTGGAATCTTCCCGGACCGGGGCACGAACCCGCGTCCCCTGCATCGGCAGGCGGACTCTCAACCACTGCGCCACCAGGGAAGCCCCTGTTGTTGTTGTTTTTTAAACATCTTTATTGGAGTATAATTGCCTTACAGTGTTGTGTTAGTTTCTGCTGTATAACAAACTGAATCTGCTATATGCATACATATATCCGCATATCCCCTCCCTCTTGCATCTCCCTCCCACCCTCCTTATCCCACCCATCTAGGTGGTCGCAAAGCACCGAGCTGATCTCCCTGTGCCATGCAGCTGCTTCCCACTAGCTAGCTATTTTACATTTGGTCGTGTATGTATGTCCATGCCACTCTCTCATTTCGTCCAAGCTTACCCTTCCCACTCCCCGTGTCCTCAATTCCATTCTCTATGTCTGCATCTTTATTCCTGTCCTGCACCTAAGTTTAACAGAACCATTTTTTTTTAGATTCCGTATATACGTGTTAGCATACGGTATTTGTTTTTCCCTTTCTGACTTACTTCACTATGTATGACAGACTCTAGGTCCATCCACCTCACTACAAGTAACTCAATTTCATTTCTTTTTATGGCTGAGTAATATTCCATTGTATATATATGCCACATCTTCTTTATCCATTCATCTATTGATGGACACACTTAGGTTGCTTCCATGTCCTGGCTATTGTAAATAGTGCTGAATGAACATTGTGGTACATGACTCCTTTTGAATTATGGTTTTCTCAGTGTATATGCCCAGTAGTAGGATTGCTGGGTCATATGGTTGATCTATTTTCAGTTTTTTAAGGAACCTACATACTGTTCTCCATAGTGGCTGTACCAAATAACGTTACAACCAACAGTGCAAGAGGGTTCCCTTTTCTCCACAACCTCTCCAGCATTTATTGTTTGTAGGTTTTTTGATGATGGCCATTCTGACTGGTGTAGGTGATACCTCATTGTAGTTTTGATTTGCATTTCTCTAATGATGAGTGATGTTGAGGATCTCTTCATTTGTTTGTTGGCAATCTGTATATCTTTTCGGAGAACTGTCTATTTAGGTCTTCTGCCCATTTTTGGATTGGGTTTTTTTTTTTTTTGATATTGAGCTGCATGAGCAGCTTGTAAATTTTGGAGACTAATCCTTTGTCAGTTGTTACATTTGCAAATATTTTCTCCCATTCTGAGGGTTGTCTTTTTGTCTTGTTTATTGTTTCCTTTGCTATGCAAAAGCTTTTAAGCTTCATTAGGTCCCATTTGTTTATTTTTGGTTTTATTTCCATTTCTTTAGGAGGTGGGTCAAAAAGGATCTTGCTGTGATTTATGTCATACACTGTTTTGCCTATGTTTTCCTCTAAGAGTTTTATAGTGTCTGTCCTTACATTTAGGTCTTTAATCCATTTTGAGTTTATTTTTGTGTATGGTGTTAGGAAGTGTTCTAGTTTCATTCTTTTACAAGTAGCTGTCCAGTTTTCCCAGCACCACTTACTGAAGAGGATGTCTTTTCTCCATTGTATACTCTTGCCTCCCTTATCAAAGATAAGGTGACAGTATGTGCCGGGCTTTATCTCTGGGCTTTCTATCCTGTTCCATTGATCTATATTTCTATTTTTGTGCCACTACCATACTGTCTTGATTACTGTAGCTTTGTAGTATAGTCTGAAGTCAGGGAGCCTGATTCCTCCAGCTCTGTTTTTCTTTCTCAAGAATGTTTTGGCTATTCAGGGTCTTTTGTGTTTCCATACAAATTGTGAAATTTTTTGTTCTAGTCCTGTGTAAAATTCCATTGGTAGTTTGATAGGGATTTCATTGAATCTGTAGATTGCTTTCGGTAGTATAGTCATTTTCACAATGTTGATTCTTCTAATCCAAGAACATAGTATATCTCGCCATCTTTTTGTATCATCTTTAATTTCTTTCATCAGTGTCTTATAGTTTTCTGCATACAGGTCTTTTGTCTCCCTAGGTAAGATCTTTATTTCTTTCCTTCTGCTAACTTTGGGGTTTGTTTGATTCTTCTTTCTCTAATTCCTTTAGGTGTAAGGTTAGGTTGTTTATTTGAGATTTTTCTTGTTTCTTGAGGTAAGATCGTATTGCCATAAACTTCCCTCTTAAGGTAAGGTCATATTGCTATAAACTTCCCTCTTAGAACTGCTTTTCCTGCATCCCAAAGGTTTTGGGTCATCGTATTTTCATTGTCATTTGTTTCTGGGTATTTTTTTATTTCCTCTTTGATTTCTTCAGTGATTTCATGATTATATAGTAGTGTATTGTTTAGCCTCCATGTGTTTGTATTTTTTACAGTCTTTTTCCAATAATTGATATCTAGTCTCATAGGATTGTGGTCAGAAAAGATAATTAATGTGATTTCAATTTTCTTAAATTTTCCAAGACCTGATTTGTGACCCAAGATATGATCTGTCCTGGAGAATCTTCCATGAGCACTTGACAAGAAAGTTTATTCTGTTGTTTTTAGATGGAATGTCCTATAAATATCAATTAAGTCCATCTTGTTTAGTGTGTCATTTAAAGCTTGTGTTTCCTTATTTATTTTCCTTTTGGTTGATCTGTCCATTGGTGAAAGTGGGGTGTTTAAGTCCCCTGCTATGATTGTGTTACTGTCAGTTTCCCCTCTTATGGCTGTTAGCATTTGCCTTATATATTGAGGTGCTCTTATGTTGGGTGCATAAATATTTGCAATTGTTATATCTTCTTCTTGGATTGATCCCTTGATCATTATGTGGTGTCCTTCTTTGTCTCTTATAAGAGTCTTTATTTTAAAGTCTATTTTGTCTGATATGAGAATTGCTACTCCAGCTTTCTTTTGATTTCCATTTGCATGGAATATCTTTTTCCATCCCCTCACTTTCAGTCTGTATGTGTCCCTAGGTCTGAAGTGCGTCTCTTGTAGACAGCATATGTACAGGTCTTGTTTTTGTATCCATTCAGCAAGCCTGTGTGTTTTGATTGGAGCATTTAATCTATTTACATTTAAGGTAGTTATCAGTATGTTCCTATTACCATTTCCTTAATTGCTTTGGGTTTGTTATTGTAGGTCTTCCTTCTCTTGTGTTTCCTGCCTAGAGAAAGTCCTTTAGCATTTGTTGTAAAGCTGGTCTGGTGGTGCTTAATTCTCTTAACTTTTGCTTATCTATAAAGGTTTTAATTCCTCCATCAAATCTGAATGAGATCCTTGCTGGGTAGAGTAATCTTCGTTGTAGGTTTTTCCCCTTCATCACTTTAAATATATCCTGCCACTCCCTTCTGGCTTGCAGAGTTTCTGTTGAAAAATCAGCTGTTAACCTTATGGGGATTCCCTTGTATGTTATTTGTAGCTTTTCCCTTGCTGCTTTTAATATTTTTTCTTTGTATTTAATTTTTGATAGCTGTATGGTACTCTCTATACTTCCTGGACCTGACTGACCATTTCCTTTCCCATGTTAAGGAAGTTTTTGACTATAATCTCTTCAAATATTTTCTCAGATCCTTTCTTTTTCTTTTCTTCTTCCTGGACCCCTACAATTCAAATGTTGGTGCATTTAATGTTGTCCCAGAAGTCTCTGAGACTGTCCTCAATTCTTTTCATTCTTTTTTCTTTATTCTGCTCCCTGGAAGTTATTTCACCCATTTTATCTTCCAGCTCACTTATCCATTCTTCTGCCTCAGTTATTCTGTTATTGATTCCTTCTAGAGTATTTTTAATTTCAGTAATTGTGTTGTTCATCACTGTTTGTTTGCTCTTTAGTTCTTCTAGATTCTTGTTAAATGTTTCCTCTATTTTCTCCATTCTGTTTCCGAGATTTTGGATAATCTTTACCATCATTACTCTGAGTTCTTTTTCAGGTAGATTGCCTCTTTTGTCTTCATTTATTTAGTCTTGAAGGGTTTTACCTTACTGTAACAAATTTATTTTTCATTTCTTTTTTTTTTTTTTTTTTTTTTTGTGGGGGGGGATGATAGAGCTGGGTCTTGGTGCTGAGATGAGGACCTCCAGGAGGCCTCACTCTGATTGATATTCCCTGAGGTCTGAGGTTCTATCTTTCTCCAGTGGTTTGGACTTGGAGCTCCCACCACAGGAGCTTGGGCCCAACCTCTGGCCTGGGCACCAATATCCCACAAGCTTTGTGGCACAGTGAAGAAAAAAAACAGGAAGAAAGAAAAAAGAGCAGTACAATATCAAAGAATAAAAAACTAAATAAAATTAGAAAGATAAAAAATATATTAGGAAAAATAAAACTCTAATTGAAACAAATGCAACACGTTAAGATAAAACCAAACAGAAAAAAGGAAAAAAAAAGTGTGTGTGTGTGAGCAATCCAAAAGGAGAGATCACTAACGAAATATAAAGAATAAAGTAAAATTAGAAAAAAGATTTATTAGGAAAAATAAAAATATAAAAGAATCAACAACAATGAATCAAGAAGGCAAAACAGAACCCCAATCTAAAGGAGGAAAAAAGAAAAGAAAAGCCCTGACTATGGGGGCAGAATTTAGGCAGGGACGTGGGTTTGGGTGGACTGGGGCGATGTTCAAGCATGGGGCAGGGCCTCTACTTAAGACTTCTGCAGAAGGGGAGAGGCAGCAAGTCGATAGGTGGGCCTGTGGAATGTGGGGGTTCCGGAGTTTGGAGGTGGGGCCCTGAGTGAGGCTATGTGGATTGGGTTTAGGCCCAGCTTGTTGGAGGGGGGTCTCCGAGTGTAGGGGTAGGGCCCTGAATAGGGGTGCAGGAGCAGCGCTTGGGTTCTGCACTCTAGAAGGGAGGCTCCAAGGGCAGAGGATTAGGCCCAGTAGTCCAACAGGCCCCAGTGCCTAAGTGGACGGGGAAAGCACTGGCCCTATTCCATTCTGTTCCTTCACACCCCTCCCCCACTGTCTCCCCCAGGGTCTCCCCCATTACAGCTGGATCCCTAACCGTGGGTGGGTCCCACTGGGTGTAGGAACTCCTACCCTCCCCCAGCCACCCCTCAGGACTGCGGGTCCTGGAGGTCCGACCTTTACTTTTGCTCCCCCTTCCCGCCCTCCCACTCCCTCAGGATCTGCAGGGATGGAGGGGGCCTCGGTGAACAGAGGATCAAGCCCAGAACCTCAACAGGTTCCTGGGGGTCCAAGTGGGCAGGGGAAATCTGACCACACTCCCTTTTGATCCTCTGCCCTCAAATGGTTCCCCAATTTCCCCGTTTGGACGTGGGATCCCTTGCCCTCCCCCAGCCACCCCTCAGGGGTGCCAATCTCGTCCTGCCTCCACTTCTCCTCCCCCTTCACTCCCCCCATGCCACGTCCTACCCAGTCACTGGGGGTTCCTCCCGTCCCCTTAGGTGTCCGTGGTCCCCCACTGGTGCCTGGTAGGTGCCCTAGTTCGAGGGATCTGTTTGAATGTTGATGGGAGGTGCACTGAGAATTTTGCCAACATCAGTTTGAGATTTTGCCTGTAAGGAAGGTGGTAGCTGATTTAGTAGAGACAAATGATCACTATTTCCAGAATCTGCTCTAGTACCATCAGAGATGGAACAAATAAAAGATGTAGAGGGGTCATTTAATTCACCTGGAGAATTACTTTGATGACTACTGTCAATTTATAGAACTATTTCCCCCTTTTAGGAGAAAGAAATTCCAGCATGTTACTTCTCTAAGAATTCTAGGCCTAATAAATATGTAGGAGTGGAGGAACTAAGGAGAAAAGGGTGTGTATCTTTCAAAGGGCCTAAACAAAAGGGAATAGGTTCAGAGACAGGAACCTCTTGAGGTTCATTATGGGTTAGGAAAGACAGGGCCAGGCCCAAGGACAGCCTCCTCATGCTAGGCATTAGGCAGAAGGCAAAGCCACCTCCTTATTTTGCACTTAATGAGGCATGGAGGAATGGCATCTAGAACAGCAACTTTGTAGTATCTGAGCAAGAAACTTTAACCATGAAAACCGTGGAGCACGTGCAATCAAAATGCACATGTTGCTGATTACCCTGTACGACCTTCCACGTGTGGTGCTCGACTAGTAAGGGATGGTTTAAGGGAAAACAGCTCTTGTATGGTGGCTTCAGGAGACAAATGTGCAGGAATGCCTAATGCCTATACATGAGGAGGCTGTCCTTGGGCCCAGCCCTGTCTTTCCTGCTTCAATTAGAGATCCCACTATTTGAAGTGTTTTAGTACTCCAAGGCAGGGGCTGCTTCATAGTAGTGGGGTTGAGCACCAAGAGTGTGGCTCTAGTGTCAGCCTGAGAGATTCATCCCCAATCTGGAAAAATGTTTCCAGAATCTGGAAAAATGTTTCCCCAATCTGGAAAAATGTTTCTCCAAGTCAATTAAGGAGGAGGATTGGGAAGAGGCCCTGTAGTTCCTCAGAGCCCCATCACTGAGAATTGGGAAGATGATGGAAAGACTGGTTAGAGGGCTGAAGGCACCTAAAGTGTAGATTTGTAACAATCATTTTTCCAATGTCCTGGCTTTTTGTGATAGTAGCAAAAACTAGAAGGGTTTTGGTTTCGTTTAGGACCCTTCAGTTGCTAGAGTGGAAGAGTAAGAATTTTGGCGACCTTCCTTGGAGGTGACCCATTTGAGTACAAGAGAGCTGGTTTGCCATTAACTAAATCTGGAGTGGACATAGTTTCGCATTCCATCCTGGTCCTTTTTACTAAAAGGGAAAAGTCCCTGTTCAGCCCATTAATAAACATAGATTTAAAAGCTACTAGGGTAGAATCATCATCTGAAGGAAGACCAGAATTTTCTTTAGAAACAGTCTGAAGTTTATTGTAATAGTCATGAACAGGTTCATTAGATTTTTGTGTTCAAGCCTGAATTTTGTTCTGATCAACAAGCTTTGGAAAAGCCCTAGAAATTGCTTGTTGAAGTCACCTAGCAATTGCCTGAGCATGATCATATAATAAGTTAGGGGGCTAGGCTCCCAGTTGTAATTCTAGAGACCTTTCAGGACTTTCCCAATTAGCAATTTTCATCCAATACTGGGCCTGGCCTTTACCAACAAGCACATGAACTAGGTGATATAAGTCAGAGAAACCAGGTTGATAAGTCTGAATGACTATATTAAATCCCTCAGCAAATCTGTATAGATCGTTAGTTACTTTGGGAAAATCCTTGACTATGGCACTCAGCTTCAGTCAAGGGAATATAAGAAATTAAAAGTTTAGCCTCTGGATTCTCAGAAGGCTTGATATTAAAGGGACCATTTCTGTTAACTTCAGAGGAAAAATGAGAGGGGAGAGTTTCAGAGAAAAGGGAAGTTTGGTGAGAGAATTAGTATTGTTGCCAAAACCTGGCTTCTGTTCACCAGTGCCAAATAGAGACACTGAGACAGAGTTTGGAGAAGTAGAAAAGAGTGCTTTGCCAGGCAAAGGAGGCCATAGCAGGCTAACACCCTCAAGACTGTGCCCCTCTTCCTGGGAAATAGGAAGGGGTCTTATAGTTTCAGGGTGGAAAATAGGGCTGTAGATAAGGATCAGGACTGATGAAGTCTTGCATTTTTCTTTCCTCTTGGAGACACTGAGATCATCAGAGCTGGCGTCAGGTGGTTCTGGTGGTCCTTGAGGTTATTGTTCCATGACCTTCTTTCTAGAATGAAGAATGCTCACAAAGGAAAGGAGTGTTAGGGACTGTTGTCTTGGAGAAGTAAACACCAGGTGCACAGTACAACTTTAACTGGAAGGCAGTCATTTTCAGAGTGCAATTAAACAAGAAAGAGAGGGGGAAAAAGCAGAAAGAATAAGGGCTGAACAAGGGCTAACAACCCGGAGGGCGTCTCATCTAGTTTCTGCTACAGCAGTGTTGGGGGACTGATGGCCTAGGGGAGGCATGTGCAGCACAGAACAGAGAGACAAGATGTTATCAGAGGGAGACAAAGAAGCTGAGGGAGAGAAACCTGAGACTTTGGGAGCCATTTTATCTTTTTATCATTTGTTTGCCTTAGTTAATCTTAAAGTCTTATTTTACCAAGAGGCAATTTGAGACTCTTGATAACATTGGGAAGCCTCAAAATACCAGTTAAAATCAGCATTCCACTTAGTTCTGGAAATTTTTGAGCTACTGTAGTCCAGTCTGGATTTAAGGAAATTCGATTTGAGGATTTCAAAAATTCCCCATAATGGCCATTGATATTCTAAATTGCCTTTGGTCAGGTCAGTCCATTTAGTTAGTAATGCACATGAGAAAGGGCCATGTTTTTTGTTTTTTGTTTTTTGTTTTTTTTTTTTGCGTTACGCGGGCCTCTCAATGTTGTGGCCTCTCCCGTTGCAGAGCACAGGCTCCGGACGCGCAGGCTCAGCGGCCATGGCTCACGGGCCCAGCCGCTCTGTGGCATGTGGGATCTTCCTGGACCGGGGCACGAACCCGTGTCCCCTGCATCGGCAGGCGGACTCTCAACCACTGCGCCACCAGGGAAGCCCAGGGCCATGTTTTTTAAACATAAAATTCGCCAGAGTCCCTATGGGGGAGACATCTTCAAAATACTTAGATAACTGGAATCCCATTTCTTAGAGGTTTTTCCTGTAGAGTAAAGAACAATTTCCAAACAGCTTAAACAGTTTACAGCACAAGTAGTATAATTTAAACAGCTTGCAAGCTAATCCCACCTGGTCCTAAGGAGGAGACAGCATGGTCCTGGAGGAGCCTGACTGAGGCTTTTATTTTAGGCAGTCTCCACAGGCATCCAAAGGAATAGGCTGAAGGCTGAAAAACCCAGCACCGTTTCAGAGAAACAACCCCTGTTCCCAAAGGAATAGGTTGAACATCTCAGCCTGTTTCAGTGAAATAGTCTAATCTCAAAATCAGACCCAAGTGCCAAACAAGTACTCACATACAGAACAGGGCCTTGACCAGAAAGATGAAACCTTTAAAGAGATCCTAAATAAAGCCTGGAGAGCTTCAAATGCAAAGAAGGCCTGAGCTTGGATTCAGGAGAAAGATGTACTTTCAACCTCCAAGGTTGGTGAGAAAGGCAGTGAGTGACAGTGGGCTCAATTGAGGGTACCACAGCTGTTTGCTCACCAGCCTCACAGCTGTCAGGTGTCTTCTCTGATCCCTATATGGGCCACCAAAATGTTTACCTGAAACAAAAAGACTTAGTTTTTTTTGCCAGCAAAGATGGGTTTATTTGGGATCAGCAGAGAATTGCTGTTCGAAGTCTGCAGACATAGCAAGCCACATGCAGGTCTCTACACGAAGAGGGAAGGAGAACACTTCATGGTGTTGCCGACCTCTCAGCTTCTGTGCACCAATGCTGAACAGAAATATGGAGACAGAGATTTTAGAGGATAAGAGAGATGGCTTTATTCCTTTGCCAGGCAAAGGGGAAAACACATCAGGCTAGTGCCTCAAGAACTGTGCCCACTTCCCTGGGGAATTGGAGAGGATTTTATAGGTGGGGTTCACAGTCTAGGGTATATGATAAGGATCAAAGTAGTGAAGGTCTTGCATTTTTCTTCTTCTTGCATTATTTCAAAACAGTCATAGCTGGCGTCAGGCAGCCCAGTAATTGGGTCCATTTATCTCTGGTTTATCGGCCTGCGACTTTCTTTCTGAGAAGCTACAGGGGTGATTCATTACAAGGGAGTGCAGAGAATGTAAACACCAGGAGCAGGATGTAATTTACATAGAGTTAGGGAGTGATGGGTTAGCTTTGTGAAGTACAAATCTATTTACAGACACTACAGATTAGTAACAGTTAAAATAAAACTATGAGTGATTAACACTTTCAGCCTTGTTCCTTCTCTAGCCTGTTCACTGTTCCCTTTATTTTCCTTGTTCTCAGGAGAGGGAAAAAAACCTCACCTCTATTTTTACTGCAACAATAGGGAGGAAAAGGAAGTCAGGAGACTGCAGGAAACAAAGAGTCCAGGGCTTGTCATTGGCTGAATCCTGGCCAGGAAAGGAGTCTTTCTTCTTCCTGTTGGGCTCTGCTGTCATCAGAGGGTGTGAGAACCCCCACTTTGGTCTCCTGACTCTATTTATATTAGGTTTCTGTTTATTAATTTTTACGATTCTCTTTGCTGAAAATAAAGAAAAAATTCCATTAAGAACACTCATAATCCTACTAATCCTGAGGTGGGGAACAAACTCACAGAAGACAATTTGGCATCCCAATGTCAAATCCTTTCTTATGAAAACCATACACACACACACAAACACACACACACACACACACACACACACACACACTGATGTTAACGAATGCTTTCCTGTACCTTCAGTTTTAATATCTGAATTACATTTTATTGTCTAGATAAATCATAATTTATTCAACCAGTCCTTTTTTTTTTTAAAGACATTCAAATTCCAGCTTCTCCCTAATTCATATAACAC
This sequence comes from Neophocaena asiaeorientalis asiaeorientalis, assembly GCF_003031525.2. Taxonomy (NCBI): domain Eukaryota; kingdom Metazoa; phylum Chordata; class Mammalia; order Artiodactyla; family Phocoenidae; genus Neophocaena; species Neophocaena asiaeorientalis. The sequence continues at coordinate 1,546,334 of NW_020173951.1, forward strand.
AGGGCATATATAATCGGCTAAAAATTAACTTGAAATAAGAAAGCAAAAGAATTTTTAACAGCAAAATAATTATCAATATATGGAAAATCCAATGACTGGGAATATTCATTGGTGATCAATTTCTCATTTTCTAAAGAAATTTTCATTTTCACCAGATTTTTTTCTTGACCACTAAATTAAAAATAGTTAGCTAGAAGTTCCTATGCCTTTATATATATCTGTGTCAGAGTTTGAACTAGGTCAGTCTTAACTTGAATGCTTTTTGTCTAGGTCGTTTCTGACCAAATTGTTGGCCACTGGCAAAGTAGTCACGCATATGGCACTTCCCCAATTAACAAGGCCTCTTCTCATATCTGTTCATATACAGCTAACAAAAGATGTATATGCTCTTGTCATATGAGTAAAATTGTTTCCTTAGTTAATGCTATCACCTACCTAGTGATATATATTTTCAAGTTTTGTACTGTTGACTGAAAAAAATACACAACCTAAAAGTTGAGAAGTATGTTTTGCTTGGGGCACAAAACTGAGGACTTCAGCCTGGAAGACAGCCTCTCAGATAGGTCTGAGCGACTGCTCCCAAGAGGTAAGGGAGGACCCAGGATATATAGGGGTTTTTGCAAAATATTCGGAACATCAAAGATTGCTGTTAATAAAAGGAAACCAGACATCTCAAGTTAAGGAATTTAGTGCTTGTCTAGGTATGAGAAGAACAAGAGTCTGAACTTACTGAAATCATTCCTTTAATATACACCTTAGCTACCTGGGGCCAGTGTCCTGTTCTTTCCCAGTCTGGGTCCCCTCAGGACTCACCCTAGGGGTCAGTGGTAGTGGCTTAATGGCCTTAGCATTCTTTGTTTGCTGATATGGCAGGCAACATTTTTTATTCACAGTACTAATGAATGAATGGCAAATAATCTGTGTTTTGATGGAATCCAGTGTTTATCACAACCCCCCTCTGCTGCCACATAGATGGGGAATAGCAGAGCAAGCCTGGCGGAGGACATGGGTAGTTGAAGGGGCATCAGGAGATTAGTGAAATGAGAAATCAGTGTGTGCAGAGGCTTCTGTGGAGAGGGTGTTTGACCGAGTAAGGTTTGGATTAATGGCAAGAGGGAGGAGTTTGAACTTCACCTTTACACTAGAGACTCTGCTCCCTACTTCAGAAGAGAACTTCCACAGGCTTTGCTTCCATGTCCTCCCAGCTGCCTGCCCCATGCCCCTGAATGGCCTGCACTCCTGCAGTCCTAGTGGAGACCATTTTCTCCAGACAAGCCCTCTCAATTCTGCTTCATTAATTTCTCTGCCTCCAGTGACTCATTCCTACCAATTGACTAGCATACTGACATTTTTTTCCCATCTTAAAAAACAAAAACTCATGTTTTTCCCTTTCTCTTCCAGCTACTGACCCACTTTTCTCTGTTCTTTCAAAACAAAACTCTCTGAAAGAGAGGTATATAGTAGGTGCTCAGTAAATAATTTTTCAATGAATGAACAAATGAAAACACTTTTAAGGGAGTAAGGCTTTTGTGATAATCCAGGTGTGAGCCGATTTAAGCCTACTGTTAACGAGAATAAAAAAGAAAGGGGATGTGGGGGAAAGAAGTATATTGAAAATCTCCATAACTTCCTCTCAATGTTGTTGTAAACCTAAAAGTGCTCTAAAAAAATAAGTCTTTAAAAAAGAGGAGGTAGTATATAAACTTCAAAGGAAAAATTAAAAATCTTTTATGACATGTTGTATACAGTTGATTCTTGAACAACACAAGTTTGAACTATGAGAGTTTTTTCAGAGACATGAGTTTTTCACTAGTTTTTTTCACTTCACTACTGGAGTTTTTACTCCAGTACTACACAACATGGTTGGTTGAACCTGAGTGTGCGGAACTGCGGGTACTGAGGACCAGCTATAAATTAAATATGGATTTTCAACAACATGGAGGGTCGTACTGATCTCAGAGAGACAGCATTGAGCAGTCCTGAAGAGACATCTTAGTTCTCTGCCCAGGAATTGAACCTGGGTAGCCTGAATGAAAACCAGGAATCCTAGCTGCTAGTTCACCAGGGACTAGTGGCTAGAGGCAAAATTCTCCTGGCTCTTACCCCCATTGAAAGCAAGAATGTTTCAAGGAGGCAAAAACTGTAAAAACAGGTACAAAGTTTATTATTAGAGACACAGCACAAGGTATGCGAGAGCACACAAAGAAACAGTTTATTTTACTTAAGTCAGAAGCTAGGCAGAAATACACACCCAGAGAGAAGGGGTGTGGGAGTCCTCTCTAATGAGGAGGAGCACAGTAAAGAGGTGATTTAAATCCTGTATATAGGACAGTCCTTCTGGGTCTTTGTTTACCTTTGGCTAATTATCTTGTTTCTTTTTCCACCCGCCCCAAGATGCACGTGCAACTTTTTGTTGAGATGGATCCCACCACAGAGGCCTGTGGGTGTATGTCCACACTTATTATGGGGTGGCACCCCCTCCCTTTTTGACACCCAAGGAGCCTTCCTTTGCATGTGCAGACAGGAAGTGTTCCTTGACCTCAGGAGTGGTCATCTTATCTCTTTACTTCAGCAGAGCTCAGCTTCTGCCACTGGCTTTGTCCTTGGAGTGTCTGGGTGAGAACAAAGCTTCAGTTTTACTCCACTTGACAGACACCAGTTGTCTGGCCCAAGGGCCCATCTATCTCCTACCTCAGTACCCTTAAACCCTGCATTGTTCAAGGGTCAACTGTATATGTAACATAGGAGAAGAAATAGCCTGTAATTTTAGCATTCTATGTTTGATAATAAGATTAATTGGTGGCACAATGGATGGATATACTTGATAGAAGTGATTTGTTTTCTTGCTTCAAATATTTTCATTTTCAATTTATCATATACCTTTTCTTCTAAGAATAAAAACCCTATCATCTTAATATTACAGATACTTGTTGACCAGGTAATCTTTTATTTCTCTTTAGACTCCTCTTGATTTTGGCAATTTCTCAGATTTTTCTTGTTTTTAATGACCTTGGAAGTTTTGAGAATTATTGGTTAAGAATTTCATAGAATTTCCTCAATTGGGATTTGTCTGATATTTTTCTAATAATTAGACTGGAATATGTTTGGGGAGAAAGATCACAGGTGTAAACTGCCATTCTCTTTTCTTTTTTTTTTTTTTTTTTTTGCGGTACGCGGGCCTCTCACTGTTGTGGCCTCTCCCGCTGCGGAGCACAGGCTCCGGACGCGCAGGCTCAGCGCGGCCATGGCTCACAGGCCCAGCCGCTCCGCGGCATGCGGGATCTTCGTGGACCGGGGCACGAACCCGTGTCCCCTGCATCAGCAGGCGGACTCTCAACCACTGCACCACCAGGGAAGCTCCATTCTCTTTTCATGGGTACATACTATCAATATGACTTAGCACTGTTGATGTTAATCTTGATCAGCTGGCTGGAGATAGTGTTTATCAGGTCTCTCTACTGTAAAGTTACTCTTTTTTTTTTCTTTCTATAGGGTACTTTTTGAAAGAAAGTCACTACATGCACCCCAAACTTAAGGAGTAGGGAGTTATGCTTCATTTCCTTAAGGTGGAGTCTCCACATAAATTATTTGTCATTTTTCAAGAGATTTGTCTATTGCCTCCTGTTTTTTATTTATTTGGTTTTTAAAAATTTATATCAGTATGGACTCATGAATAATTATTTTATACCCTGGGTTATAATCTAATAAAACTTTCAGTGAGCTGAATTGTGTCCCCCTCCCAAATTCATACGTTAACACCCTAAACCCCAATGTGATGTTATTTGGAGATTGTTGCCTTTGGGAAGTTAAGTAGATTTAAATGAGGTCACGAAGGTGGGGGCCTCATGATGGGATTAGTGGTCTTATAAGAAGAGACATCAGAAACTCTGCTCAATCTCTCTCTCTCTCTTTCTCTGCCATGTGAGGACCCAGCAACCACCTGTAGGCCAGGAAGAAGGCCCTCATTGGGGAACAGAATTAGCCAGCACCTTGCTCTTGGATTTCCCAGATTCCTGAATTGTGAGAAATAAATTCCTGTTTATTTCTATTTAAGCCACCCCGTTATTGGTATTTTATTATGGCAGCCCAAGCTGACTAATACAATACTTTATTTTTTTGGTCAAAATAAAGTATTGTATTTGGCCATTGGGAGCTGGTTGACTTGTCTTCCATATCCCTCTGGCATACCCCCATCATTGTGCTTTTTTTTTCTTTAGACTAACTTTCTGGAACTAGAAGATGCTCCAGATTCATTTAGTATATTTCTTGCCCCAGTCCTATTATCAGTCATTTCTCCAATGGTCCTGATTCTTTTCATTGGAGAATGGTGTTAAAAACCAAGATCTGGGGGCTTCCCTGGTGGCACAGTGGTTGAGAGTCCGCCTGCCAATGCAGGGGACGCGGGTTTGTGCCCCGGTCCAGGAAGATTCCCACATGCCGTGGAGCGGCTAGGCCCGTGAGCCATGGCCGCTGAGCCTGCGCGTCCGGAGCCTGTGCTCCGCAATGGGAGAGGCCACAACAGTGAGAGGCCCGTGTACCGCAAAAAAAAAAAAAAAAAAACCCAAGATCTGATGCTAAGTGTGCTCATTGCTACTAGGAAGTCATCAATTCTAGGCCTTTTCATCTGACAGAATGAAAGGATATATATGTGCATAGGATATATATGTGCAAGGATATATATATGTGCATAGTAACCTGTGTATATTCACATAACTATAAATATTTTCATATGTAACCATCTATATTAATATTAAGCTAAACATGGGTTTATACTGTTGTCTCCAAATCTAATCTGTTACCTCCTTGAAGAGTACCCCTACTCCTTTCCTTGCTTATCTGTAACCTTTCTTCCACTCCAATAGTGAGAAACCTGGCTTCTGCCATCTGCCACTCATTTACTTGTTGAATTCTGGTATACATGTATAGCAGTATCAAAATTGTTAATCTTTACCCCTATGAGAAACAACTTTATTAACTATAGTCCTCATCTTCTGCCTGTCATCTTACTGCCTCTAAAATATGGAATGCATCACAGATTTGCATGTCATCCTTGTGCCGAGGTCATGCTAATTTTCACGTGTCATTCTAATTTTAGTATATGTGCTGACAAAACGAGCACAATAATCAAACTTTTAACAAAGATGACAACATGACCACTGTAGGAAAGAAGAATATACTGTCTACACTCAGAACCTTTTAACATATCATTTCATTTCATTTACTTTGTGAATGTACTTTGTTGCATTTAAAGGAAAGAAGTCCCCCTCCCAACTTACATAAATCATCATAGTATTGAATTATTTGTGAAATAGCAAAATGTTCATATTTTAAACTGTTTTGAAAAACATCTAGATTCAATACTTTCCTTGTTTACTTCAATAATGAGTAAATAAGAATCTTTGGCAATTAGCAACCTAATTGTTCACATCAGTGAGGGACTACTAATGGAATTTAAAACTCTAAACAGTCTGTCTTTTTAAAAAATTATATTAAGCATCCTTCCTTCCTCATCGTTTTTCCACATTGTTTTCATTATCAGTTTGTAAATTTATGCCTTTTTAAAACAGAGGTAGTATTTAGATAAACTTTCCTCCAGCCCCCTCTCAAAGGCTGCTGATTATGAGCTATGTTGACTTATTTATTAAAATATAGTAATAAGTAAAGAATGTCCTTGCCACCTACCTAACTATACTATCCCTGGCTTCACTTAAAATTTTTTCCAGCTTTATTGAGGTATTATTGGCAATTAAAAATTGTATATGTTTGAGGTTTACAATGTGATGTTTTGATATTTGTATACATTGTGAAATGATTATACAACCAAGCTAATTAATATATCTATTACTTCAAAAGATTCAATTATCACATTACTTGTGATGTACTTTCTTAGCAAATTTCAAGTATACAATACATTATTATTAAATATAGTCACCATGTACGTTAGGTCAGCAATAATAAAAATGATAATATTTTAATTGAAGTACAACTTATAATGGCTGTAATTTTTTACACATTTAATTGCATATGTTTAATCTTTACCAGAAAAGCCCTTATTTTTATTAAATATCATAAATTATGCCTTACTTTACCATTAAAAGATTTTAGATGACCAAATCACATAGGAATATCCAGTTTTTAAAATACAGAGTAATATTTCTGATTGGGAAAGAGAAAACCAATTTTATTTTATTTTATTTATTTATCTTTTGCGGTACGCGGGCCTTTCACTGTTGTGGCCTCTCCCGTTGCGGAGCACAGGCTCCAGACACACAGGCTCAACGGCCATGGCTCATGGGCCCAGCCGCTCCGCGGCATGTGGGATCTTCCCGGACCGGAGCACGAACCTGTGTCCCCTGCATCGGCAGGCGGACTCTCAACCACTGCGCCACCAGGGAAGCCTGAGAAAACCCATTTTAAAGTGTGTGTGTGTGTGTGTGTGTGTGTGTGTGTGTACTATTTAACTTCTTTCTCTTAAGTGAGCATTGCTAGCTGTAACTCTGTATTTCTTTAAATGTGGTTGGGCTCACCTTAAGTGGAGAAATTGGAAATTATTACAAGACAGTGAATTATTTTACAATGGTTTTCTAAACAATAATCACCAAAATAAGTAGTGATTGAGTCATTACTTTAGCCGTATTTCCCAAAAGCTGTGTTCTTTTTAAAGATGAAAAACACATGAATAGTTTTTCTTCATAGAACCTGTTGCCATAAAAAAATACCACAGCTTGGGTAGCTTAAACAACAGAAATTTATTTGAAGGCTGAAATCCAAGATCAAGATGTTGGCAGGTTTGGTTTCCTCTGAGGCCTCGCCTTGGCTCACAAATGCCAGCCCCGCCTTCTTCCTGCCTCTTCCCGTGGTTGTTCCTTGCACACTCCTGGTGTCTCTTCCTCTTCTAATACAGATACCAGTCATACTGGATTAGGGCCACCCCAATGGCAGCTCTGATCAGCTCATGCAGGCCTTATCTGTATATACGATTACATTCTGAGGTACTGGGGGTTGGGACTCAACACATGAATTTTGGGGGGACACACATAACATAGCAGAACATTTCGTGTGACTTTTGGAAATCAGACTCTGTCTTGTGTTTGCCATTGCTTTTAATTGTAATTATGGAACTCTTTTATCTTAGAGAATATTTGAACTTGTACCCCAGAAGCAAAGTGATAGTTGGCAACTGTGTTGTCTTTTATTGCCCTTTCTTGTTCTCTTCCAGAGAAGTGATTCTCTGTCTTTTTCAGGGAGGCATGGACAGCTTTGAGAATCTGATGAAAGCTGTCATGTCAGTTAACTTTGACTAAGGACCTCAAAACTTAGTGGTTACAATAACCTTTTTGTTCTTCTTCTTCTCAATATACTGTGCGCTGGCAAATTGTGGGCTGGTTTGAGCTGGGATTGCTTATCTGTGTTGTCTGGGCTCACCTGTGCATTGTGGTCACCTGGTTTTCAAAGGCTTCACTGATGGATGTGGTGGTAGAGTGGCTGTGGGTAGGGGTGCTGGAGGTAACTGAGCTATGTGATGCTCATCATCCAGCAGGCAAGCCTGGGCTCAATCACCTGCTTGTGATCGTAGGGTTTTCAAGAGCAGGAAGAGAGAGCAAGCCACAAAGAGTAAGTGCTTTTCCATTCTCTCCTTGCATCACTTTTCCTGATGTCTTCTTGGCCAAAGCAAGTTATATGGTTAAGCCCAGATTCAAGGGGTACAAAATAGAGTCCATCTTTTATTGGGAGGAGCGGCACAGCCATATTGCAAAGGGACATGCCTGTGGGGATGAAAGGAGTGTGTGGTCTCTAGTGAGATGAAGGAAGAGATGGAATGATGAGAAAAATAAACTAAGTAAATTCTACTCTTACAAGAGTTTTCCTCTACACTGAGTAGTTATCTTTTGAGGAAAAATGAAGGCTGTCCTCCAGAGAAGTACAGACACTGGCTGTTGAGAGTGAAAGCACACAAGAAATAGGAAATGGAAAAGAGATCTGAGGGGTTGATGGGTGGAGCACTCACAGCACCTGCTTCCTGAGCTTTTGGAAACATGAAACAAATCTTCTGAGTTCTCAGTAGATTAAAACATGAGCCATTTGTGTGGAGCCAAGGACATTTTTTTGTTGAAGACATTTTTTTCCGTTTATGGCATTTTTTAATGTGAGCAGTTGATCGAGGAACAACAGGGGACACTTTTATACACTTAGGACCAGTAGAGCCCTGGAAATCACCCCAGATTCCCCCATTGCCATATTATTGAACTCAAAGACAGTACCTATGGAAATGCTTAACTGAGAGATCTTGAAATCACACTTCTTCTGTAAATACATAATGTAAATCTTAAACCAGGAATCATTCTCCATAATCTCACAAGAATTGCAACTCCTTGGTTATTCTTAACAGCCAATACTTGCTCTGTACTGATACCAATTTATGAGTTTCTTTATATCTTAGTCCACTGCCCAAGTTAACCATTAATTCCTACTCCATTAATTTAGAGGGTTGAGCACAGTCCTAAATACATACTTTAGAACTGAATCATCAGACTACTTAATTTAGGGTGTGTGTGTGTGTGTGCTGAGTGCTTTTAACACTTTGCTGAGTTTCAGTCTACAAATATGAGAGAGGAAACTTCTATCAGTTCAAAATATCCAAGGGAACTACCCACCCCTCCACATTAAAAAAAATGTCAAGCCCATAAACCCTCACAGCTTAACTTCATTTAAAGGCTGACAGCATCCTTATTCAGACTAGATATGAAATTTCAGAAGAGATGAACATGATGGAAGTTGTCATTTTCTGCAACACATTTAAATATGGTCTTGCTTCCTACTTTATAAGCTAGCATTGAATAGCAAAGGGATGGTGCTATGTCAGTCAATTTTGCTCATAATAATGCTGCATAACAAATCACCATGAAATCTCAGTGGCATTCAACAATAAGCATTTATTGTCAGACTCACAGGTCTGTGGGTCTCCTGGGCTGGGTCTCCTTCAGGCTGCAGGTTTATGTGTGCAGATCTACTCCATGTGTCTTGTGCTGGGCCTAGGCTGGGCTATCCTAGCTACCTGGGATACGATGTTCTTTTGGACAGAAGCTCCTGTAGGGACAAATGGAAGCACTCAACACCTGTTAAGACTGAGGCCCTGATCTGTTGCACTGCCACTTCCACATTCCACTGGCCAACACAACAAAAGCAAGGGCAGGAGTGGGTAGCAAACACTGCCCACCAAGAAGAAGGAGTGGGGTATTCAAAACCTCCAGAATAGAGAGAACTGGGGCCAATCATTCCGTCTACCATGGAGGGGTAATTGTTTCTGGAAGTAAAAGGACATTTAATAGGAGTTGTTTATTGACATTTATTGCTTAAATTAGAATTGCTTGGTTGTGCTTCTTGATTCACCTGAGTCTGAGAGAATTCAAAGATACATCTTAATATGTTTACTTGAAATGATGACCGAGTTTCCATTTTTTTCTTATATCTCCAACTATAGCTTGAAAATTGAACTTTTTTCTGTACTGACTTCTCCCTTTTTCATTGTGCATTAACATCCTTATTTTGATTCAGCCCTGAGGTGCTGAAGAGTGAGCCGTATGGGGAGAAGGCTGATGTCTGGGCAGCAGGCTGCATCCTTTATCAGATGGCGACTCTGAATCCTCCCTTCTACAGCACAAACATGCTCTCCCTGGCCACAAAAGTAAGCAACCTTGGAAGACAAAAGGGTCTCATGTTGCCAAAAACACCATTCCTTTTCTTCTTAAGTAGAACCTTTGTGATTTTAATAAAACTGTCACTTAAAAGCAGTCATTGTTTTATTAACCACATGATCCAGTTTATTTTTCCTCCTTTCTTCTAAATCTACATCATGTGCTATGGCACATTTCCCCTTATAATTGTCTTCAATTTATCATAGAAAATTATAAAAATAAATATATCAAACTGCTTTTGGTCTTTTATTCTTAACTGCAGTTTGAACTGCCCTCAGTCTATCATATTGTATTATCCTACACATCATTTATTATGAATCTGAGGTTAACTTTAACTCAGCTTGAAGAATACAATTCTATGCTCAAGAACAGTTTAATTAATGCTAATTTTTAATTTGCTGGGATATTTTTGTTTCTGATGAAAATATGTGCATGAAATTATGATGCTTGTTAAGTAACTCTTGTGTCGTGGCCAAGTATCACCACTCAAAGGCACCTGTGGCTCCTTTACTTCCACCATTCTAGTCTGTTTGTTTTGCAGATAGTGGAGGCGGTATATGAACCAGTGCCAGAAGACATCTATTCTGAAAAGGTGACCACTATCATCAGCAGGTAATTAGTCTCATAACTTCAAACCTATAGGGATTATCAAGAAATACCTCATATCTATGCAAATTCACTATGTAAATATTAAGAGGAAGAGGAAGGGCTCTCAAATAATCCAAAGCTAGAAAAATATTTGTGCATCACCAGTCATAGGGACCATTTGGAAGCCAACCAAGTGTCCAAGAGGAAGTAGTACATTCACTTGAAATATTATGCAACCATTAGATTGATTATTCAGAAGGCTTTATATCAACCTGTACAATAAGTATGATCTGCTAAATAGACATTTCTCCAAAGAAGGTATACAGATGGTCAAGAGGCACATGAAAAGATGTTCAACATCACTAATTATTAGAGAAATGCAAATCAAAACTATGAGGTAATCACCTCACACCAGTTAGAATGGCCACCATCAAAAAATCTACAAACCGTAAATGCTGGAACAGGTGTGGAGAAAAGGAAACCTCGTACACTGTTGGTGGGAATGTAAATTGATACAGCCACTATGGATAACAGTATGGAAGTTCCTTAAAAAACTAAAAATAGAACTACCATATGATCCAGCAATCCCACTCCTGGGTATATATCCAGAGAAAACCATAATTTGAAAGTGTACATGCACCCCAATATTCACTGCAGCACTATTTACAATAGCCAGCACATGGAAGCAACCTAAATGTCCATTGACAGAGGAATGGATAAAGATGTGGTATATATATACCATGGAATATTACTCAGCCATAAAAAAGAAGAAAATAATGCCATTTGCAGCAACATGGATGGACCTAGAGATTGTTATAATGAGTGAAGTAAGTCAGAGAAAGACAAATATCATATGATAGCGCTTATATGTGCAATCTAAAAAAAGTGGTACACATGAACCTCTTTACAAAACAGAAATTGAGTCACAGATGTAGAAAACAAACTTATGGTTACCAAGGGGGAAAGGGGCGGGCGATAAATTGGGAGATTGGGATTGACATATGCACACTACTATATGTAAAAGATAATAAATAAAAACCTATTGTATAGCATAGGGAACTCTATTCAGTGCTCTGTAATGACCTATATGGGAATGAAGTCTGGAGGAGAGTGGATATAGGTACATGTATGGTTGATTCACTTTGCTGCATAGCAGAAACTAATGCAACATTGTAAATCAACTATATGCCAATAAAAAATTAATTAAAATTTTTTAAATTAAAAAATGAAAACAAAACAAGTATGATCTGAAACTAAGTAAAACAAATAAAATGTACAGGTACTTATAACTATGAAAAAAACAAAATATGTAAGAATATGGAAAAGACTGGACAAGAACATATGAAACTGAAAAAGGCCATGTTAGATGATAAAATTGCAAGCATTTTTTCCTTTTTATTTTTAAGAAATATTTTAATTTTTCAAAGAAACTCAGAAAGAAGTGCTCCATATATCCATATAGTAGGAGTTTAATGAAAGTCCTTATCCCTATAGAGTCTCAAAGTTCTGCCCCCACAGGTCTTGTCCCAGCTCATCCCTAACCCTTCCCCTCCCACTTTCCCTCTGCTCCCTCCACTCCAACCACAGGGAGCTCCTCGCTACTGCTCTTCCCTTTTCCTGGCACTCTCTTCCCTCTGATACACACAGTGGCACAGGCCCTTACTTCCTCTGGTTTCTGAGGAAACTGGGTCTCTGAAAAATCAAGGCATCTGCCCTGATGCCCCCACAACCTCTCCAGACTCTCTTGTCCCCTTGACCGGTTTACCAAGTTCACAGCACCCACCACCCCTAACACATTATACATGTGCATGCAGACTTGTTCTTTTATTGTCTCTCTTCCCCACCAGAATGAAAACTCCACAAGAATGGGGACTTTTTCAGTTTAGTTTATAGCTATTCAGTGCCCAGAGCAATGCCTAGTACAAAGTAGACCCTTAACAATTTACTGGTTGTATGAATAAATGACTCATTTACCTGGCTGATCGTTATTTCTGGACCATTTTACAACCTTAAATTGGCCCAAGATTACTACTCTGCCCCATCAAGCCGAGTCAAATCCTTATTGTGATAATAGAAATCCTAGGGTCACCCCAGATGGAAACTTTGTCTATCCCCTTGCCCAATTCCTTTAAATCTCAATTCTGTATCTATCCTAGCTCTTGGCACCACCTCTGATGCAATGTAATAAGCGTATTTTCATGGCTATGCCCCTTTCCCTTTTATTTTCTCCTTCCAGCCCATTGTTTAGCATTAATAGGTACTCCTCACGTTTGTGGGATTATATCTTGAATCTTTCCTTGCTCAGCACAATGCTGCCCTACAATATTAAGTGCCTCAGGCCCAGCTGGGGCTGAATTTCACTAACTGTGGACTCTGAGCAGACAATTTGACTATTCTTTCAGCAGCTCTGTTTCCTCATCTGGTAAAATGGGGATCATAATAGCACCAACCTCATTAAGCTGATGTGATGATTATAACATGCAGATCACTTAGCATAGAGCTTTGGCAAATGGTAAATCTTGAGCAATGTTGGCAGTTATTATTATAAATATTGTGGGAAATGAGCTGAAACCCCTTTCTAAATCATCTAAATTCTGCGTTACACTAGATCCACCCTACTGCTAATGAATCCATACAAATGTATTTAAACTGCTCATCTCCTGTTCTCTATTTGTTTTCTGGAAAGTGCCTTAAAAATTCAATAAGTCTCCAGAGAGGTCAAGACAAGAATACCAGAGTTACTCATTTAATTTCTCCTTTTCTTAGGTATTTGAGTGCCACGAAAAATAGGAGAGGGTAGTGCAGAGAAAAAGTACAGAGACATTATTCTGATTTTGTGGCATTGGGCAAACAGGACCATAATTTGCTTATGACAGGCTTCCTGGCTATTGGTGTCCATGCCTCTTGGAGCTAGGAGGTTAGTGGAAAAGTCGGATATCAGCATTATCATGAAAAGGTTAAGAACATCAATAGGTTCTAGAATTGAGTGGATTCTAATCCCCACTCTTTCACTCACGTTAACCTTCCCAAGACCCGCTTTCCTCATCTGTGATATATAGGTAGCAATAGTAACTACTCATGGGCTTGCTTTGAAGCCTAAATAAGATCATGCTTGTGATGGTCTTAGCACAGTTCCCAGCATGTAGCGAGCCCTCAATTAATTTAGGTATTGTTATTAATAATGTTATTATTTATGGAATGAAGTATATAAAAATTATGATAAATTTGATGAAGGATGGTAAAAGGGGCAACGAGAGATTACAGAAGGACTTGGTCTAGTTTGGGGATTTGGGAAAGATTTTCTCTGAAGAAAGGGCATGTAATCTGAAACCTGAACTTCATTACTTCTCAAATAGTAAACAGAGTGGAAAAAGCATTTCATAGACCCACATCTCTGAAGGCTTTCCTGAGCAAAAGAGCTTGTTAATTTGAAGAACTGAAAAAAGTTGGAGATGCAGCATGTCAAGTAAGGGAGAGAATAGCCAGCAAATGGACCTGGGAGGCTGACAGGACCCAGGTTGACAGGTTCTACAGGCCACACTGAGGGTTTTGAATTTTTATCTCCAGTATTGAGGAGAGGACTGAAGGGTTATTAACAGATTGAGACATAGTGAAAATTTCTTTAGCAGAGATCATTCTGGCTGATCTCCAGGGAATAGACTGAAGGGAATGAGAGTGGGAGGGAGAACCAGGTTCAGCTGTCCACTGAAAGATGATGGCGGCTTTGACTAGAGTGGTGGTGTTGATGGAAAGAAGTGGGTTGTTCCCACTGTGGGCTGGAATTTGAGTCAACAAGTTTTGGAGTACAATCATAAGATGTTTTAAAAATACTTCAGTTAACTGGGAAAATGGAATGGCATCGAGAATATGAAAACAATTGGATTTATTATGTGGAACCTCAGCAAATGGAGCCAAGACCATGGAATGGAAGTTCTGGGGGGGGGGGGCCAAGGTGAGCTCACCATTAGGAAGTGTGTGTCAGAATTAGAGCTATCCACAGTGGAGCAGGCTGCTGATGGATGGTGAGTTCCCTGTCACCAGAGTGTTTAAGAGGATGAATGAACACTATTAGGGCACTCCAGATGAAATGTTCTGAGTACACTTTTAATTCAAAACACTAAGGTGCCATAATTAGTAGGAAATGACAATTTAATTTTAAAGCTGACTACAAATTAAGATTGCAGTGTGCAGCCTATAACAGATGTAGTTTTCATTTAAAGTTATGCAAGACAGTGGTTCACATTGTGAAGTTTTATCTTCAGAAAATTTGACATAAAACCAAAATCAGTTGTGAGTTGCATACAATTACATACTTGAATGGCTTTGGATTTTCAGTCTTTAAAAATTAAGTTTCAGGGACTTCCCTGGTGGTGCAGTGGTTGAGAATCTGCCTGCCAATGCAGGGGACACGGGTTCAAGACCTGGCCTGGGAAGATCCCACATGCCTCAGAGCAACTAAGCCCGTGCACCACAACTATTGAGCCTGCGCTCTAGAGCCTGCAAGCCACAACTACTGAGTCCACGTGCCACAACTACTGAAGCCCACATGCCTAGAGCCTGAGCTCTGCAACAGGAGAAGCCACCGCAATGAGAAGCCTGCGCACCGCAATGAAGGGTAGCCCCTGCTCGCCGCAACTAGAGAAATCCCGCGCGAAGCAATGAAGACCCAACAACGAAGACCCAATGCAGCCAAAAATGAATAAATAAATAATTTAAAAAATAAAGTTTCAAAAGAACTAGGGAACAAATGCAATTTCCTGTTTACTTACCTTAGCAGACTTTTAAATTGGGAGAATAACTTAGTAACCCTGAAGAGTTTGATGCAGAAAATAAATATATTTTACTGCTCTGCTCAGTACCAGCATTACTATTTTTACCTTCCAGTACACTGTTAAGAGAATGTTATCTATTTACTTTCTAAAGTAAGAACTTGCTTTAAAGTAAAGGAAGAACATTTCCTTTTATGCACACAATATTCCCATTGCCTAAGTTTTCTCTGTCTGTGCTTGGTTGCATAAGCTGTCTGGCACTTTGTTTCAGAGGCAGTCATAAGGACTAAAGAAGTTAGTTTTGGCTAGTTCTAAGGACAAGTGGATCTTTACATTTTCCACCCTATCTTCAACTCTTTGTTTCTTTTTTTTTTTTTTTTTAAGATTTAATTTTATTTAATTTTGGCTGCGTTGGGTCTTTGTTGCTGCGCGTGGGCTTTCTCTAGTTGTGGTGAGCAGGTAGGGCTATTCTTCTTTGTGGTGCATGAACTTCTCCTTGTGGTGGCTTCTCTTGCTGTGGAGCATGGGCCTTAGGCACGCAGGCTCAGTAGTTGTAGCACACGGGCTTAGTTGCTCTGCAACATGTGGGATATTCCCAGACCAGGGATCAAACCTGTGTCCCGTGCACTGGCATTCGGATTCTTAACCACTGCACCACTGCGGAAGTCCCACCTCTTTGTTTCTTAAAACATGAAATGAAGACAGTTGAACATTTTATCCCTTTACTTCTTTCATCTGGTTTCTCAGAGTAGAGTGGGGACGAAGTGGGTAGCATGAGTGGAATATCCCAGATTTTTTTCTAAAACGTGATTTTATGCTTATTTGATTAGAGAATCATTAAAGCATTCAGTTGCTCTTAAGAATTTCTCTGAAATATCTAAGCAGGGAGGCATTTCACAGCAATGAGGATAAACTGGAACTTCTGGTAGGAGATATTCCTAAGATTCCAAAAGTGTATACAGAAATATTTTAGGTTATAGACAGGTAAATTCTTAGATGTTAGGCTTAGTTCATTTGTTCATTCATTTGTTCATTCATTCATTTGCTGAGTACCCATCAGGACCCAGATTCCATTTTACATGCAGAGGAGATCATGGTGAAGGAGACACAGGTCCCTCCTCTCAACAAGTTTGCAGTTTCCAGTGGTGAAACAGACCATTATGATACAATGGTTACAGTAGTTTTACGTATTGAAATATAGACAGTGCAATGAGAACGTGTAAAAGGGGGACAGTGAGTCTGTCTAAGGGTGGTCCAAGAAGTCTTCCTAATGGAGACTTGGAAAAGAGTGGTAAGCACATAAGGGATGTGGTTTGGGAAAGAGTAGATATAATCAGCAAAAACCAAATTCAAGCAGAGTGAATAAAATAACCAAGAAATGGGGGCATAGGTGAGCCATGGGCTGTTTGGGAAAGAACAAGTAGGAGCATTTGGTGTGTTGCTGGTGGGGGGAAGAGAGGGTGAGGCTGTGGAGGGAGGTAAGGGCTAGTTTAGGAGGAGCTTGTATCACATGCAGGGAGTTTTAATTTTGTCCTTTTGGACCATGAGGGGATATTGAGGAATCCTGAGCAGAGGAGTGATGTCATCAGTTTTGGAATATTTTTCTGGTAGCAGTTTACAATATGGATCAGAGGTGGACAAGAGATGTGCGTGTCATTTAAGAGACTGTTTCAGTGGTCCAAGCAAGTGATGATGAAATAGGCCAATAGCCATGGGATTAGAGGGGAATGATACGGATTTGAGAAATATTTAGGAGGTAGAAGCCACAGGCTTTGGTGTTGGTTGAATGAGGGAGGAGGTGGAAGAGAAAGAAAATTGTGGATTTTCTTTTTAATTTATTGGGCACTTTACAGGGATGGCTTCATTTAATCACCATACCAGCTTGATGTAGTAGATACTATGATTATCCCATTTTACAGATTATAGTCCCAGGCTATCTGGGATTTAGAAGCTAAACCTTGCCCAAGATCAGAGTTAATAAAGGGCAAGCCAGGATTTAACCCCCAACAATCAGACCCAGAGCCTGCAGGCCTAATTATGATGCTAAACTGCATCTCCCAGGTGGTTTCTTTTCTGATGATGGCAAACATAGGAAGGGGAGTAACTTTGGGAGAGGAGGAGATGACTAAATGCCAGAACAGAGGCCATTCTGGATTCCATTTACCATAATATATAACTGTATAATTTGTAAAACTAGCTTATATTGCTTTATTTAAAAAAATAAAAAGCTCAGCTGATAATTCAACTGACAGTATCTTGAATCAATTTAAATATCTGCAGACTAAGAATTTAGAACTTAGAATTCAGACTAAGACTTTAGAATATCTGCACTAATGAAAGGGGTTTTTGTAGTCATAATCAACACTTGGTCAACTGAGCATTTTTATCCGCTTTAATCCCTTTTGCTAATTAAGTGAACGTGAGGAACCAGATTTAATTAAAAGTGAAGTTGAACATTTAGCTTCTTTTGTGATTATAAGTGAAAGTAAGAAACTTGAATACAGTATTCAAGGTCATGAAATCCTTAATAATTTTATCTTTGAATTTGTGTTTTAGAAGTGAAGTCTGATGGGACAAAGAACATGTGTGTTGGGGGCTTGGACCCTAGTGTACATGTGGTCCCTCCAGCTCCCTGACTTAAGTTCTCAGCCACCTGATTCCAGCCCTCTGGGCCTCTGCCTGGCCTCCAGCTCCACCTTCCTGTCCCTGTCCCATTGCTGCTGCCCTCTACCTGGTATGGTGATTGGGTGTGTCAGCAAGGGAGGACTGTGTTCCACCTTTATGCTTCTCCCCCCATAGGATATGGAGGCAGGCAAGGAGATGGTCAGGGTGGAGCAGGTGCCCTGTTGTATCTGGGGTAGGGCAAAGAAGAGGCCATCCCTGACCAGGCTGGTGGCACCCTGGTTTGTTTGGAGGGTGATTCAGTGGGGGCCTCTTGCTGACCTCTAATCCAGGTACCAATTGCATCCTGCTCTCATGGAGGTTGCAATATCTTGGGGGGTTTCTTATCTACCATCAACTGGGATGCTGGACTATGGGAAGGGGAGATTGACTTCCTCACTCCCTGCTGGGGCCTCACAATTATGTGGGACACCCCCCAAATTATGTAGTTGGCCCTGTCTCCTCAATCTCTTGCCTTATTTTGTATATAATAAATGCATAGACTGAACTTTGTTAAGTAAGAATTCAGCAAATACGTCTGTCATAACCATGGTGCAAGCCCCCTTTGTTAGAACTTGAAAAAAAACAGCATAAAGATAAAGCATGAAATGATAATGACTTAAAATTTGATTAAGATGTGCATATTATACTCATGGTTATTAAAGTCAAGAAAGGAGAGAGAGATCAAAGTCGCAGATTAGGAGGATGCTGGGCTCACCTCCCCTCATCCAAACAGCAGCTCTTGTTGAAATCAACCTGGGGACAAGCAGAACAGCTCTTCTGCAACCAAGCCTGTAAAGAAAGATCCACACAGAGTCCAGTAGGAAGGGAGAAGTGATGTGGTCAGGACCAGCACCCTTAGCGGGGACACAGGAGAGGAGGGGACATCACAGCCTCAGGGATCCTCCCTGGGGAGTGAGGGATTCCAGCCACACATTGGACACGCCAGCCCTGGGATACAACACTGGGAAGACAAGCCCCTTAGCTGGTTTGAAACCCAGTGGGGCTTACCAAAAGGCTGTAAGAAACTGGGCCTCTGCTCTTGAAGAGCACACAGACTTGCTCCCAGTCAAAGTGTGGAGGCAGCACATTGAAAATTGCCAGGGGCTCTGACCAGCTAGCCAGGACTGCTGCATCACACCCCCTGCCCACCCCTCACCTGGCTCCTGCTCTAGCCCCTCTTGCTCCAGCACTGCTCTCCACTAAGGCAGAGGGTGCCACTAACTACAAGAGTTTGCACACTTGGAGGGAACAGAGCTGGCTTGGATCCAAGCCCTGCCTCTGACCAGGGTGTAGGCAACCATTGCCAGCACATGTGTCCCTGTGCACTCTTGGGAGGGAGCAAACTCAGCTCAGTAGTGTGATATCAACCCCTCCAGCCACAACCCAGCCTCTAGCCAAGCAAGCACATCAGGGGTAAAGTGAAATCAGAAAAGAAGTACAGCCTTAAGCCCTCAGGCCCTGAATCCATACCCCAAACCAAGGCTGAGACTGCCATCACACCTGGAAGAAACCCAAATTCTTCAGGGCTCCTGCTCCAGCCCCTGTGGCTCTGACCGCACCCTTGTCAGGGTGGTGATGGCCACTGACTGAGCAGAGGAGAAGCCCTAGCTTGCACCTGGCTCTGGACAAGAAGCCCTAGCTTGCACCTTCTCTGCACAAGAAGCCTGTGTGCAAGCACAGGTCACTATCCACACCTCCCCTCCCAGGAAACTGTGCAGCCTGCCACTGCCAGGGTCCTGTGATCCCAGGAGAATGCGCGGTGTGCCTCAGGCTGTTGCAACATCA
The DNA here is from genome assembly GCF_003031525.2 of Neophocaena asiaeorientalis asiaeorientalis. Taxonomy (NCBI): domain Eukaryota; kingdom Metazoa; phylum Chordata; class Mammalia; order Artiodactyla; family Phocoenidae; genus Neophocaena; species Neophocaena asiaeorientalis. Next base: position 1,565,835 of record NW_020173951.1, read on the forward strand.
TGCTGGCCTCTGCTGCCACAGGTTCGCCCTCCATTTCATACCCATCCCTACCCCCTGGCCTGAGTGAGCCAGAGCCCCATAATCAGCTGCTACTTTAAACCTGTTCTGTGTGGTGGGAACAGACACGCTCAGGCAACTTATACGCAGAGGCAGGGTCAAATCCAAAGCCAAACCCCAAGAGCTGTGTGTACAAAGAAGAGAAAGGGAAATTTCTCCCAGCAGCCTCAGGAGCAGTGGAATAAATCTCCACAGCCAACTTGATATACTCTGCATCACTGGAATACATGAATAGACAAGAAATAATCCCAAATTTGAGGTGGTGGACTTTAAGAGCAACTGCAGACTTGGGGTTTGCTTTCTGTATATAATTTCTTTCTGGTTTTATGTTTATCTTAGTTTAGTATTTAGAGTTTATTATCATGGGTAGATTTGTTTATTGACTTAGTGGCTCTCTTCCTTTATGTTTTCTTTTTTTTTTAATTTATATATATATATAGATTTTTTTTTCCTTTTTCTCTTTTTGTGAGTGTGTATGTGTATGTTTCTTTGTGTGATTTTGTCTGTATAGCTTTGCTTTTACCATTTGTCCTAGGGTTCTGTCTGTCCATTTTTCTTTTCTTTTTTTTTTTAGTATAGTTTTTCGTGCTTGTTATCATTGGTGGATTTGTTTTTTGCTTTGGTTGCTCTCCTCTTTCTTTCTTTCTTTATTACTTTTTATTTTTTAATTATTAATATTTTTTTAATTTTTTATTTTAATAACTGTATTTTATTTATTTTTCTTTCTTTCTTTCTTTTTTTCTTCCATTTCTTCTGAGCCGTGTGACTGACAGGATCTTATTGCTCTGGCCAGGTGTCAGGCCTGTGCCTCTGAGGTGGAAGAGCTGAGTTCAGGACATTGGTCCACCAGAGGCTTCCCAGCTCCACATAATCTCAAACAGTGAAAGCTCTCCCAAAGATCTCCATGTAAATGCTAAGACCCAGCTTCACTCAAGAATCCACAAGCTACAGTGCCGGACACCCTATGCCAAACAACTAGCAAGAAGGGAACACAACCCCACCCATTAGCAGAGAGGCTGCCTAAAATCATAATAAAGTCACAGGAACCCCAAAACACACCACTGGACGTGGTTCTGCCCACCAGAAAGACAAGATCCAGCCTCATGCACCAGAATACAGGCACCAGTCCCCTTCAACAGGAAGCCTATACAACCCACTGAACCACACTTAGCCACTGGGGGCAGACAGCAAAAGCAACAGGAACTACAAACGTACAGCCTGTGAAAAGGAGATCCCAAACACCGTAAGAAAAGCAAAATGAGAAGACAGAGAAACACACAGCAGATGAAGGAGCAAGGTAAAAACCCACCAGACCAAACAAATGAAGAGGAAATAGGCAGTCTACTTGAAAAAGAATTCAGAGTAATGATGGTAAAGATGATCTAAAATCTTGGAGGTACAATGGAGAAAATACAGGAAACATTTAACAATGACCTAGAAGAACTAAAGAGCAAACAAACAATGATGAAGAACACAATAAATGAAATTAAAAAAAATTTTAGAAGGAATGAGTAGCAGAATAACTGAGGCAGAAGAACGGATAAGTGATGTGCAAGATAAAATAGTGGAAATAAGTACTGCAGAGCAGAATAAAGAAAAAAGAATGAAAAGAATTGAGGATAGTCTTAGAGACCTCTGGGGCAACATTAAATGTACCAACATTCAAATTATAGGGGTCCCAGAAGAAGAGAAAAAGAAAGGGACTGAGAAAATATTTGAAGAGATTATAGTTGAAAACTTCCCTAATATGGGAAAGGAAATGTCAAGTCCAAGAAGTGCAGGGAATCCCATACAGGGTAAATCCAAGGAGAAACATGCCAAGACACTTATTAATCAAACTATCAAAAATTAAATACAAAGAAAAAATATTAAAAGCAACAAGGGAAAAACAACAAATAACATACAAGGGAATCCCCATAAGGTTAACAGCTGATCTTTCAGCAGAAACTCTGCAAGCCAGAAGGGACTGGCAAGACATATTTAAAGCGAAGAAAGGGAAAAACCTACAACCAAGATTACTCTACCCAGCAAGTAGCTCATGCAGATTTAATGGAGAAATTAACACCTTTACAGACAAACAAAAGCTGACAGAATTCAGCACCACGAAACCAGCTTTACAACTTTAGCTTTACAAATGCTAAGGGAACTTCTCTAGGCAGGAAACACAAGAGAAGGGAGAGGCCTACAATAACAAACACAAAGCAATTAAGAAAATGGTAATAGGAACATACATATCGAACACTACATAAATGTAAATGTATTAAATGCTCCAACCAAAAGACATAGACTGGCTGAATGCATACAAAAAGAAGACCCGTATACATGCTATCTACAAGAGACCCACTTCAGACTTAGGGACACATACAGACTGAAAGTGAGGGGATGGAAAAAGATATTCCATGCAAATGGAAATCAAAAGAAAGCTGGAGTGGCAATTCTCATATCAGACAAAATAGATTTTAAAATAAAGACTATTAGAAGAGACAAAGAAGGATACTACATAGTGATAAAGGGATCAATCCAAGAAGAAGATATAGCAATTATAAATATATATGCCCCCACATCAGAGCACCTCAATACATAAGGCAAATGCTAACAATCATAAAACGGGAAACCGACAGAAACACAATCATAGTAGGGAACTTTAACACCCCATTTTCACCAATGGGCAGATCATCCAAAATGAAAATAAATAAGAAAACACAAGCTTTAAATGATACATTACAGAAGAAGCACTTAATTTATGTTTATAGGACATTCCATCCAAAAATAATACACTGTCTTCTCAAGTGCTCAAGGAATGTTCTCCAGGATAGATCATATCTTGGGTCACAAATCAAGCCTTTGTAAATTTAGGAAAATTGAAATTGTGTCAAGTATCTATTCCAAGCACAACACTATGAGACTAGATATAAATTACAGGAAAAAAATCTATAAAATACAAACAGACGGAGGCTAAACCATACACTACTAAATAACTAATAAATTACTGAAGAAATCAAAGAGGAAACTGAGAGATACCTAGAAACAAATGACAGTGAAAACCTGATGACCCAAAACCTATGGGATGCAGCAAAAGCAGTTCTAAGAGGGACGTTTATAGCAATACAATCCTACTCCAGAAACAAGAAACCTCTCAAGTAAACAACCTAACCTTACACCTAAAGCAACAAGAAGATCAGAAAAACCCTAAAGTTAGCAAAAGGAAAGAAATCATAGACATCAGATCAGAAATAAATGAAAAATAAATGAAGGAAATGATAGCAAATATCAATAAAACTAAAAGCTGGTTCTTTGAGAAGATAAACAAAATTGATAAACCATTAGCCAGACTCATCAAGAAAAAAACCAGAGAAAACTCAAATCAATAGAATTAGAAATGAAAAAGGAGAAGTAACAACTGACACTGCAGAAATACAAAGGGTCATGAGAGATTACTACAAGCAACTATATGTCAATGAAATGGACAACCTGGAAGAAATGGACAAACTCTTAGGAAAGCACAGCCTCTGAGACTGAACCAGGAAGAAATGAAAACATAAACAGACCAATCACAAGCCCTGAACTTGAGTCTGATTAAAAATCTTCCAACAAACAAAAGCCAGATGGCTTCACAGGCAATTTCTATCAAACATTTAGAGGAGAGCTAACACCTATCCTTCTCAAACTCTTCCAAAATATAGAAGATGGAGGTACACTCCCAAACTCATTCTACAAGGGCACCATCACCCTGATACCAAAACCAGACAAAGATGTCACAAAGAAAGAAAACTACAGGCCAGTATCACTGATGAACGTAGATGCAGAAATCCTCAACAAAATACTAGAAAACAGTATCCAACTGCACATTAACAGGAGCATACACCATGATCAAGTGGGGTTTATCCCAGGAATGCAAGGATTCTTCAATATATGCAAATCAATCAATGTGATAAGTCATATTAACAAATTGAAGGATAAAAACCATATTATCATCTCAATAGATGCAGTAAAGCTCTTGACAAAATTCAACACCCATTTATGATAAAAACCCTCCAGAGAGCAGGCATAGAGGGAACTTACCTCAACATAATAAAGGCCATATATGACAAACCCACAGACAACATCTTTCTCAATGGTGAATAACTGAAACCATTTCCTCTAAGATCAGGAAGAAGACAAGGTTGTCCACTCTCACCACTATTATTCAACATAATTTTGGACATTTTAGCCACAGCAATCAGAGAAGAAAAAGAAATAAAAGGAATCCAAATCGAAAAGAAGTAAAGCTGTCACTGTTTGCAGATGACATGATACTATATAGAGAGAATCCTAAAGATGCTACCAGAAAACTACTAGAGCTAGTCAATCAATTTGGTAAAGTAGCAGGATACAAAATGAATGCACAGAAATCTTTTGCATTCCTATTCACTAATGATGAAAAATCTGAAAGAGAAGTTAAGGAAGCACTCCCATTTACCACTGCAACAAAAATAATAAAATACCTAGGGATAAACCTACCTCCAGAGACAAAAGTCCTGTATGCAGAAAACTATAAGACACTGATGGAAGAAATTAAAGATGATACAAATAGATGGAGAGATATACCATGTTCTTGGATTGGAAGAATCAATATTGTGAAAACGACTGTACTACCCAAAGCAATCTATGGATTCAATGCAGTCCCTATCAAATTACCAATGGCATTTTTCACAGAACTAGAACAAAAAATTTCACAATTTCTATGGAAATACAAAAGACCCCGAATAGCCAAAGCAGTCTTGAGAAAGAAAGATGGAGCTGGAGGAATCAGTCTCCCAGACTTCAGACTATACTACAAACCTATAGTAATCAAGACATTATGGTACTGACAAAAAAACAGAAATATAGATCAATGGAACACGATAGAAAGCCCAGAGATAAACCCCCACACATGTTCACCTTATCTTTGATAAAGGAGGCAAGAGTATACAATGGAGAAAAGACAGTCTCTTCAATAAATGGTGCTGGGAAAACCGGACAGCTACATGTAAAAGAATGAAATTAGAACACTTCCTACCACCATACAGAAAAATAAACTCAAAATGGATTAAAAACCTTAATCTCAGCCCAGACACTTTAAAACTCGTAGAGGAAAGCATAGGCAGAACAGTCTATGACGTAAATCACAGCAAGATCTTCTTTGACCCACCTCCTAGAGAAATGGAAATAAAACCAAAAATAAACAAATGGGACCTAATGAAACTTCAAAGCTTTTGCACAGCAAAGGAAACAATAAACAAGACAAAACGACAACCCTCAGAATGGGAGAAAATATTTGCAAATGAAGCAACTGACAGGGTTTAATCTCCAAAATATACAAGCAGCTCATGCAGTTCAATATCAAAAATCAAACAACCCAATCCAAAAAAGGGCAGAAGTCCTAAATAGACATTTCTTCAAAGAAGATATACAGATTGCCAACAAACACATGAAGGAATGCTCAACATCATTAATCATTAGAGAAATGCAAATCAAAACTACAATGATGTTTCAGCTCACACCAGTCTGAATGGCCATAATCAAAAAATCCAGAAATCATAAATGCTGGAGAGGGTGTGGAGAAAAGGGAACCCTCTTGCACTGTTGGTGGGAATGTAAATTGATACAGCCAGTATGGAGAACAGTATGGAGGTTCCTTAAAAAACTGAAAATAGAACTACCATATGACCCAGCAATCCTGTTACTGGGCACATACCCTGAAAAAACCATAGTTCAAAAAGTGTCATGTACCACAATGTTCATTGCAGCTCTATTTACAATAGCCAGGACATGGAAGCAACCTAAGTGTCCACCAACAGATGAATGGATAAAGAAGATGTGGTACATATATACAATGGAATATTACTCAGCCATAAAAAGAAATGAAATTGAGTTATTTTTAATGAGGTGGATGGACCTAGAGTATGTCATACAGAGTGGAGTACGTTAGAAAGAGGAGAACAAATACCATATACTAACACATATGTATGGAATCTAAAAGAAAAATGGTTTTGAAGAACCTAGGCACAGGACAGGAATAAAGACACAGACGTAAAGAATGGACTTGAGGACACGGGGAAGGGGAATTGTAAGCTGGGATGAAGTGAGAGAGTGACATGGACATAGATACCCTACCAAATGTAAAATAGATAGCTACTGGGAAGCAGCCATATAGCACAGGGATTTCAGCTCGGTTCTTTGTGACCACCTAGAGGGGTGGGTTATGGAGGGTGTTGGGAAGGAGATGCAAGAGGGAGGAGATATGGGGATATAAGTATATATATATATATATATATATATATATATATATATATATAGCTGATTCACTTTGTTATAAAGCAGAAACTAACACACCATTGTAAGGCAATTATACTCCAATAAAGAAAAAAAGAATAAAAAGAAAAAAAATAAAATAAAGGCAGCAAGAGAAAAACAGTCAGTAACAGGGAACTTCCATAAGGCTTTCAGCTGATTTTTCTGCAGAAACATTGCAGGCCACAGTGAGTGGTATGATATATTTAACGTACTGAAAAGAAAAAGCAAAACAAAAACCCTAGCCCTACCACCTAGGATACCAGCAGGGTTATCATTAGATTGTCTCTAAAATCAGGTACAAGGATGCCCACTCTCACTATTTCTATGTAACATTGTACTGGAATTCCTAGGCACAGCAGTCAGACAAGAAAAAGAAATGAAAGGCATCCAAATTGGAAGGGAAAAAGTAAAAATTTCACTATTTGCAGATGACATGATACTATATATATAAAACCCTAAGTTCTCCACCAAAAAACTATTAGAACTACTAAGTGATTCAGTAAATCAGGATACAACATTATTATATGGAAATCTGTTGATTTTTAAACAACATATAATAATGAATTCTCAGAAAGAGAATGTAAGAAAATAATGCCATTTATGGTTGCTTCACAAAGAATAAAATACATAGGAATTATCTCAGCCATATAAAAGAACGAAATTTTGCCACTTGCAACTACATGGATGGACTTAGAGGGTATCATGCTAGTTGAACTAAGTCAGACAGAGAAAGAAAAATACTGTATCTTATCACATATATTAATCTAAAAAGTAAAACAAACGAATGAATATAACAAAATAGGACAGACTCATAGATACAGTGAACAAACCAGTGGGTAGAGGGGTTGGGGGAGAGGCAAGATAAGGGAAGGGGATTAAGAGGTACACTACTAGATATGAAATAGATATAAGGATATATTGTACAGCACAGGGACTATAGCCAATATTTTATAATAACTTTAAATGGAATACAATCTATAAAAATATTCAATCACTATGTTGTATACCTGAAACTACTCTAACATTGTAAATCATCTACAATTTAGAATAAAAGAAAAATAAAATAAATAAATAAATGCAAAGAAAACTCAAGGATGAATAATTAGAAAAATAACAAGTTAGAGTGTTATTTTCACTTCTGTTATTAATAGTAATTATGAGTAATAATTCTTGAATCTTGCCTGGAGACATTAGTATAGTTGAAAGTTGTATTAACTTTGGGTTGCTAAATCAAATACAAGATGTGAAAATTAGATATTTTAGTCAAAGTCCAAATAAGTTAAATTTCATTGAGAAGTACACATAACTTCATTGAAATTAGAGCTTTTGAATTTAAAAAGATAGACAAATATTGTAGTGAGGACCAGAATGTTTTAAATTATGCTAACCAGTGATCTTGATAATTGGTTACACAAGCATCTAGAATAGCCTTCTCTTAGTGTTTAGCTGTGACAGAAACAACACTCCCTTTAGCAGGCTGATTGATATTTCCTACTGCCAAAATTCGAGAATTTTTTTTTTTTTGCAGTACGCAGGCCTCTCACTGTTGTGGCCTCTCCCGTAGCGGAGCACAGGCTCAGCGGCCATGGCTCATGGGCCTAGCCGCTCTGCGGCATGTGGGATCTTCCCGGACTGGGGCACGAACCCATGTCCCCTGCATCGGCAGGTGGACTCTCAACCACTGCGCCACCAGGGAAGCCCCGAGAAAATTTTTAGCATGTGATGTGTCAAATTATCTACTGTTAAAAATTATGAAGCACACCTTAAACCTCTAAGTAACTGGGTTGAATTTTATTTTTATGACATCATGTTTTGTAAGACTCTCACTAATCAAAGTTGTTGACATTGCCCCTATACAGCTGGAAAAGGCCAGAAAGTTGTTATCTGCCCACCCCCCAAGAATCCTGCCTTCCTTTTGGTGCATCAGGTGTGATCATCAGGGCCTATATTATTGGGATCATTCTTTGTTTAACTGGCCAATGAGTTGGAGTGGTTTTAGAAAATAACCACTTACACAAGGAGACGCAGACCCCACCTGCCCATCCTGAGACTGGGAGCAGCTTCCTATGCAGCCTGTAACCCTTGCCCACCAGCCTAGCTGCAAAGAGAACAGTGCTGCTCCCTCTCCTCCCCAAACTTTCCAAATGCCTTTTGAGAGGTCTTCGATGCAAAGCTATGCTTGATGTCCACCTTGCCCGGGTTCTCTTGGGTGCAAACATCATGGGGGACACACAGCAGAATTTAAACTTGGCCCTTCACACCCCGTGGCCTGGTCCCGATTTTGACTAGAGGGCTGTAATTAGGTTATCTTCCCTTAGATGCCTCACTCCTGATGCAGAAACCCGCCCAGATATTGTAGAAGTCAGCTCCATGATATCAGATGTCATGATGAAGTATGTAGATAATTTATCCGCATCCCAGCTGACCTTGGAGAAGAAGCTGGAACGGGAACGGAGACGCACACAGAGGTATTTTATGGAAGCCAACCGGAACACAGTCATGTGTCAGCACGAGCCAGCTCTTCTCTCTCAAGTAAGTGGAAATCTTTCAGTCTCTTCAGGATGCATTCTGATGGACTCTCTGAGGCTGTTCTTGCTTGTGTTGAGGAAAAGTCATCTTAAGTTAGAAAAATATTACATGATATTTACTACTATAGAGATACATATTTGCATCCATTTTCATCTTATAGAAAATTAAGTCAATATAATTGATGTTCCAAAGAACTAACCCATAATTTATTGTATATTACAAAACCAGAGGTATCAAAAAGATATCTTAGAAATTCTTTAAGTTTGTAATATGATCTTTGTATAAGTAGCAATGACTGCTTATATTCAATTTATTCAGCAATCTTGGAAATATGGATGAAAATATTGTGTCAGTTTAAAGAAGGAAATAATATTTACCTTAAAAATTTTTTCTTATTAGTCTGTGTAATTGATTTCATTACTGTTTTTGGTGGTAATAATTTTGCCATGGTACAAATCAGAATATGTACTTTTATTTTTCATGACATTAACCTTTAAATTATTTTGATATTTAAGTTTATTTCTGAGTATAATTGAAAAAGGGATGCCAAAGCCACAGACTTCCGCAAGTGCATGTGATGGTGCCTGTGAAGCCCTTGTTTTATTTTCTCTCTGCCTTTGTTGTATCATGACCCATGACTTATCCTTTACTCACGCTCTGGGTTCCCTGAAAGCAGGGATTTAGTAAGGGGCCTTTCAACCCATAAATATTCTTTTTTAACCCTCCTGAGGATGGGCCCAGCACAATAGGGTTACAAAGCCCATCCTTGATCAGGATACCTGGTCACTAAATTCCTTTCCAGGATCTGCCTCAGCTGGGAAAATTATATAAGAATTAGTCTCCCCCACACACCACGATGAAGAGTGGCCCCCACTCACCGCAACTAGAGAAAACCCTCACACAGAAACGAAGACCCAACACAGCCAAAAATAAATAAATAAATTAAAAAAAAAAAGAATTAGTCTCCAAGAAGAGCCAGTTTTGATTTCTGGAATAACAGCATTTCCAGCAACCTTTTTTTTTTTTTAGAAGGAAAGCAATACTATTTGGTGGTTTATCTTGCCATGCTTGGAATCCGGAAGTTCAAGATTCAATCAATATAATTTTGGTGGATTTTTAAAACTTTTATTTCATTTTTTATGTTTTTATTACAGTCATACCTTTTATTTCACTTTTCATGTTTTTTTTAATTGAGGTATAGTTGATTTACAATATTATATTACTTTCAGGTATATAACATAGTAGTTCATAATTTTTCCATTTATACTCCATTCAAAGTTTTTATAAAATAGTAGCTATATTCCTAGTGCTGTACATAGCATCCTTGTATCTTATTTATTTTATACCTAATAATTTTTGTCTCCTAATTCCCTACCCTTATCTTGCCCCTCCTCCTTCCGTCTCCCCACTGGAAACCACTAGTTTGTTCTCTATATATATGAGTCTATTTGTTTTATTATATTCATTTGTTTGTTTTATTTTTTTGAGATTCCACATACAAATGATATCATACAGTATTTGTTTTTCTCTGTCTGACTTATTTCACTAAGCATAATACCCTCCAGGTCCATCCATTTGGTTGCAAACAGCAAAATTTCATTCTTTTTTTATGGCTGAGTGGTATTCTACTGCATATATATGTACCACATCTTCTTTATAGTATTCTGCTTATGTTTTCTTCTAGGATTTTTATTGATTCCAGTCTTACATTTAGGTCTTTAATCCATTTTGAGGTTATTTTCCTATATGCTGTGAGAAAATGTTTTAATTTCATTCTTTTACATGTAGCTGTCCAGTATTCCTAGCACCACTTATTGAAGAGACTGTCTTTTCCCCATTGTATATTCTTGCCTTCTTTGTCATAGATTAATAGACCAGAAGTGCATAGGTTTATTCCAGGCTCTCTATTCTAACCTACTGATCTATGTATCCGTTTTTGTGCCAGTACCATACTGTATTGATGACTGTAGCTTTGTAATGTAGTCTGAAGGGAGCATGATACCTCCAGCTCTGAGGCTTTTCTCAAGATTGCTTTGGCTATTTAAGATCTTTTGTGTTTCCATACACACTTTAGAATTTTTTTTCTACTTCTATGAAAAATACCACTGAAATTTTGATAGGGATTGCATTGAATCTGTACATTGCCTTAGGTAGTATGATCATTTTTACAATGTTAATTCTTCCAATCCATGGACACAGTATCACTTGTCATCTTTTTTGTCCTCTTCAGTTTTTTTCATCAGTGTCTTAGCGTTTTCCAATGCTTTAATGTCTTAAAGTTGCCCAGTTTTCCAACTCCAATTAAGGAGTTTTAACCTCCTTAATTAGGTTTTTTTTTTGATGGATGGTAAATGGGATTGTTTTCCTAACTTCTCTTTCTGATAGTTTGTTCTTAATGTGTAGAAATGTAACAGATTTCTGTATATTAATTTTGTATCCTGAAACATTACTGAATTCATTGATGAGTTATAGTAGTTTTTGGTGCTGCCTTTAAGATTTTCTATGTTTAGTACCACGTCATCTGCAAATAGTGACAATTTTACTTCTTTCTTTTCAATTTGGATTCCATTTGCTTCTTTTTCTTGTCTGATTGCTACGGCTAGGACTTCCAATATTATGTTGAAAAAAAGTGGCAAGAATGGGCATCCTTGTCTTGTTCCTGATCTTAGAGGAAATGCTTTTAGCTCTTCACTTTTTAGTAGGCTGTTAGCTGTGGGTTTATCATATATGGGCTTTATTATGATGAGGTATGTTCCTTCTATACCCAGTTTGTGGAGAGTTTTTAATTGTAAGTGGATGTTGAATTTTGTCAAAACCTTTTTCTGCATCTATTAATATGATCATATGATTTTTATTCTTCAATTTCTTTTTTTTTAAGTAGAGTTGATTTACAGTGTTGTGATAGTTTCTGGTGTACAGCAGGGTGATTCAGTTTTTGTATATATATGTTATTCTTTATCAGATTCTATTCCATTATAGGTTATTACAAGATATTGAATATAGTTCCCTGTTCCATAGAGTAGGTCCTGGTTGTTTTTCTACTTTATATATAATAGTGTGTATTTGTTAATCCCAAACTCCTAACTTATCACTCCTCCTTTCCCCTTTGGTAACCATAAGTTTGTTTTCTGTGTCTGTGAGTCAGTTTCTGTTTTGTAAATAAGTTCATTTGTGTCATTTTTTTTTAGATTCCACATATAAGTGATATCATGTGATATTTGTCTTTCTCTGACTTCACTTAGTATGATAATCTATAGGCTCATTCACATTGCTGCAAATTACATTATTTTATTCTTTTTTATGTCTGGGTAATATTTCATGGTATACATATATACCACATCTTCTTTATCCATTCATCTAGTGATGGACATTTAGGTTGCTTCCATGTCTTGGCTATTGTAAATAGTGCTGCTATGAACATTGGGGTGCATGTATCTTTTCAAATTAGAGTTTTCTTTGAATATATGCCCAGGAGTGGGATTGCTGGATCATATGGCAACTCTATTTTTAGTGTTTTGAGGAATATCCATACTATTCCCTATAGTAGCTGCACAAATTTACATTCCTACCAACAGTGTAGGAGAATTCCCTTTTCTCCACACCTTCTCCAGCACTTATTACTTATAGACTTTTTGATGATGACCATTCAGACTGGTGTGAAGTGATATCTCATTGTAGTTTTGATTTGCATTTCTCTACTAATTAGCAATATTGAACATCTTCTCATGTGCCTTTTGGCCATCTCTATGCCGTTTTTGGAGAAATGCCAATTTAGGTCTTCTGTCCTTTTTTGATTGGGGTTTTTGTTTTTTGGATATTGAGTTGTATGAGCTGTATATTTGTATATTTTGGAGATTATTCCCTTGTCGGTCACATCACTTGCAAATATTTTCCCAGTCTGTAGGTTGTCTTATTGTTTTGTTTCCTTTGATTAGGTCTCATTTGTTTATTTTTGCTTTTATTTCTTTTGCCTTAGGAGACAGATCCAAAAAAATATTGCTACAATTTATGTCAAAGAGTATTCTGCCTATGTTCTCTTCTGGGAGTTTTATGGTGTCATGTCTTATAATTAATCCTTTAAGCCATTTTGAGTTTATTTTTGTGAATGGTTTGAGGATGTGTTCTAAGTTCATTTATTTACATGCAGCTATTCAGCTTTCCCACCACCACTTCATGAAGAGACTGTCTTTTCTCCATTGTATTTTCTTGCCTCCTTTGTCAAAGATTAATTGACCGTAGGTGTGTGGGTTTATTTCTGAGCTCTCTCTTCTATTGCAGTGATCTATATGTCTCTTTTTATGCCAATACCATGCAGTTTTGATTGTTGTAGCTTTGTAGTATTGTCTGAAGTCTGTGAGGTTATACCTCTAGCTCTCTTCTTTTTTCCTCAGGATTACTTTGGCAATTCTGCGTCTTTTTATGGTTCCACATAAATTTTAGGGTTATTTGTTCTAGTTCATTGAAAAATGTCATGGGTAATTTGATAGGGATTGTATTAAACCTGTAGATTGCTTTGGATAGTATGGCCATTTTAATAATATTAATTCTTTCATTCCAGGATCATGGGATATCTTTCTATTTCTTCTAATCATCTTCAATTTCCTTTAAAAATATTTTATAGTTTTTGGGATATAAGTCTTTCACCTCCTTGGTCAAGCTTATGCCTAAGTACTATTTTGTTTGTTTGGTGCAATTTTAAAAGGGTTTCTTTTTTAACTTTCTTCTTCTGACATTTCATTGTTAGTGAAAAGAAATGCAACCAATTTCTGTATGTTAATCTTGTATCCTGCTACCTTGCTGAACCCATTGATCAGTTCTAGTAATTTTTGTGTGGAGTCTTTAGGGTTTTCTATATGTGTATATGCATCATATCATCTGCATATAATGACAATTTCACCTCTTCCCTTCCAATTTGGATACCTTTAATTTCCTTGTCTTGTCTGACTGCTGTGGCTCAGAAATTTGATACTATGTTGAATAGAAGTCATGAGAGTGGGTATCCTTGTCTTGTTCCTTGAATCTAGTGGGAAGGCTTTCAACTTTTCACCACTGAGTATTATGTTGGCTGTATTTTTGTCATAAATAGCATTTATTATTCTGAATTATGCTCTATACCCACTTTGGTAAGAGTGTTTTTCATGAAAGGATGTTGCATTTTATCAGATGCTTTTTCTGCATCTATTGAAATGATCATGTGGTTTTTGTCTTTTCTTCTGTTGATAATGGTGTATCACATTGATTGATTTACATATGTGGCACCATCCTTGTGACCCTGGGATGAATCCAGCTTGATCATGGTATATGAAAAAGGATTTTTATATGTTGTTGGATTTGGTTTACTAATATTTTGTTGAGGACTTTTGCATCGATATCCATCAAAGATATTGGCCTATAATTTTCTTTTCGGTAGTGTCTTTGTCTGGTTTTAGTATCAGGGTTATGGTGGCTTTATAGAATGACTGCAGGAGTGTTCCCTTCTTTTCAGTCTTTTGGAAGAGTTTGAGAAGGATTGGTATATATTCTTCTTTGTATGTTTATAGAATTCCCCAGTGGAGCCATCTTGTCCTGGACTTTTGTTTGCAGGGAGGTTTGGGGTTTTTTTAATTATTATTACAGATTCTATTTCACTTCTAGTGATTGGTCTGTTCAATTATCTATTTCCTTTTGATTCAGTTTTGGCAGGCTGTATGTTTCTAGAAACTTTTCCATTTCTTCTAGGTTGTCCAATTTGTTAACATATAATTGTTCATAGTATTCTCTTTTATTTTGTGGGTATTTCTACGGTATCGGTTGTTATTTCTCTTCTTTCATTTTCTTATTATCTTTCTTTGGGTCCTCTCTCTTTCCTTCTTGGTGAGTTCCTCACTTTGTTAATGTGGTGTTTCACAGTGATTGATTTGTGGATTTGAACAATTCTTGCATCCCTGAGATAAATCCCACTTGATGAAGATGTACGATCCTTTTAATATATTGTTGAATATGGATTACTAATATTTTCTTGAGAATTTTGCATTTATGTACATCTGTGATATTGGTCAGTCGTCTTTTTTATTATATCTTGGTCTGGCTTTGGTATAGTGTGATATTGGCCTTTTAGAATGTGTTCAGAAGTGTTCCTCTCTCTGAAACTTTTTGGAATAGTTTGTGAAGGATAGGTGCTAACTCTTTTCTAAATGTTTGGTAGAGTTTACCTGTGAAGGACCTGGTCCTGGACTTTAGTTTGTTGGATTTTTTATTACTATTTTAATTTCATTACTGGTAATTTGTCTGTTCATGTTTTCTATTTTTTCCGGGTTCAGTCTTGGGAGATTCTACAATTCTTGGAATTTTTCCATTACTTCTTGTTTGTCCATTTTATTGGCATACAATCATTTATAGAACTCTCTCATGATTCTTTGTATTTCTGTGGTGTTTGTAACCTCTCATTTTTCATTTCTGATTATATTGATTTGAACCCTCTGTCTTTTTCTCATTTTTTTCATAGTGAATCTGGCTAAAGGTTTATCAATTTTGTTTATATTTTCAAGACAATTGCTCTTAGATTCACTGATCTTTTTTTTCTTGTATTGTCATGGGGTGTTTTTTTTTTATCTCTATTTCATTTATTTCTCCTCTGATCTTTACGTTTTCTTTCCTTCTGCTAACTTTGGGTTTTCTTCATTCTTCTTTTTCAAATTCCGTTAGGTGTAAGGTTAAGTTGGGTTTTTTGTTGGTTTTTTGGGGGGAAGGTTGTTTGTTAGGTTTTGGTTTTGGGTGGGTTTTTTTCAATTTTTTCTTGTTTCTTAAGGTAGGCTTGTATTGCTATAAATTTCAATCTTTGAAGTGCTTTTGCTGCATCCCATAGATTTTGGACTGTTGTGTTTCATTCTTGTTTGTCTACAAGTATTTTTTAATTTCCTCTTTGATTTCTTCAGTAATCCATTTGTTGTTTAGTAGCATATTGTTTAGCCTTCATGTGTTTGTGTATTTTGCCGTTTTTTTCTTGTAGATGATTCTAGTCTCATAACATTATGGTCAGAAAATACGCTTGATATGATTTCATTTTTCTTAAATTTACTGAGACTTATTTTGTCACCTAACATGTGATCTATCCTGGAGAATGTTCCATGTATACTTGAAAGGAATGTGTATTCTTCTGCTTTTCGATGGAGTGTTTTATGTATATCTATTAAGTCTATTTGGTCTAGTGTGTCATTTAAGACCAATGTTTCCTTATTGATTTTCTGTCTGGATGATCTCTCCATTGACGTAAGTTGAGTGTTAAAGTCCTCTGCTATTATTGTGCTACTGTCAATCTCTCTAATTATGTTTGTTAATATTTGCTCTATGTATTTAGGTATTTATGTTGGGTGCTTATATATTTTAAATTGTTATATCTTCTTCTTGGCCCTCGATCATTGTAAAATTCTTCAGTCTTTTTACAGTCTTTGTTTTAAAGGCTATTTTGTCTAATTATTGCTACTCCAGCTTTCTTTTCATTTCCACTTGCATGGAATACCTTTTCCATCCCCTCACTTTCAGTCTGTGTGTGCCTTTTGATTTGAAATGAGTGTCTTGTAGGAAGCATATATGTGGATCTTGCTTTTTTATCCATTCAGCCACTCTGTGTCTTTTGATTAGAGCATTTAGTTCATGTACATTTAAAGTAATTATTGATAGGTATGTACTTATTGCCATTTTGTTAATTGTTTTGTGGTTGTTGTAGTTATTTTTGTGTTCTTTCTTCTTTTGTTCTCTTCACCTGTGGCTTGAGGACTATCTTTAGTGTTATGTTGGGATTCTTTTCTCTTTTTTCTCTGTGTCTACCATAGATTTTTGTTTTGTTATTACCATGAGGTTTATATATAGCTATATGCACATATATAAACACACAGATATACATTTTTAAATTTTAAGTTGCTGATCTCAATTTAAATTGCAGAAGGACTTCTGGGAAGATGGCAGAAGAGTAAGACGTGGAGATCACCTTCCTACCCACAGATACACCGGAAATACATCTACACGTGGAAAAACTTCTACAGAACACCTACTGAATGCTGGCAGAAGACCTCAGACCTCCCAAAAGGCAAGAAAGTCCCCACGTACCTGGGTAGGGCAAAAGAAAAAAGAATAAACAGAGAAAAAAGGATAGGGATGGGACCTGCACCAGTGGGAGGGAGCTGTGAAGGAGGAAAGGTTTCCACACACTAAGAAGCCCCTTCACTGGCAGAGACTGTGGGTGGTGGAGGGGGAAACGTTCAGAGCTGCAGAGGAGAGCACAGCAACAGGAGTGCAGAGGGCAAAGTGGAGAGATTCCCGCACAGAGGATTGGTGCTGACTGGCACTCACCAGCCCGAGAGGCTTGTCTGCTCACACGCCGGGGTGGGCGGGGCTGGGAGCTGAGGCTCGGGCTTCGGTCGGAGCACAGGGAGAGGACTGGGGTTGGCAGCGTGAACATAGCCTGCAGGGGGTTAGTGCACCACAGCTAGCCGGGAGGGAGTCCAGGGAAACGTCTGGACCTGCTGAAGAGGCAAGAGACTTTTTCTGCCCTCTTTATTTCCTGGTGCACCAGGAGAGGGGATTAAGAGCACTGATTAAAGGAGCTCCAGAGACGGGTGCGAGCCGTAGCTAAAAGTGCAGACCCCAGAGACAGACATGAGACACTAAGACTGCTGCCGCCACCACCAAGAAGCCTCTGTGCGAGCACAGGTCACTAACCACACCCCCTTCCAGGGAGCCTGTGCAGCCCACCACTGCCAGGGTCCCGTGATACAGGGACAACTCCCCCAGAAGAACGCACAGCACGCCTCAGGCTGGTGCAACATCATGCTGGCCTCTGCCGCCGCAGGCTCGCCCTGCACTCCGTGACCCTCCCTCCCCCCGGCCTGAGTGAGCCAGAGCCCCCCAAAATCAGCGGCTCCTTTAACCCCATCCTGTCTGAGCGAAGAACAGACGCCCTCCAGCAACCTACACGCAGAGGTGGGGCCAAATCCAAAGCTGAGACCCTGGGAGCTGTGAGAACAAAGAAGAGGAAGGGCAGTCTCTCCCAGCAGCCTCAGAAGCAGCGGAATAAAGCTCCACAATCAACTTGATGTACCCTGCATCTGTGGAATACATTAATAGACAACGAATCATCCCAAATTAAGGAGGTGGACTTGGAGGGCAAGGTTTATTATTTTTCCTCGTTTTGTGAATGTCTATGCTTCTGTGTGAGATTCTGTCTGTATAGCTTTGCTTCCACCATTTGTCCGAGGGTTCTATCTACCCGTTTTGGTTTTTTTTCCTTAATAATAATTTTTTATTTTAATAACTTTATTTTATGTTATCTCCATTTCTTCTTACCTTCCTTCCCTCCTTTAGACAACAATCATCCCAAATTGAGGTGGTGGACTTTGAGAGCAAGATTTATGATTTATCCCCTTTTCCACTTTTTGTGAATGTATATGTGTATGCTTCTGTGTGACATTTTGTCTGTATAGCTTTGTGTCCACCATTTGTCCCAGGGTTCTATCTATCTGTTTTTTTGTTTTTTTTCCTCTTAATAATTATTTTTTTTATTTTAATAACTTTTTATATTTTATCCTACTTTATTTTACTTTATCTTCTTTCTTTTTTCTTCCTTCCCTCCTTTCTTCCTTCCTTCTTCTCTCCCTCCCTCCCTCCCTCACTCCTTTCTTTCTTTTTTTCTTTCTTTCTACTTCTACTAATTCTTTCTTTCTACTTTTAAATCCCTTTTCTTCTGAGCCGCGTGGATGAAAGGCTGTTGGTGCTGTAGCCAGGAGTTACTGCTGTGCCTCTGAGGTGGGAGAGCCAACATCAGGACACTGGTCCACAAGAGACCTCCCAGCTGCACATAATATCAAACGGCGAAAATCTCCCAAAGATCTCTATCTCAACACCAGCACCCAGCTTCACTTAACGACCAGCAAGCTACAGTGATGGACATCCTATGCCAAACAACTAGCAAGACAGGAACACAAACCCACCCATTAGCGGAGAGGCTGCCCAAAATCATAATAAGTCGACAGACACCCCAAAACACACCACCAGACGTGGACCTGCCCACCAGAAAGACAAGATCCAGCCTCATCCACCAGAACACAGGCACTAGTTCCCTCCACCAGGAAGCCTACAGAACCCACTGAACCAACCTTAGCCACTGGGGACAGACACCAAAAATAACGGGAACTACGAACCTGCAGCCTGCAAAAAGGAGACCCCAAACACAGTAAGATAAGCAAAATGAGAAGACAGAAAAACACACAGCAGATGAAGGAGCAAGATAAAAACCCACCAGACCTAACACATGAAGAGGAAATAGGCAGTCTACCTAAAAAAGAATTCAGAATAATGATAATAAAGATGATCCAAAATCTTGGAAATAGAATAGACAAAATGCAAGAAACATTTAACAAGGACCTAGAAGAACTAAAAATGAAACAAACAATGATGAACAACACAATAAATGAAATGAAAAATACTCCAGATGGGATCAGTAGCAGAATAACTGAGGCAGAAGAATGGATAAGTGACCTGGAAGATAAAATAGTGGAAATAACTACTGCAGAGCAGAATAAAGAGAAAAGAATAAAAAGAACTGAGGACAGTCTCAGAGACCTCTGGGACAACATTAAACGCACCAACATTCGAATTATAGGGGTTCCAGAAGAAGAAGAGAAAAAGAAAGGGACTGAGAAAATATTTGAAGAGATTATAGTTGAAAACTTCCCTAATATGGGAAAGGAAATAGTTAATCAACTCCAGGAAGCACAGAGAGTCCCATACAGGATAAATCGAAGTAGAAATACGCCAGGACACATATTAATCAAACTGTCAAAAATTAAATACAAAGAAAACATATTAAAAGCAGCAAGGGAAAAATAACACACAAGGGAATCTCCATAAGGTTAACAGCTGACCTTTCAGCAGAAACTCTGCAAACCAGAAGGGACTGGCAGGACATATTTAAAGTGATGAAGGAGAAAAATGTGCAACCAAGATTACTCTACCCAGCAAGGAACTCATTCAGAGTTGATGAAGAAATTAAAAGCTTTACAGACAAGCAAAAGCTGAGAGAGTTCAGCACTACCAAACAAGCTCTACAACAACTGCTAAAGGAACTCTAGGCAAGAAACACAACAGAAGGAAAAGACTTGCAATAACGAACCCAAAACAATTAAGGAAATGGGAATAGGAACATACATATCGATAATTACCTTAAATGTAAATGGACTAAATGCCCCCACCAAAAGACACAGATTGGCTGAATGGATACAAAAACAAGACCCACCACCATACAAAAACAAGAGACACACTTCAGACCTAGAGACACATACAGACTAAAAGGGGATGGAAAAAGATATTCCATGCAAATGGAAACCAAAAGAAAGCTGGAGTAGCAAGTCTCATATCAAATAGACTTTAACACAGACTTTAAAATAAAGACTATTAGAAGAGACAAAGAAGGACACTACATAATGATCAAGGGATCTATCCAAGAAGAAGATGTAACAATTGTAAGTATTTATGCACCCAACATAGAAGCACCTCAATACATAAGGCAAATACTAACAGCCATAAAAGGGGAAATAGACAGTAACACATTCATAGAATGGGACTTTAACACTCCACTTTCACCAATGGACACATCATCAAAAATGAAAATAAATAAGGAAAGCGAAGCTTTAAATGATACATTAAACAAGAAGGACTTAATTGATATTTATAGGACATTCCATCCAAAAACAACAGAATACACAATTTTCTCTACTGCTAATGGAACATTCTCCAGGATAGATCATATCTTGGGTCACAAATCAAGCCTTGGTAAATTTAAGAAAA
>NW_020173951.1:1586617-1593836 GCF_003031525.2 Neophocaena asiaeorientalis asiaeorientalis
ATTTACAATAACCCGGAGTTGGAACCAACCTTAGTGTCCATCATCAAATGAATGGATAAAGAAGATGTGGCACATATATACAATGGAATATTACTCAGCCATAAAGAAAACGAAATTGAGCTACTTGTAATGAGGTGAATAGACCTAGAGTCTGTCATACAGAGTGAAGTAAGTCAGAAAGAGAGACACAAATACTGTATGCTAACACATATATATGGAATTTAAGGGGAAAATGTCATGAAGAACCTAGGGGTAAGACAGGAATAAAGACACAGACCTACTAGAGAATGGACTTGAGGATCTGGGGAGGGGGAAGGGTAAGCTGTGACAAAGCGAGAGAGAGGCATGGACATATATACACTACCAAACATAAGGTAGATAGCTAGTGGGAAGCAGCCGCATAGCACAGGGAGATCAGCTCGGTGCTTTGTGACCTCCTGGAGGGGTGGGATAGGGAGGGTGGGAGGGAGGGAGACGCAAGTGGCAAGAGATATGGGAACATATGTATATTTATAACTGATTCATTTTGTTGTAAAGCAGAAACTAACACACCATTGTAAAGCAATTATACTCCAATAAAGATGTTTAAAAAAGGAAAAAATAAATAACAAATTGCATTTTAACAATCCTGCAATCTAAGTTCTCTCCCATCTTGATTTCTGTTTTTGACATCAAATTTTACATCATTTTTGTTTTGTGTACCTCTTAATTACTTGTTGCTGACTAAATGCTTTTACTGCTTTTGTCTTTTAACCTTCCTACTATCTTCATACATGTATATTTACTTTTACCAGTGAGACTTTTCCTTTCATAATTTTTCTGTTTTTAGTTGGACCTTTTTCACTTGGAGAAGTACCTTTAACATATCTTGTAAAGCTGGTTTGGTGATGCTGAACTCTTTGAGCTTTTGCTTGTCTGTAAAACTCTTCATCTCCATCAAATCTGAATGAGAGCCTTGCCAAGTAGAATATTCTTGGTTGTAAGTTTTTCCCTTTCATTATTTTAACTATATCATGCCACTCCCTTGTGGCCTGCAGTTTCTGCTGAAAAGTCAACTGATAGTCTTATGAGAGTTCCATTGTATGTAACTTCTTGCTATTTTTTTGCTGCTTTTAATATTCTTTCTTTATCTCTAATTTTTGCCATTTTAATTACAATTGACTTGTTGTGGTCCTCTTTGGGGTGATCCTGTTTGGGACTCTCTGTGCTTCCTGAACCTGGATACCTATTTCCTTTCCCAGGTTCAGGGAGTTCTTCAAATATATTCTCTGCCCCTTTCTCTCTCTTCTTCTTCTGGTACCCCTAATACCCTATAATGTGAATGTTAGCATGTTTGACATTGTCTCAAATGTCTCTTAACCTATCCTCATTCCTTTTTTTCTTTTTTCTCTCCAGCTTCAGTGATTTCCACTACTCTGTCTTCCAGCTCACTGATCTGTTCCTCTATATCATCCAATCTACTGTTGATTCCTTTTAGTGTTTTCTTCATGTCAGTTATTGTATTCTTCATCTCTGTTTGGTTCTTCTTTATATTTTATAACTCTTTGTTAAAACTTCTGACTTCTCACTCTGTTCGTTCAATTTTTTCCTCACTTCTTTGATCATCTTTATCATGAATCATTACCTTGAACTCTTTATTGGGTAGATTGCCTCTCTCTACTTCACTTAGTTCTTCTTCTGGGGTTTTATCATGTTTCTTCTTTGGGAACATGTTCCTCTGTCACCTCATTTTGTCTAGTTTTCTGTTTTTATTTCTATGTATTTGGTAGGTTTCTTAAATTTCCTGACTTTAGAGAAGTAGTCTTTTGTAGGAAACATCCTATGCATCCCGGCAGCACACTCCCCTCTGTCAGCAGAGCTATGTGCTCTAGGGTTGCCCCCTATGTGGGCTGCATGGGTCTTCTTTTGTGGCAGGTTGACCACTGTGAGTGCTCTGGTAGGTGTGGCTGGCCCCTGGTCTAGTTGGTTGCCTGTCAGCTGCTGGTTGTTGGGGCCGGGTCATGACACAGCTGACTGCTGAGCCACTGGTGGTGACATAGCTAATGATGGCCCACTGGTGGTGGAGCTGTAGGTCCTGGGGTGGGTGTTGTGGAGCCTGTGTTCCCATGTCTAGTGTTGGCCTGCTTTGGGGCTGATTCCTGACACAGCTGGCTGTGGATTCTGAGGTTTCTCAAAGCTGTTGCTGGCCCACTGGTGAGTGGGGCTAGATTCCAGGGTAACTGGCTTAGGGGCCCAAGATTTATCAGAACTGGTTTTGGTCTATTGGTGGGCAGGGCCCAGGCCCAGGAGGTCCTAGGGCTGATGTAGGCTTGCTGATGGGTTGGCTGGGTCCTGACAAGGCAGGCTGAAAGTTTGCAGTGGTCATGGTACTGGTATCTGCCCACTAGTTTGTGGGACCAGATCACAGGGTAGCTAGCTGGAAGACCTGAGGGTCCCTGGTCTAGTGCTTGTGCATTGGTGTATAGGGCTGGTTTCTGGGCCCTCTGGTGGACAGGGTCTTTTTCCATGGCAGCTGTGGGCTCAGGGGGCTTATGGAAACTGGTCTGCTGATGAGTGGAGCTATAACTTCTCCTGACTATCTGCTTGATCTGAGGCTTCCCAGCACTGGCTCCTACAGGCTGGTGGGCAGGGCTGGGGCCAGTCCTAGTGCTGATAAGCTGGAGGGAGGACTCCACAGTGGCACTTGCAACAACAGTGTCCACATGGTAGAACGAGCTCCCCAAAGTGGCCACCGTCAATGTCCATGTCCCCAGGGGAGCTCCACGTGCCTCCTTCTCCTCTGGAAGACTCTCCAAGATCAGCAGGTGGGTATGACCCAGGCTCCTTTCAAGTAATTTCTTATTCCCTAGGTGCTGGAGTGTGTGAACTTTTGTGTGTGTCATATAACAGTGGAGTCTCTGTGTCCTCCTGTCTTCTGGCTCTCCTGAAAGTAAACCCAGCTGGCCTTCAAAAACAAATGTTCTGGGGTCTCGTCTTCCTGGTGCAGGACCCCCGGGATGGGGAGCCTGATGTGGGGCTCAGACCCATTTCTCTTTGGTGAGAACCTCTGCAATTGTAATTATCTTCCCGTTTGAGGGTCACCCACCCAGAGGTATGGGTCTTGACTTACCATGTCCCTGTCCCTCCTACCTGTCTCGTTGTGGTTCCTTCTTTATATCTTTAGTTGTAGAAGATATTTTCTGTTAGATTCCAGTCTTTTTCTTCAATAGTTGCTCTGTAAATACTTGTTGTTTTGGTGTGTCCATAGGAGAAGGTGAGCTTAAGGTGTTTCTACTCCTCCATCTTGGCCACCTACCTCCAGAATTATTCTACATCTCTATTCCTTGGTGCTACATTTTCTTTCATCAGATTGCACAGACCTTTGTTACTCAGCATCTTGCCACACCCATTATTTTTTGTCCAGTGGTAGCTTGTAGACCCACTTTTTGTAGTTACGGACTGAATGAATTCTATAGCATATGTATAGGTGGAACTAAGGATGCCACTTCAGCACAAATATTTGTAATAATATTTTAGTCATTTTAATATATATTCTAATGAGTTTTAAGTCTGCAGAAGAAAGGAAAGACGTGGGTATTACCAACTGAATTTCTCTTTCAGGAATCCTTTGAGAAGGCAAGCAGCAGTGGAGCAGGAAGCCTGAAAAGTGAGCTTTCAGAAAGCACAGACCTGCCGCCTGAGGGCTTCCAGGCCCCCTGTGATAAGGACGAAGACCGAGCCTGTGCTGGAATCTTGTCAGATGATAACTTCAACTTGGAAAATATTGAGAAAGGTATTTCTAGTGAAAGGGTTACAACAAGAATGAACTCTTGACTTCTTTCTGTTTCAAGGTTCATTTGCTCTTTATTTTTTTATTAATGTGCAGATATATATTCAGAGTTCGATGATGAATTGGACACTTTGGATAACTCAAGCAGCTCCAGTTCAAGCCCTTTGAAGGAATCTACATTCAGTAAGCCTTCTTTTTACCAGTTTGTGGGATTTCAGCAGGTAGAGGTCTGGGAATCATACTTGGGAGTCAAGTAGATGTCATCACACTTACATAAATGAGTAGTTTGTTTCCCAGGTGTAATGCTAATTAGGACAGGTGTGTCTGTCAGTCTTACAGAGCCCAAAGGCCAACGGGCACTGTGGTTTTCCATTGCCTCCAGTCAAATGAACAGTTTCATTATTTCTTCCAGCAAATGCAGGTTCTAACTGGGGAGTGGAGATAACTTATTTGGAGACAGACTAAATAACCACAGGAGTAATGGAAGTGACCTTTCATGAGTCTGTTGATTAGAGGTCAGAAACCTGGAGAAGAAATTAGTCTTGGTGTAGAATAAGTTTTGTACAATTTTAGTTACATTAATATAAAGGGATATATTTTCCTTAAAACACTAAAGTAAAATAAATGTTTTAATTGTTTAGAATTATAAAAAGAAGCTATGTAAATTCAGTAAATATGTTCATCTTTACTCTTAATTTGAAACAGTAAAAAAAAATCAGACTGGGGTATGAGAAAGTAAAGATATATTTAGATAAAATTTAAAGAATCTTCCTCACAGAAAGATAGGATTCAATTCCCTGAACAAATCTGAAACTGAAATAAAAGATCAGTTAAAATAGAAAATGGAGAGAAAAGAATAACTCTTTAAAAAGAGTAAATTGATGGAATATTAAATAAGATAGGTAGAAATACTCTGAAATAAATTAAGTCTAAATAATCCCCTCTCATCAATGACTATACTGTGAAAATTTCATTTAAAATGGTTTAAAATAATGTCCCTAAGGATCAGAGTAGAACTCTAAGGATTTTGCTTCATTCTTTGTCCCTTTCGAAAATTAATTGGTCCATAAAAATGGAGAATAGATGTTCCAGATTTTCTGGGGCAACCCCAAATTCCAACACTCTGTTCTGTTTTCCCTATAAATTCCTGCCTGATAAATAAAATGTCTTGATCTGCGATTGGGAAAACATGAATATTATGCAGTAAAAATATTTGTGCATTTAAACATATGTAGGAAATTCTAGAAGCAATTAATTACTAACTGTTTGAGATGAATTTTTAGATGATAGGATATTATGTATCCCCAGTAACAAGGGTGGGGAGGGTCAGTGGGGAAGTGATAAAGGAAAGTTGGACCCTTACACTTGCATGTGGTTACTTCTAGCTTTCTTGGTAAAGGATTTAGGATGATTATGACACAGATATTTTATGAACTTTTTAGCTACTAACAATGGAGTTTCTTTGTTTAGCACCTTTTCTTTGAGAAAAGACCTTTAAACAAACCTGTCAATTAAATAGTAATATGCAATATTATATTTTGCTGATGCTATAATAAATGAAGACAGTCTTTACAGTAGGTACAATTGGTTAGATATTTTTTAAACAAACAAATGAGTGAATAAATAAAAGATCTGCCACAGGAAAATGTTAAGTTATTTTTATTTTCTTGTTTCAGTCACTTTAAAGAGAAGTTTTAGTGCTTCAGGAGGAGAAAGACAATCCCAAAAAAGGTATGTAGACATTGAGCTCCTAGAAATATTTTTAGACTCTGCAGAGCTGAGCTTTAGGTGGCTAAATTGATGCCTGATAACAGAAGTTATGTGGGCATGTGGTACCAGAGGCTATTGGAGCCCACCCTCCCAGAACTGATTGTACTTTACCAAGGAGTGTACTGGGAATAGCACTAAGCTTGGGCCTGGGTTTTAGTCTGGCTTTGTGATCCTCAGCCACTCAGTTAGTCTCTCTGAGCTCAAG
Source organism: Neophocaena asiaeorientalis asiaeorientalis (assembly GCF_003031525.2). Classification (NCBI taxonomy): domain Eukaryota; kingdom Metazoa; phylum Chordata; class Mammalia; order Artiodactyla; family Phocoenidae; genus Neophocaena; species Neophocaena asiaeorientalis. Next base: position 1,592,362 of record NW_020173951.1, read on the forward strand.
GGTGACCCAGGGAGGTAGGGCTTCATGAAATCATCTGGAGCTGTGGCTCCTTATACCTTCTTTTTCTACACCCCTGGGGTATAGGTCTTATGCTCATTGCAAACGTGGCAAATGTGGATCACATCACACCCACATCCAGCCAGCAGGAAGTGGGATGGGAAGTAGAGACATGCCCTTCATTTTATGGATATAACCCAGATGTTGTGTTCTTCCCTCCTGCTCACAGATCAGTGGCCACATCTAGCTGCAAGGGAGAATGAATATGTTTGGAGGATTCTGTTTTAAAAGAAAGAATTGTTATTTTGGAATGACTAGCAGTTTCTGCAATAGTTGTTTCTTGGGCTAAGAACTAAAATGAAACTCTTTGATTTGGCCTTTTGCAAGTCCCTGGTAACCTTCATAAGAGCTGTTCAATGGCCTTGGGTGAGGCTGGTAGTGGGAAGCCTGATCATGGTGGTTTTAGAAGTTACAGAGGCAGAGATGGAGAGCAATTGAAGAAAGGAGTGGGCTGACAGTGAGCTGGTAGGGAATGTTTGATGGAAAAGGGCCTTCTAGGATCAGGATGACTGTGGGGTGTGTGGACTGAGGAGAAGCAGCTGATGGAGAGGAGAGATTGAAGATGGTTCCCAGTCTCAGAGCAGCTTGGAGCTAGAGAGCAGGCCTGAAGGGATAGCCATCAACTGTGTCTGAAGAAATAGAGGCAAAGATAAAATTAAGCTAGAGAGGCAGAGGAGAGGGATATTAGGGAAGATTATACTTGGTGTTTTTGATTTTGGACACACAAAGCAGTGAGCGGTAGCTTGCAGTGAGCAGCGGCTAGAAGCAAGACCTTAGTTCCCTGACTGGGAATCAAACCCTGGTCACCTGGGTGGAAACCAGGAATCTTAACCGCTAGACCACAGGGACAGCAGCTAGAGTCTAAATCCCCAGTCCTTGTTTGCCTTGTAAGGAGGAATCTGACAAGGAGACAGTTGGTATAGAAGAAAGTAAAGTGTTTACTAGAAAAGCAGAGTAGATGCGGAAAGACACACTGGTGAACTCAGCAAGAGAGTTTCAGAAGTCTCGCCTTTGGGAAGTTTAAATCCTTTATAAGGGGGCAGTCTTCTGGGCCTTTGTCTTCTTGGCCAATCGACTTGCTTTGACCCCATGGCTAATTTATCTCAGGACCCTCCCCTCCGTATGCACACACACCTCAGTCAAGATGGATTTCATCGCAAGGGTGTCTGGGAGGGAAAACAGCAAGACATTATGGTCTGGCCTCCCCTGCATTTTTGACCCCATGGAGCCTTCCTGCATACCTGTAGTGCTTTCCTTCTTCCAAGGATGGGAAATGTGTGACTTCTTGATCTTCTAACAGGGTTTAGCCCCTCTTTCTTCCTGCCATAAAAGTGTCCAATGTCTAGTTATTTACCCTATTCCTGTTGTTGTTCCTTTTTTTTTTTTACCTTTATTGGAGTATAACTGCTTTACAATGG
>NW_020173952.1:0-7811 GCF_003031525.2 Neophocaena asiaeorientalis asiaeorientalis
TTAACAAATGAGTTCCAGGAATGTCTGTCTTCTTATTTGCCAGTAACTCTGAGTAAAGAGGAGGCCCATGTGGTCCTGGCTCACCCGTATCCTGAGGATGATGTTGGTAAACCAGCTTAAGGTGTGGAGGGTCACTTATTGGGGCCCCAACTTGGGCCATTCCTGGGTCCTGATTTCTGCCACCTCACCTCCAAAAGGTAGCTCTGTCACATGAAGCACCTAGCAATCCCCCAAGACTAAAGTAGCCATGAATGGGGCCACTTTCCCAGTGACCACAGAGAAGCAAGGGCCAAGGGATGATGCTACCTCAGCCACTTCCCTCAACTGGAACGGAAGAGGGCATACATCATGTAGAACTACCGGGGGTTTTTATAATAAATCTCAAAAGTGAATTAGTGTTTAATGTCTCTGAGAACAAAATCAAACCAAACTTTCCTTTCCACTTGGATCTTGATGCTATTTTATTCCTCCATCCATATAGCTTAACAACAGTTTAATTACTGAGATTCTTCAACTATCCAGAGCAATATTAAAGTTCAAAATGCAAACAAATTCATTTGCATTTTGACAGCATAAATTCAATATAGTAACAGTAACATAATAAAGAAGCTGCATGGTTGGATGCAATAGATTCTTGTGGCAAATACACTATGGCAACACTCAATTCAATCTTCCTGATTAAATACTTACAAAGTGGGTGAAGCAACTCTCAGATGTCATCACAAACCAAAGGTGACTCTTAAATACGATTGGAAGTCTGTTTAAATTATCTCTAGTAAAAATGGGGTATGTTGACACTCTAAGATCATATTAAGTTATACAATAAAAACCCACTCTCAACTTCAAAAATTATGTCACTATATAATATCTGGCATACACTAGACATACAATAAATATTAATTGAATGCATAAATAATATCACTTATCAATCAGACATAAGACAATATAGTACAAAAATGTATATTTTTCCAATCAGAAATACCAGAATTAAGATTATAAAAACGTCAACTTCCATTAAATCTGCTCCTGTTGAGACAGTCCACTGATTTAATTTGAATCAGTTTTCTAGCCATAAATGAGAATAGCAACACTTTACCTGACACATTGTTTCTCAAACATGCCGAGCTCACTCCTACCTTGAGATCTTGCCATTTGCTTCCCTTTGGCACAGCTATTAGCATGGACATTCCCTCCCTTCGTTTAGGCCTCTTCTTAAATATTACCTCATCAGGGAGGCCTTCCCTAACTGACCATGTACCCACAGTAACACAACGTTTCACTCTCTAAATCTATCCCCTGCCTTTTTCCCCCCTTTTTTTCATTTAATGCCATCTGCTATGATATACATATTTTACATATTTTTTAATTGTCTGTCTCCTCCCACGAACAAGGCATGCTCAATAAGAGAGGGATTTAGTCTGTTCTGTCCACTGATATTTCCCCAGTATCTAAAACAGTGCAGGGAACACAGGAGGTAAGAATTGTTAGTTAGATGGATGAATGAATGATTGAGCTTAATTTTCTAATTATCATTATTTATCTTTCTGAAAAAGCAGTGTTCCAAAAAATGCTACTCTCAACTCTCAATTCTCTGAATTCCAGAGATTTGGCTTTCCTATTTATAATTTAAACTATGAGAGTCACATACTTTATATTATCGGAACAAGTTGTGTCCACATTTTTTTTTTTTGGCCATACCACGTGGCTTGTGGGATTTTAGCTCCCCAACCAGGGACTGAACCCGGGACCACACCCTCTGTCCACCTTTTAACTGTGTGTTGTTTACAGAAAAGATTGTCATGGCCGGCCATATCGATTTAAACCTGATCAACTTACTGTATGTTAATAACTGCTGCTTATTAGGCCAATAATGAATTGTCAATACTCTCACACTGTCTCTATTCTATATTCTTTCATAAGAATCTTGCTATTCCATGTCAACATTTGAGGAATGAACGTGACATCACCAGCACCATTTCTGGAGCTTCTGAGAAAGTAGTTAGTATGTTTGGCCCACCTCGGTTGATAGAAAAATCAGGTGCTTAGGAATCACCTGAGCTCTCATAAAGTTACAGATGCTGATTCTGTTGCATGAGGGCTGAGATTCTGCATTTTTGACTACGTCTCAGGTGATGTTGTTGCTAGTGGCTCCTGAACCACCTTAATCTGCAAGGAATTCTTATTTTAACATGATTAGAAGAAAAATATGTATTAATGAAACCATGATATAAAATGACAAGTGAGTCTAAGATTACACACTGTTAAAAAGTTCACTGCAGGGTTTCCCTGGTGGCGCAGTGGTTGAGAGTCCGCCTGCCGATGCAGGGGACGCAGGTTCGTGCCCCGGTCCGGGAAGATCCCACATGCCGCGGAGCGGCTGGGCCCGTGAGCCATGGTCGCTGAGCCTGCGCGTCCGGAGCCTGTGCTCCGCAACGGGAGATGCCACAACAGTAAGAGGCCCGCGTACCGCGAAAAAAAAAAAAAAAAAGATCACTGCAGAAAATTCATTTAAAAGATTAAAACTACTTAAGAAATTAATTCATTTATTCATCCATTCATTCAGATATTCACATGTACAATGTGTTAGTCACTTCACTTGGGAGAAAACAACCCACCCATTTGTTCAGCAACTCTTTTGCTCTATTCACTCCCACATATGTTATCTCATTTCCAGGTTGGAACAGACGTTTGAAAGAGAGAGAGAGAGAAAAAAAAGATGAGCCAGAGTTGTTAGACATATTTTTCTCTCCAGCCAAAGTGTTGATGGTGATTCACAATTATTTCCCATGTTATGGCTTGTATTTTCACCCAGAGACTATTCATATCTCTCCTCCTGCTGATGTAAACCAGAACACAACTTCACTTGGCCTCCTTACTGACTTACTTTCATTTGTTTTTCCCTCACCATCACAAAGGTTTTAGTTTCCCCCTGCATGTCCTAACCACAATTATCAGAGAAGTTGATGGAACTTGCTGTGCTTATCTTTATGTGTCCTTGTAGAAATGTCAGTAAATCTCTTTTGCTCTCTGCAGGTTGCATTTTTCAATCAAATTAATTAGCTTATTCATAGAGAAGAAAATCTTCTGTTTTCCCTACGCCAGTAGACTTCTTGTACTTCCACAGAGGGAAGTTTTGTCTTTTTCTTCTCTCTCCCTCACCTCCCACCACCCAAAGGGTATTCTACAGCATAAAAACGAAACAAAACAAAAATCATTTTGCCTACTTTTCTGAAGGTTTCCAGCTCGAGCATGTCAACAGATACTGTCTTGTCTTAATTATTTTATTTTAACCATGCAATCAATGGCACTTAGTTCTTTCATTTCAATCTCATAAACATTGTTAAAGATTGGTAATTGACCAACAGCAGCATGTTTATGTCAAGGTAGTGTGTGGCTAGAGATATCTTAACAAAGTTCTTTATTATATTAGCCTTTGCTTCATTATCAATTCATGTCCACGAAGATATCAGAATTGAAGAGGAAAGAAATTAATAAGGAAAGAATCCAACGAGAATAGAATAAAATGGAGAAAGAAAGGAAGAAGCATCTACATATTTATGTTTTTACTTATATTCCTTTGCAAGGAATATTTTAAAATGTTTCAATAATAAAATTATAACTTCAAATGCAATTTTTATCACACTGCTCATGTACCCTTGCCCCACAGAAAACATTCACAAACAAATCCTTTGGGGGGAAAAATGAGCAAGGCAATTAGAACAGGCTGGAGGAAAAAAAGAACAAAAAATATATATGAGGCATAGTTATACAGTATGGTTAATTAACCCACGGCTAGTCATATAATGATGATAATTCTTTACATTTCGTAATAATTTTGCATTCATAATCTACTTTTCATACCCTATCTTGGCCAGTATCTTTTAGAGGTGTGCCAGGTTCTGTGGAACTGCCACTGTTCCAGAAATCAGTAACTGAGGACCACAGAGGGAAAGTATGTCGCCCAGTTCACATAAATATGTGTTTGAGAAAGGGAGACCTTATCCCTTAGGCAAATTAGAGTAGATTTAGCATAAGTTGGAAATCAGAGCATTTTGTTACCTCTGTATTTTTTAAATTTCCTGTTTTGTTTGATAATTGTTAATGGTTTGTGGGATAAACAGCATTTCCTAGATACAACCTGTACAAAGGTAGCATCTGTATGTATGAGGCAAGGATGCCTGTTTCCAGGGGGCAAAAAAAAAAACCTTGACTGTTAGAACAGCAAAAAAGAAAATAAATACAGCAGGAATGGTTTATACATTAATGACTGGGCTAAGATAGTAGAATACATGCATGTGTTATTACAACCACCTCCTGGCATAAGATACTAGCATCTCTTACCTGGGCTATGGCACTGATTATAACTGCCCTGTCTTCTTCTAGTGGTATTACCGATATTTTCTTTACCTGCTTTTCCCCTACTTAAAACCTTTTGATGGCTTTTTCTTGTACTTATGCTAGAACTCAAAGCCCTTGACTTTACCCTGACACTGCAATACATGACAAGACCCCTACGTATATTTCAACCCCATCTCATACTTCAGCTATCTAATCTTCCCTCCTGCAACTCTCCAGCTATGCTGGCCTTTTGGTTCCTCTATCAAGCCAGACTGTCCCTATTTTAGGGCTTTTGCATTGGCTGTTGCCTCTGTCTGAAGTGTACTTCCTCCTGATCTGCATATGGTGGTTCCTTCTTGTCATTCAAATTTCAAATTAAATGGCACCGCCCCAGAAACAACATTCCTGGGTCACAAAGGCTAAGTTAGCCCCTCAAACTCAAACTCTATCACATTACGTTTTAATCTCTTCAAAAAACATATTCCTATCTGATATTTTTCGTGTATATGTGTGTGTGTGCATGTGTGTGTGTGTGTGCGTGTGTTTTAATTTTACTGGATGTCAGACTCTCTAGAGCTTCTGGAATCCTGCCTCTTGTGTTCATTACTGTATCCCCAATGCCTTGAAATGTAACTGATATTTTGAGGCAGTCCATTAATATTTATTAATATTTGTGTGTATATAGATACAGATGTAGATAGTATTATATACATATACACACACTATTACATATATAGTGTTTATATATATCACAATGACTATATATTGAATGTAATTTGATTACTGTTCATAGGTATGTTGGTAGATAACACTTATCACTTACAAGTGTAAGTTGTTTTTACACTTGTAAAAAAAAGGCAATTTTTTTACTTTTGTGATAAGACAACAACTTAAGAATTCTAGCTGTCTTTGGTTATATCTCATAGGCCTAGAGAAATCTTAATTATCATTCCTCTCACCCTAACTCTATGCTTAGGCAGGGGTAATGGCTTCTGACTGGGTCTACCCATACCCTATCTTTCTTTGTGGGAGCAAGTTGAAAGGTGTGGACTAATCTATTTTTTGTCTGTTAGCAATTTACTACGCCTTCCTACTCCTAAGTAGTCATATGTTTGGAAACAATACGTAATGCTCCAAATTGAAGCTAATCATCAACATGGCCATGATAGCAGAAACTGAACAGGTAGCAATGTAGTAAAGCATTAAATAAAACCTCACATTATATTTTTTAAATACTAGCAACATCCTATTGTTATAATCAGCTTTCGATTCCTCTAAAACAATCTATCAAAAGCCAGGTCCTCCATAGTTTGCATACTGGCTTATCTCATTTAGAATTTTATGCATGAAAACCCACAAAGTTAGAGAAAGTGGTAGGAGAAACTTACTATTATTTACAAACTCACAAGAAATTTCTGAATTTGCTTGGCTTAAAAAATCCTTTGTGTATGTGTATCTCAACAAATTGTCCAGACAAGTCTATGTGCTACAAGCAGTTCTGTATTAGTGTCTCATTTTAAAATCTCTATTATGTTTTAACAAAAGCTATGCCAGCTAAGAGGCTGCCCTTACCTTCTTGCTAATCATTCTAAAAGCTTAAATACAAACCGAAGTCCCCCAAACTTCCCTAAGGACAAACTATACTTTGATGTCAATCTTAGCTCAGTAATATTGCTATTTCAGGTTTTACATCCTCCAGCAGGATGGGGGTGAGGAAATTACACATATATGTGTGTGTACATGGTCATCCATGTATGTGTGTGTGTGTTGTCATCCATCACCTAATGGTAGATATCTCTTTAACAGGGGAATTTTTAAAAATTAACCTGTTTTTAAATGTTATAATAACAGATTAAAAACTTGGGATTTTAACTTAAGGCTGAATTCACCGTTTCTCAACTCAGTCTCAAGCTGCAATTAATTAACGGTTAGTATGAATAATTAATCCCATATTGTTAGTCCTACTGAAAAAAGAGAGTGAGGAACGATGGAAGTATTTAACCTCCAGAAGAGGATGGCAAAACAGAATGCACGAAGGAAAAGAAGGTGGTGCCACTATGGGAAAGGCAGTAAAGGAGGAGGTTTCATTTTAAAGACTTCCAAATTTTATCTGAGGTTGCTCTGTTTAAGTTGCACAAACAGGTGCAAACAAAAGTTGCAACCTGAAGAATGATGGCACATGACCACAAGTAGGAGGCTCTATATCCTATGATTTATAATAATAAATGGGTGGCATAAACTAGTTGAGCCTTGGGCATGGGGGGGGAAACTTAATACTTATAATATGGCTATTATAATTCTCACATCTAGGGTTAGCTGCAATCGTCAAAATGATCACAGCTGGGGGAAAAGTCAACATGCACAGACTACTATCTCCAGGTTTAGAACAACAATATTCGTGAAAATTCTATCTTATATATGCTTTATTTATTCTTTCAAAATACACGAGCTTACAAATGTGTTTTTCGAACTCCAGTTGGTTTCAGGACCCAGTTTGGGGAAAAAAAAAAGATGCTCAGAGTCTGAAAGCTCGTGACGCAAAGCTGCTGAACGAGTACCGGGATCCGAGGGGACATCCCCACACCTCAAGAGGCAGCAAGCAGGCAGCAGCTTCAGGGAGCTCTGCAGCCGTGTGGATGAAAGACTCTTGGTGCTGCAGCCAGGAGTGACTGCTCTGCCTCTGAGGTGGGAGAGCCAACTTCAGGACACTGGTCCACAAGAGACCTCCCAGCTCCACGTAATATCAAACAGCGAAAATTTCCCAGAGATCTCCAACTCAACACCAACACCCAGCTTCACTCAACGACCAGCAAGCTACAGTGCTGGACACCCTATGCCAAACAACTAGCAAGACACGAACACAACCCCACCCATTAGCAGAGAGGCTGCCTAAAATCCTAATAAGGCCACAGACACCCCAAAACACACCACAAGACGTGGACCTGCCCACCAGAAACATTCAGCCTCATCCACCCGAACACAGACACTAGTCCCCTCCACCAGGAAGCCTACACAACCCACTGAACCAACCTTAGCCACTGGGGACAGACACCAAAAACAACAGGAACTACGAACCTGCAGCCTGCAAAAAGGAGACCCCAAACACAGTAAGATAAGCAAAATGAGAAGACAGAAAAACACACAGCAGTTGGAGGAGCAAGATAAAAACCTACCAGACCTAACAAATGAAGAAGAAATAGGCAGTCTACCAGAAAAAGAATTCAGAATAATGATAGTAAAGATGATCCACAATCTTGGAAACAGAATAGAGAAAATGCAAGAAACATTTAACAAGGACCTAGAAGAACTAAAGAGGAAACAAGCAAAGATGAACAACACAATAAATGAAATATAAAATACTCTAGAAGGGATCACTAGAATAACTGAGGCAGAAGAATGGATAAGTGACCTGGAAGATAAAATAGTGGAAATAACTATTGCAGAGCAGAATAAAGAAAAAAGAATGAAAACAA
>NW_020173952.1:8374-9577 GCF_003031525.2 Neophocaena asiaeorientalis asiaeorientalis
TAATGATCAAGGGATCAATCCAACAAGAAGATACAACAATTGTAAATATTTATGCACCCAACACAGGAGCACCTCAATACATAAGGCAAATAGTAACAGTCATAAAAGGGGAAAGAGGGGCTTCCCTGGTGGCACAGTGGTTAAGAGTCCGCCTGCTGATGCAGGGGACACGGGTTCATACTCTGGTCCAGGAGGATTCCACATGCCGCAGAGCGGCTGGGCTCATGAGCCATGGCCGCTGAGCCTGCACATCCGGAGCGTGTGCTCCGCAACGGGAGAGGGCACAGCACTGAGAGGCCCACGTACCACAAAAAAAAAATTTTTTTTAAAAAAGGGGGAAATCGACAGTAACACATTCATAGTAGGGGACTTTAACACCCCACTTTCACCAATGCACAGATCAACCAAAATGAAAATAAATAAGGAAACACAAGCTTTAAATGATAAATTAAATAAGATGGACTTAATTGATATTTATAGGACATTCCATCCAAAAATCACAGAATACACATTTTTCTCAAGTGCTCATAGAACATTCTCCAGGACAGATCATATCTTGGGTCACAAATCAAGCCACCCAGAAATGCAAGGATTCTTCAATATATGCAAATCAATCAACGTGATACACCATAATAACAAATGGAAGGAGAAAAACTAGATGATCATCTCAATAGATGCAGAGAAAGCTTTTGACAAAATTCAACACCCATTTATGATAAAAACCCTGCAGAAAGTAGGCATACAGGAACTTTCCTCAACATAATAGAGACCATATATGACTAACCCACAGACAGCATCGTCCTCAGTGGTGAAAAACTGAAAGCATTTCCACTAAGATCAGGAACAAGACAAGGTTGCCCACTCTCACCACTCTTATTCAACATAGTTTTGGAAGTTTTAGCCACAGCAATCACAGAAGAAAAGGAAATAAAAGGAATCCAAATTGGAAAGGAAGAAGTAAAGCTGTCACTGTCAGCACATGGCATGATACTATACACAGAGAATCCTAAAGATGCTACCAGAAAACTACTAGAGCTAATGAATGAATTTGGTAAAGTAGCAGGATACAAAATTAATGCACAGAAATCTCTGGCATTCCTATACACTAATGATGAAAAATCTGAAAGTGAAATCAAGAAAACACTCCCATTTACCATTGCAACAAAAAGAATAAAATATCTAGGAATAAACCTACCTAAGGAG
>NW_020173952.1:9587-13169 GCF_003031525.2 Neophocaena asiaeorientalis asiaeorientalis
GAAGCAGCTGCATAGCACAGGGAGATCAGCTTGGTGCTTTGTGACCACCTAGAGGGGTGGGATAGGGAGGGTGGGAGGGAGGGAGACGCAAGAGGGAAGAGATATGGGAACATATGTATATGTATAACTGAGTTACTTTGTTATAAAGCAGAAACTAACACACCATTGTAACACAATTATACTCCAATAAAGATGTAAAAAAAAAAAATGTGTTTTTCCCCTCCCTATTGTCACACTATAATTTAGTACTGTAATAACAATCCTCCCAGCATATCTAATGAGTTTCTTTGGTGCTATTTTAAAGGTTTTAATCTTCATAGATAATAGCTTAGTGAACTTAAAGCTCTTGGACAATTTCTTTAGCTTAATGTATTCAAAACCACAGCTGGCACCTCATTTCTTTTCATTTAAAAATAAATCTATCTTGTCTCAATAGGCTCTACATGAATACACACACCTAACAATGTAAATCAAAGCACCTCATTCAAAATGATGAGATCTACTTGTTACCCTTATAAGAAATATGTCATTTTCAGAAATGTCTCAAAAATTCTTTTTTGATTAAGTCAATATATATTTTTAAGATAATTCACAATCATGCAAGTACTTGAAGAAGGATTTCCAAACACAGGAGAAACTTTTTTCAAGAGGATTTCCATAAACATATGAAAAATATTTTAAGAGCTTTTCCTTCAGAAGAGAAGTTTCCTGTCAACTGTACCTAATATGTGATTTTATGTGCATGATTTCCTGTGTAAACTTCACGTCTTCTATATTCACATTTTAATTTCTGGAGAAAACTTGGAAAATATTAACTATGACAACAACTTTAGGAACCTTTAAAGTATAGTTCTGTAGATAGTGGTTCTTCTCTCCAATATCTCCACTTCAATTACAAAAGTGAAAACCAAAATATAACAGACATGAAAATCTAAACAAAATGCCCCCTGAGGAAGAGCTGCATACTTTAGGAAAGAACTGAGAATCCTAACTTAAACAAGAAACTGCATCAAAATAATAGTAAGATTCTAAAACTTGCTACTATTAGAAATTAAAAACAGACTTACTTGCTTTGTTTTTCCATGCTAGCTACCCTGAGGCATTCCCATCTTGAATTTAGGAGATTCATTTGTTCTTGAACTTCAGTTTCTTCGTCTTCTGATAACTTCCCTGCCCCAATCAGCTGACTTCCCAATTGGAGAACATTGCCAACCCGTCCCTGATGGGATGTCAAATCCATCATGTACCCCTGAGAAGGAAAGAAGTTGATAAGAGTTGACACTGTAGGGAAATCATTATGGTTTTGAATCTTTTTTTTCTTTTTTTTGCTATTTTAAATTTGTAGCCTATTTAAACTTTATTCCCAGTAAAAGTATTTTAATTTTTAAGAAAACTTAATACTGTTTTTAATAAGAATTAAGGAAAATTACTAGCTTAGGTCAACTTCTGCAGAAGCAGACCCTGAGATCAGGACTTATGTGCTAGTGATTTATTAAGGAGGAGATCTCAGGAGAGATCTACAAGGGAGCCAAAGAAGCAGGAAACAGGACTGGGGAGGGGAGGAAGCCAAGTAAGTGTGTCATCTCAGGAAAAGTCTCCCACTGAGGGTAGTTCAGCCTGATACCCCACAGGTACTCTGGAGTGTAAGTTCTATCTCAGCATTCACCTTGACCCAAGAGAAGGGAGTTGGCCTTTCATATTCCTATATGAGTCTTTGGCAGAATCTAATCTCAGCATCTTCAAGTGTTATTCTTCAAAGGACAACTTCCAAAGCTGGCTACTGGAATGTCAAACACATGAACATTTATCTTGTTTCCTTCTCAAAATAAACACTAAATTATCAAAACACAAGGATCTTATAGAGTAATTGAGGAAAACAGAGAGACTTATCGTAAGTCATATGCCTTGTTTCATTAATCAATGTTTTTTTTTTAAAAAAATATTTATTTATTTATTTGGCTGCACCAAGTCTTAGCTGTGGCTCGCAGGATCATTTTCAGTTGTGGCATGCGGGATCTTTAGTTGTGGCATGTGATCTCTTAGTTGCGGCATGCGATCTCTCAGTTGCAGCATGTGGGATCTAGTTCCCTGACTAGGGATCGAACCCGGGAGTCTTAGCCACTGGACCACCAGGGAAATCCCCATTAATCGACATTTTGCTTTACCTCATGAGTATGAAATTGTTCTTTCACTTCTTCTACATCATTAGAAATCTCTCCTTGTGCTTGCAATGTGTCCTCAGCTGAAAGAAGCCATGAGAGTACTTCTTCTAAAGCTGTCTGGTAACTGTCCAGGTTTACTTCAGTCTCCATCAATGAACTGCCAAATGACTTGTCTTCAGGAGCTTCCAAACGCTGAACAATAAAACAAATTGGGTGTTATACAATTAGTATCTTGGCAGACTGTTCCAGTACATTAAATGATAAATCAAATGAAATATTTAAAATGCTAGAAATGTCCACTTGCATTATCAGAGACATGAACAGCAGAAACATACAATAACGAGCCTGCATTTTAACGTCCTCACAAATATGCACACAAATTCTCAAATGGCAGTTGGAATCCACTTCAAATTAATATTTTATTAAAGCTCTTCTAGATTACTATAAAGAGTGAATTAGTACACCATCTCTTCATGTTGTATTTTAAATGCCATGGATTTTCATCCATAGGTAAATTTTTTTAGTTCATATTTTCAATCCTTTACATATACATTATTGGTATTATATTTACATAACTTTTGCAATAACATTAAAGGAAACATCTCTTCCCAAGATCCCCTAATAAAATATTTCTAAAAATTCACAGACAAGTTATCAGTATGAAAATAAGTGGGGGAAAGGTAAAATTTAAAAAGAAATAACCTCATTCACACATCTTAAATTTCTAACAGTATAACGACTTCTGTGAGTTTAAGCCTTTATTTCCAAAAGGCCATGGTTTAAATAACAAGACATTATCTTAGGCAAAGCAAAGTATGAAGTATTTGGTACCAGATTTATTTAGCAGGATGTTAACTGAGATTCCCAACAGTTGTCTTGTAATTTCTCCTTGGATCCTAAAGCTGAGATCAATGGTAACAAAGTGTTCATAATTCTAAAGAGAAGATCCAGGCCACCTATGAAGGAATTGCTAAGAAGGGACCACAAAACTGTCCCACCACCCTTAATCCACTGCCTAGCTCAAAGGTGTGTAAGAGGAAACAAGGAGACTGGAGAAATCTGGTGAGAAAGGATTCCCCTGGAGTGCGATGCACGTCCATACCTTCCACCACCTCAAGCCAAGTAACGGAGACCTCAAGAGAATCACCTGTAGAGCTGACGGTAGCTTCTAGGATGGAATATTGACCTCTAAACCTGTCTGTGTATTTGCAGAGATTCAGGAGCTGTACTCAGTACAGCTATGGTACCAGTACCACACCAAGTGATGGGAGAGAGCTCTTGGGGTAAGCTATGTGCCTGCTGCTTTAACCTGAAGGCAATTATCAACAGCAAAAATTTGAACAAATAAAATATGCATAAATTTTTCTTTAGGCCAACTGCACTCATGGCAGGTAGCTGGGCTTTAGAAATCTTGAGAAGC
>NW_020173952.1:13203-26372 GCF_003031525.2 Neophocaena asiaeorientalis asiaeorientalis
AGGGTTTCCTGCTGAGGTAAGGGACACAGGAAAATAGTTGAAGTAGTCAGAGCAAAAATATTAGAGAAATATTTGGAGAGAAATCTTCTGAACACCCTATAAAGAGAGCAAGCAAACACTGGGCCCTAACAAACAGGATTTTGCAAAGGAAACAAACGACATTGTAAAACAATCAGAAACTACTTGGGGCGGGGTGTGTGTGTGTGGCGGGGGGCAGGGTTCATTGACCTTGCCTAGAGAAAAATTCATCCTTTTGATGGTTCTTCCCTGCCATGCCTGCCTTGAATTTCCAGTCCCCAGCAATTCTGGGCCTTATCCCACTGAGCTGCTAGCACCAACTTAACTATGCTCTTCTGATAAATGCTCCAATTTTGAAACTTTAATATGATAAATTTCTCTATTAAGTCCTTTAGGATGAAAAAGCATAGTGGCAGTCTTTGGTGTAATATTTTCATCAAATGATGCACTCTTAATCTATTTCTAGAGAACTGGCAGAAATAATGTCATCCTGTTAAGTCAAAATCACCCAACTCCAGTATCTCAAACAGAGCATAAATGCCCCAAGAGGGCTAGTCGCACTGGCCCTTCCCAAGGTCAAGGCAAGTTCTGAAGGGATGAGGGGTTAGAACAAGTTTCATGGTGTATCCCTTCTCTCTAACCCTAAATACTATAAATAATAAGTATAAAAGTCATCATTAAGAGGAAAAAAGTCACAAAAACATAGCCTGGGGGATGTGTGTAGACAGAACCAGCTTCATGGTTGGGCAACCTGAGCAGTTTTACAGTGCCCAAGACTCAGAATGACCCCTTGCTTGTTTTATCTGCTTTTTGACATTGCCGTCTTAAAATTCTTAATAATTTTATCTTTGAACTTGGATTTTGTAAGTGAAGTCCAATGGGGTGATGAAGTATGCATGTGAGCAGAGGAGATAAGTACAATAGGTGTGTTTGTCCCATTTGCATATAGTGCTTCTGATGTCCCATGAGCCTAGATTTCTGGTGGACCCATGACATGTGGGAGTTGAGCAGACTCAAAGTGAGCGGAAGGTAACTATGACTGAATGAGAGGGGCACTGACAGCCCCAGGAAGTCATGCTTTCAGTTTGAATGGAAACTTGCTTCCAATGCAGAAAGAAGGCAATCCTAAGAAAACATGAACAATCAAAGAACCCTATCATATCCTTTCTTACTCTTATTTCTTTCCTGTATTAGCCAACCATTTATACTGAAACTGATGACAGAGAAAGAAAGGGAAAGATAGGGCAAGATGGTTCCTTTCCTTTCACTCCTTCCTTAACTCATCAGTAAGCTGAAGGCACAGGACATGGGTAGAACTTACACCTATCAAGAAGTGAAATAAAAACAGCTTAGTTGTACAATGTTTCCATGTTAAGAATGAAATACATATGCATGCACAAGCTCTGAAATACGAATTGTGCGATGCTGGTGATTCTGCTTGAGTTAAACGATCTTATATTTGCATTTACAACTGCAGTTGCACAATATAACAATGGGCAGTAAAACTCATGCTAATACTTTAAAATTTTAATTTTCTTTATTCAGTATGATGTCAAATAGCAAATAAACACGATGGCAAGTTGAGAGAAAGACCATAGAATAAAGTAAACAGCTTTATATTTTAGTAATTTTAACAGCACTTTCCTTCCTGCAGTTTTGAACAAGGGGCTCCGTATTTCATTTTTCACTGGGCTGTACAAATTGCTAGCCAGCCCTGTATGTAGGTGGAAAAAAAGTACAGTCCACTCTTGGGATATTTTGCCTTCCTTGGGTTATGGGTGAGAAGAGATGGGACATGTATTATGTACAATAAAAAGTGGTTATAAAACCCAGGGGCTTTGGAGGCAAACAATCAGTGTTTGAATCTTGTCACCCTGGTAAAGTCACTTAGCCCCATCATTAGCCTTAGCTTCCTCCTATGTAAAATGAGAACAATAATACTTTCCTAAGATTGCCGTAAGAATTAAAGGAGAGTATATAAAGTGTTTGGCAGAATACCTGATCTTGTGCAAGAACCCAATACAGTAGGCGATAGCTATTAATTATTATTCGATTCTTCTACACATAAGAACCATTTTGAAACACAACCTGCTCCAAGGTTACCTTCTTAAGTCACTGTCTAGATTTCAAGGGCCAGATAATTCCTATAGAAAAAATGACCCAGGAAACTTCTAAGAGCAAGCATCAATTAAATCAAACCTTTCTGAACCTGAACCTCAATCTAGTTCCTATTTAAAAGTTCTAAAAATTATTAACAATCTTGAGTTCAAATAATCTTTTGCAAATGATAAATTGTAAACAACACTATTACTCAAGTAACACAATACTATATTTTACTACTGTACAATTTGGATTAAAAAAGTAAACAGCTCATGACTTACTGATATTTACAGAGGCTTGAATTTTCAGAGAAAATTTTAGAAGGCAAATCTTTATACTTTAGGACATGCTGTCTAGCACTCATAAATTCTGAATCTAAAAGTTTTGTCTGAGGATGTTCATAAAACAAAAACTTTGCAAAGACAGCTATATTAAAGGTAAATTCAAACATGAATAAGCTATGTAAAATTACATAAGTAACTCAATTAATCATTATTTATATCCATAAATCAGCTCTACATATATACATGATTATGGTCAAAATTGTCAGCTAGACTCTAATTTTTTCTCTGTCTAGACCACTGTTTTTCAAATTTGTAAGTCATGATCCATCAGTGATTCATGAAATCATTTTAGTGGGTCATGACCAGGAATATTCTATTTAAAATTAAATAGAATAAAAATACCAGTCTGTGTAATTTATATTAAGGACTAGATTATTTAGTGAATTTTTGTTTCAGATATGTATATATATATATATATGTGTGTGTCTATGTATAAATGTATATGTATATATGTTCCGGATCAAGATGAAAAAAAAATTTATAGCTCATGGAACAAAACTGGAAATGGTTCTAGAATTTCAGGTAAACCCATGAAAGAAGAAATTTGCTTGAATTCCACATTTGCACATTTGCAATAAAACCCTTGGAAAAACACATATTCTTTTATTTATTTATTTTTTTGTCCATCTTTGAAAGAGAATTTGGAAACAAACAAGGACACATAGGCTTATGCTTCTGGTTTTAGTTTCCCAAAATATGTATTCATTGTCATAGCATTACATATTTCACTTTAGCTTGTCGCTAGTTCATACACATTATGGCAAAGAAAATTTTCTAGGAAACTTGATCTTTGCTTCTTATAGAAAAATATCTATGCATAAGAAAGAGACACCAATCATGTCATGAATGGAGATGCTAGGATCAACTGGAAATAATTGTTTTCCTATGCTTTGATCTTATTTTAATTTCTGTCTTTATAAAAGTAGTTTATGCTTGCAGTACATTGGGCAAATAATGATTCAGATGAGAGGCATAACAATGGATGGATGAAACAATTCTGGTTGTTTTCAAAATTAAGAACACTAAAATTTATTCAACATTACCCACATACTTCAAAGGCTTAATTACTACCCTTTTGCACGAAGAATTACTAGATATTGTCACCTTTGTTCCTTGAAGATGTTGCTAATGCATAAAGGTGAAGGAGTAGACAGCAGAAGAGTAAAGTAATGGGGGAAGACAAATAAGTATATGTGTTAGTCCTGCAATGTCCAGGACAAATGTCTGGAAACTCATCTCTAGTAATAGAAATTGACATAATAAAACAGAGAGTGATAGGCTTGACACGACTCCATACATAAATATTTTTTAAAAACCAGTTTACTATCTAGCTGACCTGGGATAAGTTATTCAACCTCTCTGTGTCTCAGTTTCCCCATCTGTAAAACAAAGAAAATAATAATATATCTCCATAGGACTGCTGAAAAGATTATATGTAATGATGCATATAAAATGCTAAGCACATTCTAATTTCCAAGAAATGCTTTGCAACGCCTGTACTTGGGGACCAATGTTCGCTGAAATGGCAAATGATTTTTATGAGGAAACACAGTTGAATGAGCTGTGTGTATTTTTAGAAGCATGACTTTGGCAATTCAAACTGAGATAAGTCATCAAATGGCGACGCATAGGTAGTGAAACCAGCAATCCAGCAAACCACAAAGCTCTTAGAAAAATAGCTGGGACGTTTCCAGAGGGCACAATCTATCGCTGAGTACTTTTATATTTCTGTTGAAACTGATCTATTTTGGCAACTTCCCCAAATTTAACCTTAAAATGTGATATGAGTTTTAACCTGGATAAAAACAGTTTTACTGTTATTGAATGTATAAATGCTTCAAGAACTTTTGAAAGTTTTGTCACTTATCTCCTTTAAATGTGTCACACTTCTTTTTTACACAGCGTAAGACAATGCATGGATGGTGAATTTTTGGGTGTATTCTATAATCTTTATCCTTCAGTGAAAGATTATTTGAAAGCTAAAGGATCATGGAGGGATAACCAAGTGGTTCTTTTACTAAATAACAGAAGAACAGTTCAGAGGAACCAGGATTTATAACTGGCAACATTCTTGCCACATTTCTGCTGTTTCCTCTGAGATATAACATGTAAACCAGGGTATTATTCAAAGTATGAAAAATGATTACAGAAGTGATTTACGAGAAGTTAATCCATCATGCAACACTGTACATGACATTCAATCTAATGATATCATTAAATAGGTAATTTTTAATATTGCTTGTGCCTGAAATTCAGTTCAAAGTTAAGCCCTAATGAGGATTTAGGAAAAATTATGGCCTGCTGTATGGCAATAACAACCATCACAACAACAACAACTACATATCTAATAGCAATAACAACAGCTACCATTATTTATTGGGCACTTTGTGCCAGTCAATTTGCTAAGCACTTAACGTGCATTATATCATTTTTCACCACAACAGTTCAAGATGACAGAAAATAGTAGGATGAGGAAACGGGAACAGAAAAATTAAATAACATGCCAAAGATCACAAAGGTAACTGGCTGATCTGGTATTTAAAACCAGGTTGCTTGGATTCTAAAACACACATCCTTATCTGTTCTCTTCAAGGAAAGAGATCCTTTGTTTAAGGCCTTTTTGACATTTATAAGGGAAATGCAAATGATATTAAGCCCTGGGAAGACTCTGGATAGATTTCATTAACAGCCACAAATTCTGCCCTCTGCCTCAAGCCAAGTAATAAAAGACCAGAGCAGGCCTCTACCCTGTTGGTGCAGGTAGATTAGTCAACTGAAGGCAACAGGCAGTTCTTCAGTTTTATCATTGGCTCCTAACAAGAGTGTGCATGCTCCAAGGTATATACTTCAGGGTCTCATTAACAATTAAAGCTCTTAATCTTAAGGTTTAGAGAACTGAGAAGAGTGTATAAAGGCTCACTGTATTTGAAAGAAATAAAAGTTGTGAAACCTTTTGACAAGTTTTTTATCTCTTGTACTAATATTTCTTTTCACATCTTAAAGTAAAAGACTCAAAAGTCAGGGTGGGCTACAAGCTGGGAGGAATCACTGCTGATTTAGGGAAGATACTATAAAAGAATTTAAGGTAAAAACAAAAACAAAAAAAAAGAATTTAAGGGTATATATGTATATATTATAAAATGAGGCGATGGAAAACATGAGTAGGAATGCTAAACAGACTCCCAAGTGGGTCTGACATAGAAAATACATGTCATAAAGACATATGTGTGTATTAGTTTAAAAACAAACCCTTTTATTATTATTGAAATGACTTGCTCTTTTATTTTCAACAATTTGGTTGAAAGCTGTCCAGCAAACAACATACTTTACAATTTCACATTCACCTCTTCTTTTTCATTCCTAGTGACATCACCCTAAACCACTGGTTCTCAACCAGGAGCTGTTTTGCCCTCTTGGGGACATTTGACAATATCTGGAGGCAGTTCTGATCGTCACTGCTGGGGGTAGAGGGTGCTACTGATATCTAGGACATCCAGCGGGTAGACGTCAGGAATGCTGCTAAACATTCTACACTGCACAGCTCAACGGCAGCATAAGTACTACCACCACCCACTCCCCCTCCACAAAAAAATGATCAGGCCCCAAATGTCAGGAGTGACACTTTGAGAAACTCTGTGCTAAAACAACACAAAAATGAGGTTAATGACATGCTCCCCAAATTGAATCCCTCTTCTCTATCTTTTGCTTGCTTCAATCCAACTTGAGCATAGTTGCCACATTTATAACGGGTATTTTACTCTTACATGCAATAAACTTCAGTGATTTTACTCTTAGAATACAGTCCCAAATTCATACCCTAACATGTAGTGGTCTCAGATGTTTTCCTCTATTCTCTCTCTCACAGCTTTGGAAACCTACAAATAATCAATTTTCATCTTTCACCTTCCTATTTGTTTATTTCTCTGCTACCAACATATTAAAACAAAAACAACAACAAAAATACTTTTCCAAACATATTTAAATCATATTCGCCTTTAAGTTCCAGCTCAAATCTCATCTCCTGTATGACTCTTCCTGAACCTTACAATATTGCTCTTCAACTTTGTAAAGTGTTCATCTTTATCAAAATAACATTTGTGACTGCATATTCCACTTTTTTCTATTTTTTTTAAATTTACATTTTTATTAGAGTATAATTGCTTTACAATGGTGTGTTAGTTTCTGCTTTATAACAAAGTGAATCAGTTATACATATACATATGTCCCCATATCTCCTCCCTCTTGCGTCTCCCTCCCTCCCACCCTCCCTATCCCACCCCTCTAGGTGGTCACAAAGCACCAAGCTGATTTCCCTGTGCTATGTGGCTGGTTCCCACTAGCTATCTATTTTACCTTTGGTAGTGTATATATGTCCATGCCACTCTCTCACTTTGTCACAGCTTACCCTTCCCCTTCCCCGTATCCTCAAGTCCATTCTCTAGTAGGTCTGCGTCTTTATTCCCATCTAGCCCCTAGGTTCTTCACGACCTTTTTTTTTTCATATTCCACTTTTTTAAACACGTTGTCCCATAGCAATTTTGAGGACTGATTCAACTTAGCTGCCCTATTCACTCTGCACCCAATCTACCAGGTATTACAAAAGTTTTAGCTAAAAAATTTAATCTTCTATTATCTAAATCAGAATTTCTTGCAATATCAAATGAAAACATTTTCATATTTATAATACGGATTCAAAACCTCATGAAAACATTTCATTTATATTGTAAATGAACTTAAAATATTTCCTTTCAAGTTTCTGTGTGTAGTTGTAAAAGATTTCATAACTGACACACTTATGATGAGAATACTGTCAAATACTCATTTTCGAAATGCACTCTCCATAGCACATATTTCCTATAAAATGCAGTTCTTTTCTTAATCATTGTTGGTGAATACAGAAATTTGCCTTGAAAGGAGAGATCAAGTCTTTTTACTGCTTCTGGAAATGTCTGAGAAATGATACAGTAAGCACAGCCATTTGCCAAAACAGAAATGTTCAGCATATCTGGAACACTTACTTTTTTGAAAAAGAAAATATATACTACATTTTTTCAAATACTTTACCATGTGATAACTAGAACATTTCTGTGCAGTAAAAAGTATTCTCTGGGACACTCTGATTTTATTGCAAATATTATAAGTATTTTACTACTTAAGATAATACAACCTGTAAACACATTTAACTGTTCACATGCATTGCGATGCATCCAGAACACCAAAGATGCCAATAAATAAGGTCCAATACCAATTCATCTGATTAAATATGTCTGACAGAGGACATCAAGGACCATATGTTATATAAAATCACCTGAAAACCTGTATATTAAAAATTAGTAAAGTTTTTTTCTTTCTTAATTTCAAATAAAGTATGCATATGAAGAGACATCATACTATGTTCTTCTGAAACCCCAGTGGATCATCTTGTGTATCTTGTGGTTAGGTGCTCCCCACTTTGTAGACTATGCTCTAATCTATAATGCTTTTTTCATCCTCTAAACTCCTATAAAATTTATAAACACAACACAAGTATAATTCATTGAGTGTTTACTATTTGTAAGGTGTGCTGCAAGCACATCATTAAAATACCTAATTTAACCTTACAACAAAAGGAATGCCTACTGTCTACGTTTTACAGGAAGGAGACCAGATGCATAGGGGTTAGAAACTTGCCCAAGGTCACAGTTAGTAAAGAGCAGAGATGGGAGGTGAACTCAGTATCTGTCTCTCAGAAGCCTACAATTTTAACTATGTTGCCAGACATATTTTTCATAACTTAAGGAGAAGAAGCATTTCCCAGATATAGCTAGATTGGTAAAAAATGCATTTAAAAATCAAAAATGTAAGAATGTGCCATACTTTGAATGTAATGATTATAAGTCTTTCACACATCCCAAGAACCAATGACAGAATTCTTTGATTCACCCAGTCTCTCTCTCCCCTAGACCCTTCTGTGAATAATTTTACATGCTTATAATATGCTTGGCTTTGGTGTACAATTTCTGTATTCTCAATAGATAACTTGCTCATATAAAGAGTTTTAAATATTTACAATAGGCTTCATTAGTACAATGCCCTAAAATTTACTGGTATACTTGAATTTTTAAATCACCACATAAAATGATGGATACTATAAAATACGTAACAATATCATTGGGATATATAATCATACTTGGAACATATATCAACATCTAAAACATGCCTATTGGCATATTTCAAATTGTTTGGTCTACTTTTGAAAATAGGAAGGGAAGAAACACATCTCACATACTGAGATAATCAATACTATATTTAAAAACAAATTTTTATTTTAAAAATACTCTTGTGTAGAGTCAGTTATCATCTTCTTGATTTGTATAACCCTTGGAAATTTTCTACAAAATCACTACTTAGTCTATAAAAAGGTATTTTTTTATATATTGGCCTTATTTCATATTACAGTAGGAAGGAAACGGAATTATTGCCACGTACACAAATTAAAACAATGAATTAAACCTTGAGTATTAAAATATGCCAGCAATTAAAAACTTTAACATGAAGATGAATTAAAAATCCTGCAAATGAGCAGAAAATGAAGGTCAAATATGTCTTTGTTCTGGGGAAACTATAAATCAGGAAAAGGAAATTCATTTAAGCCAGAAGGGAAACAGTCACAAGTATGTTTAGAATCTCCTGATTTAGAAATCCTGGGAGGCAGCTCAATTTGACCTACAAAGCATTTTGGATAATCAAATTGTGCCTAGGCCTGAAGGTACACACATGATATTTGTTTAAAAGAATCGTGATTGCCTTGTAAACTTCTTTTACAATGTTATTAGCACAAGTTGCTCCACATACTTGGCCAACATTGCTTATTTCTCCCACTGTCCCAGAAGAACCACAAACTGTCAATTATCATGGGAATAGTTTATCAGAGTATGGATTACCTGGAGCTCTTATTTCTCTTCCATTTGGCCTTTTCACAGCTCATTAGCACCTCAACAAGAAAGTTAAGGCTAAGGAAGGAAAGGCTGCTGAAATTCAAAATAATTAAATTTGCTCCTTGTCAGCAGCATATACAGCAAAACATTTAGAAATGCTAGAAAAATTAACCAAAATGGGATCCACAAAGATATTTAAGGTATACAATGGCAATTTGCCTTGACTGATTTTTTCCAACTGTACTGTCTGAAATATTGACTAAATTGACTGGAGGTTTTGGCATCCTACAGGATTCAAAGCCTTTTGTTTTTAGCATATGATAGGCCACCTTTAGAGATATCACTTGCCAGTGAGCAATACATAACACTCATTGCCGATATATTGACCATTTTTCAGTGTGAAGAAAAGAAACTGACAATCAGCTTTCCAAAAGAAGATTTATGACTCAATAGTTACTTAGGTAGAAAAGAGTATGCGGGGTAGACAAAACTATAAAGCTCCTTGTTTGGTTTTAGGCTTGCCTGTGCATTTGATGCCACCAGCCTCCCTGACTGTCCTCTAGGGAAAGAAAACTATTTGCACTAAAGCACAATTACACCTGATGGCTAATTGAGTTTGCCTTGGGTTCTTGTGGAATCTAATAGTTTTATGACAAATACATAGGCACACATTTTTCCACAGGACAAGTATCAATTTTTCTTTAGCACTGCAAATGTCTACAAAGCAAATATAGGCTAAAATAATAAAGGAATCCAGTGCATGGTTCAGAAAATGTTACATAAAATAGGAAATGACATAGAAAAAAATCTTTAAAATGTATAATGTATCGATATATATAAGGGTTATTGCAATGATGTAACATTATCTTTACATCATTAGAAATAAAACATATAGAAAAGATGTTTCTATTCATCACACACACGACTTCTTATGACTGACTCGCTTCCTTAACTTTCTTTATCCAATTATCACTATTTAAGGACCAGTAAAACATGGGTTTAATGAAATATAAAAGTGCTGACAATATTAATATAGACCTTCTTAATGAAACTGAACCTTCTCAGGAGGCAGCACATATCACCCAAATACAGCATGAACAATGTATACAAATGCATAACTGAATTCATATCAAAGTTCATGAGACAACAGTATGAATTCTAAGTCACAAATATGGTATTTAAAAAAAATCTTCATGTGTAAAATCAACAGATTTAAAATTCAAAGTGTTTTTCTTTTACAGGAATTATCTGATCAAGCCAAAGTGTATTTTACTGCCTCTCAGAAAAGGAATTTTTTTCAAAAGATTACCCAAAAAAGGTAGACGTGGGTATTTTTATAACTAGAATAAAAAACGCTTAATTATAATGAAATGCTTCAATCATAACCTAGAAACTATACACACACATGTATATCCTTGTTTTGGGAAGAAATAAGGAACTCAGAAAATTAAATCTCTTTTATTATCTATTCATTATAGGTAATATATCCTTAAACATGGAAATAGTAATGTTACATCCATTATTATTCTACTTTTTAATAAGTATGTAAGATATTCACAATGAATCGGTAAATCTATCTTTGTCTAGCCTTTCTAGGGACAATTGAACTAATAATACTGAAAACTTTATGATTTGTCATAAAGTTGTTATAATTGCAGACTTGCCAGGTACAGAAACAATTAGAAAAAAATATTGTATACATTCAATACATCACACCTTTATTTATTTTGTAGAGAAGGGCTCTGAAAGCATATGAAATTCTGGCTCTACCACATATTAGTGATTCTTCAACAAATATTTATTGAGCAACTACCAAGAGCCAGGCACTGTTCTAGGCAACGACGATACAGCCATACACAAAACAGACAAAAACCCACATCTTTGTGGAACTAATCCTATTAGGGGAGGCATACTAAACAAATTAAATAAGTAAATTTGAAGCTGGTAAGTGCTATGGAGAAAAATAATGCGAGAAGAAGAAAGGGGACACTGTGGATTTAATTTAGGAAGGTCAGGGAAAATATCACTGAGTGAGCATCATTTGAGAAAAAGACTTAAAGATGTGAAACAGAGGTAGTCATGTGACTATGTGGGGGACATGTGCTTAGAGGCAAAGGCATGGAGGTAAGGATGGTTTCAGTGGAATGAGAGAAGGCAATAATTGTGGAAGACAAGGCCACAGAAGGAATGAAGGGGGAGAGGGAGGTGACTGTGTATGGGCTCAGAACACAGAGGGGCTACTCCGAGTGGGTGGCAAGCCATTGGAGGATTTTCAGCAGCAGTGTGATATGATCTGACTTACATTTTAAGAGGACCATATGGCAGACAAAGTGGATGTAGGTAAGGGAAGGGCCAAAGTTAGCAGACCAGCTGAAAAGGCTATTTCAATAATCCAGATCGGATATGAGGTTGGGGCCAGATTCTGGATACAGATTGGTCATGGTGACCTGGCATAATTTTCTGACCAATATAAGGTGTGAGAAAAAGGGAGACTAAGTATTTAGCTACAGCAACTGAAAGTGTGGAGCTGCTACTTACTGTGACAGAAAGGGCTGCTGATGAAGCAGAATCGGGGGTTAGTCGGTTCAGTTTTGAACATGTTCAATTTGAATTGACTAGGAGTGAGTACTTGAATTGTGCGCCTAAGTTTGGAGTTGAGCAGAAAGTTCTGAGCCAGGGGAAACATTTGGCAGGCAATCAACCTACAGATGGTATTTGATATCAAGATACTAGATGAGATCATCAGGGAAATGAATGTGGTCTAAGAACTGATCCCTGGTTACTGTCACCTTTTATTTTTGAATCACATTTAATCGTTAAACATTCACAATTCATATACTGATATGATCATATGCACATTAATTTTGTGGATTGTGAGTCAAGAATGCTTTCTTTTCCCTCAGCTTTACGCATGTAAGAACTAGCTATCAAAACTCAGAACATTCATTGGCATTTTTCTAAATAGGAAAGTTGCTGCAATGCTTGACTGTGGGAGACCATGTTTTTCAGAAGGCTTGTTTCTTGAATTGGGTTTAAAGGGTCCCATTGCCCCTCTGCATTATTTACAATAAGCTGTAGAAAGTGCTTAAAAACTTGGCCTCAGGGGACAGAGTCCTACTGATCAGTAAGCTTTTGCATCAATAACAGATTTCCAGCAGCGAATGTTTTAAAATAAAGAACTGTTTGATCCTTACCGCATCGTGTTTTATAAAATCAAATCATGTTAAAACGTTCCAGCTATGTCATGGTCTATGCTCTATGCCAACTTGCTCTCTGACAAAACTCGAACGTGAAAGATTATTTCTTAATAAAGGGAAGAGACACACTGAGACTTAAAGGCATTGAAAAGGATTAAGCAGGAATAAATACTAATAATAATTGCTTATTAAAAAAGGAATTGTATTAGTTAAATATTAATGGAACAAAAACTCGTTATTGAAGATGCATCATGAACGTTCATGTCAATTTTGTATGTGCCCGTTTTTCCACAATAGCAAGGACTATACATTTATACCACATATTACATATAGCACATAGTACAGTATACATAGTGTACTATAGATTCCTACCACATAGTATACTACTGCAGAGTATACCAAAACCCTTGCTCAGGGCTTCCCTGGTGGCACAGTGGTTAAGAATCCACCTGCCAATGCAGGGGACACGGGTTCGAGCCCTGGTCCGGGAAGATCCCACATGACACAGAGCAACTAAACCCATGTGCCACAACTACTGAGCCTGTGCTCTAGAGCCCACGAGCCACAACTACTGAGCCCACACGCTGCAACTA
>NW_020173952.1:26394-70298 GCF_003031525.2 Neophocaena asiaeorientalis asiaeorientalis
CTCAAGAAGCCACTACAATGAAAGCTCATGCACTGCACAAAGAGTAGCCCCCACTCGCTGCAACTAGAGAAAGCCCTCGTGCAGCAACGAAGACCCGATGCAGCCAAAAATAGAATTAAAAAAAAAGTGCTTAAATCTCTCCCAATCTAAAACACAACTGTCCAATACTATCACTCTCCAGTCTATTATTCCATCTCCTCCTTGCTTTCATCACTGAACTTCTGAATAGATTACTCCACTTTCCTGCTTCCAATTTGCTGTCTTCAACCTTTAACCTACGCAATCGTTTTTGTTTCCCACCCTCTAAGGAAACAGCCTTCTCAAAGCTTCCAAGTCGACATCTAAAACATCACACCCAGTGCTTCTCCCCCAATGGCACCCTCTTCAATTCCATTAGAGCATTTGGCACTGTTGAACATGAGCATCTTCCTCAGTTTTTTTTTCCTAAATAAATTTATTTACTTATTTATTTTATTTTGGGCTGTGTTGGGTCTTCATTGCTGCGCGTGGGCTTTCTCTAGTTGCGGCAAGCAGGGGCTACTCTTCGTAGCGGTGCGCGGGCTTCTCATAGCAGTGGCTTGTCTTTGTTGCAGAGCATGGGCTCTAGGCACACGGGCTTCAGTAGTTGTGGGGTGCAGGGCTCAGTAGTTGTGGCTCGTGAGCTACAGAGTGCAGGTTCAGTAGTTGTGGTACATGGGCTTAGTTGCTCTGGGGCATACGGGATCTTCCCGGGCCAGGGCTCGAACCCGCGTCCCCTGCAATGGCAGGCAGATTCTTAACCACTGGGCCACCAGGGAAGTCCCTCAAAGCTTTTTAAAAAAATCATCTGTGTTCTAGTACTCTTCTGAGGAAGTTCTATAATCACACCTAACTATCCCTCCCCCTAGTCCCACCTGCACCAACTCAGGTTGCTTTTAGTTTGCCTGCTTAAATATATCATCTCAAATATTATATTACTGAACCGCTTCAAACTTTATTGTACTTTTTCTCTCTATGAAATTTCATATACTCTTATGCATTGCTCTGTTATCTCTTTCCATCCTAGCCCCTATGTTGTATGTCTGTGTCACTGGTCTTAACTGACACCTTGAGAATAAACCCCAATTTCCAAATATAGTCAGACAGCTCTGCCTAGAGGTGTCGCTGGCACTTCCAATTCAGCATGACACTTTCTGTCCATCCTTATAATGCCCAAATGCCT
The DNA here is from genome assembly GCF_003031525.2 of Neophocaena asiaeorientalis asiaeorientalis. Lineage (NCBI taxonomy): Eukaryota > Metazoa > Chordata > Mammalia > Artiodactyla > Phocoenidae > Neophocaena > Neophocaena asiaeorientalis. The sequence goes on from NW_020173952.1 coordinate 27,596, forward strand.
CTGGAGTTACCTCCTTAAATCCTTGGGTTGAAACACAGAACTCCATATTCAAAACCTGCCAGTGGGCTTCTCAAAAAAATATATCTCCCTTAGCATGATATTAGGATCATCCACAATTTGTCCTCAACCTTCCTTTCCAGTTGCCTCTCTTACTCCTCCCCCACCACCATACACACTACATGTCATGTGCAACTGAAGAGTCATGCTTCTATGTCTTTCTCATGTGGTTCCATAAAGGAGACTGACCTTTCTATGGGAAGATTCTCCTATGAAAAATCGTATTTACCCATCAGGGTTCATCATTCAGCTATACCTCCTCTAATCTGCTAAGTCAAGATTTATGAAGCTGTGCTTCGTGCTTCCAAATGGTTTGTATGAATGTCTATTACACTTCTTAGTTCTACTGTGTCTCAAAGCAGTTCTAAGAGTATCTGTCTCCTCAGTCCACAAGGACCCTGAGGGTAAGTCAAATAACACCTAGTACTTAACACAAATTAGATCATCAATAAATACTTGATGGATGGAGCTATCAGTGTTTGACCTTCACATACTACATTATCATGTAAAATATTTAAGTACCATTGTAAATTAAAAATAAATTTTAACAGAAAGTCAAGAAGGTATAATTTTTAAATTATAGGCTTAGGAATGCAAGATACCTGGATTCCATTTTACTCTGCCACTTACTAGCTTTGTGCTTTCAGCAAATCATTTAACTGAATCTGTAAAGTGGGAAGATTGATCGGTGGTAAACATTATACACACTGTCTTCAAAGCAATTGCCACATGTTCCTGCCATTTATTAAGTGTACACAAAATGGTAACAAAATGATCATAATAGCAATTAACAGTCATAACATGTATATATGACCATTTTGAAAACCTTGGGCTATTTTGAATTTCAAGAAAATAAGCAAGATAAAACCACTGATTAAGAAGTTACAAATAATTATTTGCAATGAAACAAATACCTTTACCTTGTACTGAAGATCCATAATGATGCCCTGTCAGATTTTTCTGCTTCAAATGATTTGAAAACAGAAATTGCAAAACTACAGTCTGTTCTGTTATTGAGCTACTGAACACTGTATTAATTTGAACAGATTCTGTCAAGGCCAAAATCATTATAATGCTAAGAAAAATGTGTTCTCGTAAACAGGGAGAATGTTTGTGGGCAAGTGAGAGAAAAATATATACACAGCACCTTCCATAGGATTTATTTAGGTTTTCTCAACTTAGCCAAAACAGAGAATTGCAAACATCCACCAGTGTGGTTGAAGGTACATGAATGAGAAAAAACTTAGGAAACTAGCCTCAGCTACAAGTAGATAGGTATAAAACGGTTAATAGCCTAGCATCAATACTAATCATGGTGAATCATCCTAAAATATTCCTCTCTCACTCTCCTTGGTTCTTTCTGAAATTTGGCTTTTGTGTCTGTAGAATGTTCTGAATAAGCTATAACTCTCCATTATTCAGGGAATTATGTCTGGTTCTTAAACATTTCTCAATTACCAGACACCAACTTTTTTCATCAAACTTCATTTCTTATTCCAATTAAAACTCCCATTTTTAAATTTATGTTCCCAACACATACACACACACACGCAGCTCACTCGGTTCTTATTTACCTCCAAAACCTACCCTATATAAATGTTACATAAATATATGTTACAGAAAAATATAATCTTAAAACAAAAGAGGAAACCACATTGGGTTTAAAATGCCATTACTATTAACAAATACACATGCTTACAAATTTATATAGATATATATTTGACTGTATGACACAAGTACCATCATAATTTATGGGTAAATATAGATATTATTTGGTAATTAGTTATTTTCTACTAAAATGTATAAGTCAATAAAATTTATTTAGAAAAAATTGGAAATCACACATTAGGTTGATCTAGGAGGGTCCTCTATTCCTGCACTTTACACAGTAATCTATCCAGATAAATAGCTTCATTTTACTCAGTTTATTACTCTCTTCTTTGTTTTTGTAAATTCTATGGTGCATATTGAAGGCCAGCAGTCTCTGAGAAGAAAATACAAAAATGGCAAATTTAATAACAATCTAAACTATGTAATTGTATGCATTACACATTGTACATGCTTAGGTTCTTATAAAAGATGTGTGACGAAACTTACTCAAGTGGAGTTCATGTATGATTATTTTCTTTATTCTAAAAAAACCTCAAGGTCTTCCTATGATAACACGAAAAATGACAGAAAAGAAAAATGTGATGATATTGCAAATAAGCACATTCTGAAAGCCAACTGTCACTGTTTTAGGTCATATATTTATCTTCATATACACAAGAACACCTAGTGAGGGCAGACAGCAGAAGCAAGAAGAACTACAATCCTGCAGCCAGTGGAACAAAAACGACATTCACAGAAAGACAGACAAGATGAAAAGGCAGAGGGCTATGTACCAGATGAAGGAACAAGGTAAAACCCCAGAAAAACAACTAAATGAAGTGGAGATAGGCAACCTTCCAGAAAAAGAATTCAGAATAATGGTAGTGAAGATGATCCAGGACCTCAGAAAAAAAATGGAGGCAAAGATCGAGAAGATGCAAGAAATGTTTAACAAAGACCCAGAAGAATTAAAGAACAAACAAACAGAGATGAACAATACAATAACCGAAATGAAAAATACACTAGAAGGAATCAAAAGTAGAATAACTGAGGCAGAAGAACGGATAAGTGACCTGCAAGACAGAATGGTGGAATTCACTGCAGCAGAAAAGAATAAAGAAAAAAGAAGGAAAAGAAATGAAGACAGCCTAAGAAACCTCTGGGACAACATTAAATGCAACAACATTCGCATTATAAGGGTCCCAGAAGGAGAGGAGAGAGAGAAAGGACTTGAGAAAATATTTGAAGAGACTACAGTTGAAAACTTCCCTAACCTGAGAAAGGAAATAGCCACCCAAGTCCAGGAAGCACAGAGAGTCCCATACAGGATAAACCCAAGGAGACACACGCAAAAACACACAGTAATAAAATTGGCAAAAATTAAAGACAAAGAAAAATTACTGAAAGCAGCAAGGGAAAAATGAAAAAATGACATACCAGGGAACTCCCATAAGGTTAACAGCTGATTTCTCAGCAGAAACTCTACAAAAGCCAGAAGGGAGTGGCATGATATACCTAAAGTGATGAAAGGGAAGAACCTCCAACCAAGATTACTCCACCCGGCAAGGATCTCATTCAGATTTGATGGAGAAATCAAAAGCTTTACAGACAAGCAAAAGCTAAGAGAATTCAGCACCACCAAACCAGCTCTGCAACAAATGCTAAAGGAACTTCTCTAAGTGGGAAACACAAGAGAAGAAAAGAACCTACAAAAACAAACCCAAAACAATTAAGAAAATGGTCATAGGAACATACATATCAATAATTACCTTAAACGTGAATGTATTAAATGCTCCAACCAAAAGACACAGGCTTGCTGAATGGATACAAATACAAGACCCATATATATATGCTGTCTACAAGAGACCCACTTCAGACCTAGGGACACATACAGACTGAAAGTGAGGGGATGGAAAAAGATATTCCATGCAAATGGAAATCAAAACAAAGCTGGAGTAGCAATACTCATATCAGATAAAATAGACGTTAAAATAAAGAATGTTACAAGAGACAAGGAAGGACACTACATAATGATCAAGGGATCAATCCAAGAAGAAGATATAACAATTATAAATATATATGCACCCAACATAGGAGCACCTCAATACATAAGACAACTGCTAACAGCTATAAAAGAGGAAATCGACAGTAACACAATAATAGTGGGGGACTTTAACACGTCACTTACACCAATAGACAGATCATCCAAACAAAAAATTAATAAAGAAAAACAAGCTTTAAATGACAGAATAGACCAGATAGATTTAATTGATATTTATAGGACATTCCATCCAAAAACAGCAGATTACACTTTCTTCTCAAGTGCGCACAGAACATTCTCCAGGATAGATTACACCTTGGGTCACAAATCAAGCCTCAGTAAATTTAAGAAAATTGAAATTATATCAAGCATCTTTTCAAACTCCCATAAGGTTAACAGCTGATTTCTCAGCAGAAACTCTACAAAAGCCAGAAGGGAGTGGCATGATATACCTAAAGTGATGAAAGGGAAGAACCTCCAACCAAGATTACTCCACCCGGCAAGGATCTCATTCAGATTTGATGGAGAAATCAAAAGCTTTACAGACAAGCAAAAGCTAAGAGAATTCAGCACCACCAAACCAGCTCTGCAACAAATGCTAAAGGAACTTCTCTAAGTGGGAAACACAAGAGAAGAAAAGGACCTACAAAAACAAACCCAAAACAATTAAGAAAATGGTCATAGGAACATACATATCAATAATTACCTTAAACGTGAATGTATTAAATGCTCCAACCAAAAGACACAGGCTTGCTGAATGGATACAAATACAAGACCCATATATATATGCTGTCTACAAGAGACCCACTTCAGACCTAGGGACACATACAGACTGAAAGTGAGGGGATGGAAAAAGATATTCCATGCAAATGGAAATCAAAACAAAGCTGGAGTAGCAATACTCATATCAGATAAAATAGACTTTAAAATAAAGAATGTTACAAGAGACAAGGAAGGACACTACATAATGATCAAGGGATCAATCCAAGAAGAAGATATAACAATTATAAATATATATGCACCCAACATAGGAGCACCTCAATACATAAGGCAACTGCTAACAGCTATAAAAGAGGAAATCGACAGTAACACAATAATAGTGGGGGACTTTAACACGTCACTTACACCAATAGACAGATCATCCAAACAAAAAATTAATAAAGAAAAACAAGCTTTAAATGACAGAATAGACCAGATAGATTTAATTGATATTTATGGGATATTCCAACCAAAAACAGCAGATCACACTTTCTTCTCAAGTGCACATGGAACATTCTCCAGGACAGATCATATCTTGCATAAAAAAATCAAGCCTTAGTAAATATAAGAAAACTGAAATCATATCAAGCATCTTTTCCAACCACAATGCTCTGAGATTAGAAATGAATTACATGGAAACCAACATAAAAAAAACAAACATATGGAGGCTAAACAATATGTTACTAAAAACCAAGAGATCACTGAAGAACTCAAAGAGGAAATTAAAAAATACGTAGAGAAAAATGACAAGAAAACACGACCATCCAAATCTTATGGGATGCAGCAAAAGCATTTCTAAGAGGGAAGTTTATAGCTATACAAGCCTACATCAAAAAACAAGAAAAATCTCAAACAATCTAATCTTACACCTAAAGGAACTAGAGAAAGAAGAACAAACAAAACCCAAAATTAGCAGAAGGAAAGAAATCATAAAGATCAGAGCAGAAATAAATGAAATAGAAACAAAGAAAACAATAGCAAAGATTAATAAAACCAAAAGCTGATTCTTTGAGAAGATAAAGAAAATTGATCAACCGTTAGCCAGACTCATCAAGAAAAGGAGGGAGAGGACTCAAATTAATAAAATTAGAAATGAAAAAGGAGAAGTTACAACAGACACCGCAGAAATACAAAGCATCCTAAGACACTACTACAAGCAACTCTATTCCAATAAAATGGACAACCTGGAAGAAACGGACACATTCTTAGAAAGGTATAACCTTCCAAGACTGAACCAGGAAGAAACAGAAAATATGAACAGACCAATCACAAGTAATGAAATTGAAACTGTGATGAAAAACCTTCCAAGCAACAAAAGTCCAGGACCACATGGCTTCACAGGCGAATTCTATGAAACGTTTAGAGAAGAGCTAACACCCATCCGTCTAAAACTCCTCCAAAAATCACAGAAAAAGGAACATTCCCAAACTCATTCTATGAGGCCACCATCATCCCGATACCAAAACCAGACAAAGATACTACAAAAAAAGAAAACTACAGACCAATATCAATGATGAACATAGATGCAAAAACCCTCAAAAAAATACTAGCAAACTGAATCCAACAACATATTAAAAGGATCATACACCATGATCAAGTGGGATTTATCCCAGGGATGCAAGGATTCTTCAATATTTGCAAATCAATCAAGGTGATACACCATAATAACAAATGGAAGGAGAAAAACCAGATGATCATCTCAATAGATGCAGAAAAATCTTCTGACAAAATTCAACACCATTTATGATAAAAACTCTCCAGAAAGTGGGCATAGAGGGAACCTACCTCAACATAATAAAGGCCATATATGACAAACCCACAGCAAGCAACATTCTCAATGGTGGAAAATTGAAAGCATTTCCTCTAAGATCAGGAACAAGACAAGGATGTCTACTCTTACCACTCTTAGCCACGGCAATCAGAGAAGAAAAAGAAACAAAAGGAATACAAATTGGAAAATAAGAAGTAAATAAGAAGTAAAACTGTCACTGTTTGCAGATGACATGATACTATACAGAGAATCCTAAAGATGCCAGCAGAAAACCAGTAGAGCTAATCAATGAATTTGATACAGTTGCAGGATACAAAATTAATGCACAGAAATCTCTTACATTTCTATATACTAATGATGAAAAATTTGAAAGAGAAATTAAGGACACACTCCCATTTACCACTGCAACAAAAAGAATAAAATGCCTAAAACTCAAAGAGGAAATTAAAAAATACGTAGAGAAAAATGACAAGAAAACACGACCATCCAAATCTTATGGGATGCAGCAAAAGCATTTCTAAGAGGGAAGTTTATAGCTATACAAGCCTACATCAAAAAACAAGAAAAATCTCAAACAATCTAATCTTACACCTAAAGGAACTAGAGAAAGAAGAACAAACAAAACCCAAAATTAGCAGAAGGAAAGAAATCATAAAGATCAGAGCAGAAATAAATGAAATAGAAACAAAGAAAACAATAGCAAAGATTAATAAAACCAAAAGCTGATTCTTTGAGAAGATAAAGAAAATTGATCAACCGTTAGCCAGACTCATCAAGAAAAGGAGGGAGAGGACTCAAATTAATAAAATTAGAAATGAAAAAGGAGAAGTTACAACAGACACCGCAGAAATACAAAGCATCCTAAGACACTACTACAAGCAACTCTATTCCAATAAAATGGACAACCTGGAAGAAACGGACACATTCTTAGAAAGGTATAACCTTCCAAGACTGAACCAGGAAGAAACAGAAAATATGAACAGACCAATCACAAGTAATGAAATTGAAACTGTGATGAAAAACCTTCCAAGCAACAAAAGTCCAGGACCACATGGCTTCACAGGCGAATTCTATGAAACGTTTAGAGAAGAGCTAACACCCATCCGTCTAAAACTCCTCCAAAAATCACAGAAAAAGGAACATTCCCAAACTCATTCTATGAGGCCACCATCATCCCGATACCAAAACCAGACAAAGATACTACAAAAAAAGAAAACTACAGACCAATATCAATGATGAACATAGATGCAAAAACCCTCAAAAAAATACTAGCAAACTGAATCCAACAACATATTAAAAGGATCATACACCATGATCAAGTGGGATTTATCCCAGGGATGCAAGGATTCTTCAATATTTGCAAATCAATCAAGGTGATACACCATAATAACAAATGGAAGGAGAAAAACCAGATGATCATCTCAATAGATGCAGAAAAATCTTCTGACAAAATTCAACACCATTTATGATAAAAACTCTCCAGAAAGTGGGCATAGAGGGAACCTACCTCAACATAATAAAGGCCATATATGACAAACCCACAGCAAGCAACATTCTCAATGGTGGAAAATTGAAAGCATTTCCTCTAAGATCAGGAACAAGACAAGGATGTCTACTCTTACCACTCTTAGCCACGGCAATCAGAGAAGAAAAAGAAACAAAAGGAATACAAATTGGAAAATAAGAAGTAAATAAGAAGTAAAACTGTCACTGTTTGCAGATGACATGATACTATACAGAGAATCCTAAAGATGCCAGCAGAAAACCAGTAGAGCTAATCAATGAATTTGATACAGTTGCAGGATACAAAATTAATGCACAGAAATCTCTTACATTTCTATATACTAATGATGAAAAATTTGAAAGAGAAATTAAGGACACACTCCCATTTACCACTGCAACAAAAAGAATAAAATGCCTAGGAATAAACCTACCTAGGGAGACAAAAGACCTGTATGCAGCAACTATAAGACACTGATGAAAGAAAATAAAGATGATACAAACAGATGGAGAGATATTCCATGCTCTTGGATTGGAAGACTCAATATTGTGAAAATGACTATACTACCCAAAGCAATCTACAGATTCAATGCAATCCCTATCAAATTACCAATGGCTTTTTTTACGGAACTGGAACAAAAAATTTCTAAATTTGTATGGAGACACAAAAGACCCCGAAGAGCCAAAGCAGTCTCGAGGGAAAAAAACGGAGCTGGAGGAATCAGACTCCCTGACTTCAGACTATACCACAAAGCTACAGTCATCAAGACAATATGGTACTGGCACAAACAGAAATATAGATCAATGGAACAAGAGAGAAAGCCCAGAGATAAACCCACACACCTATGGCCAACTAGTCTATGACAAAGGACGCAAGGATATACAATGGAGAAAAGACAGTCTCTTCAATAAGTGGTGTTGGAAATCTGACAGCTGCATGTAAAAGAATGAAATTAGAACACTCCCTAACATCATACACAAAAATAAACTCAAAATGGATTAGAGACCTAAATGTAAGACTGGACACTAGAAAACTCTTAGAGGACAACACAGGAAGAACACTCTTTGACATAAATAACAGCAACATCTTTTTTGGTCCTCCTGCTAGAGTGATGGAAATAAAAACGAAAATAAACAAATGGGACCTAATGAAACTTAATATGGAATATATGGAATCTTAAAAAAAAATGCTTCTGAAGAACCTAGGGGCAGGACAGGAGTAAAGACGCAGACATAGAGAATGGACTTGAGGACACGCGGATGGGGAAGGGTAAGCTGGGATGAAGCGAGAGAGTGCCATCGACAATATATGCATTACCAAATGTAAAACAGATAGCTAGTGGGAAGCAGCCGCATAGCACAGGGAGATCAGCTCGGTGCTTTGTGACCACCTAGAGGGGTGGGATAGGGAGGGGGGAAGGGAGGGAGACACAAGAGGGAGGGGATATGGGGATATATGTATATGTATAGCTGATTCACTTTGTTATACAGCAGAAACTAACACAACATTGTAAAGCAATTATACTCCAATAAAGATGTTAGAAAAAAAAAGCAACCATTGATTAAACAATGACCTATTTTACCTGGAGACTCGTACTTTGGCATACCAACACTATTAAGGGATTAGAGAGAAACAAAGATGTTGGCACCTACCAGCCTCTTTATACCAAGAAATAAAGAAGCTCATGCTAAAGGTTACCTGTCTGAAGTACAGAAAAAAAGAAAATATGGCTTTTTTTCAAGAGACCTTTGCTGCCTCTGGCTTATAATGTAAATGGCTTGAGAGGCTGATAATTTTAGCCTGATAGGATTGGAAAAGCCAATTTTTATTTTTATTCCAAATCTAATGAGGAGAGGTAGGAGAGGCAGAATTTAAGACTTAAGTACTAAAACAACAACAACAACCATAGGGCTTCCCTAAAGCACTTCTCTAATAAAATAGATGATCACTCCTGTCATGAAGCAGAAGCCCAGCCAGTCTACAGTCAAAGGGTAGACTGGCTATGCTTCCCATCCCAATCCTTTGCTGCAAATTGCCTCAGTCAGGGGATATGCAAAGCACAGAGATGTATTAAGGAAGACAAAAGGGCTCAAATTTGAAGACTAGAACTAGACCAGAGGACTTTTGTTATTAGGTCATAGAATCAAAAAGGAAAACATGCTAAAAGTCTAAAACTTGTAAAGAAATGTGATTCCCAAAGAAATCTCTAGTCTGACTGAAAAATACCTTGTTATTATTCAACCCTAGGGTAAACACCAGGACCCCAAAATGGTGCAACATGCAGAAGACTAAAGTGGCACACTCCCCTGAAATGGCACTGTTCCCCAAGTCAATCTCAGACATAATCTTGAAGACAACTATTAAGCAAGGCTTTTACACGAACAGAAAAAAGAATCGCCAGCAACTCTGACAGTACAGGATATGATGAATGTTTGTTTTCATTCTTTTCGTTTACACATCTTTTTTTAAAACATCAAGATATACTGTGTTCTTTTAAACTTTTATTTAGGGGTATTGGACTTTGACCTTTTTTCTTTCATTTAATCATTGCCCACTGGACCATGAAGCGCTGCATCATAGTCTGAGTGAAAGGGACTGCAGATCACCCCAAAATTCCCAACTGTGGAACCGGATAACATCACTGGAAACTATTTTACACACTCTCTTGTCAAGGATGTTATGTGGACATTTTCAAAAGGGAATATGTGCTAAGGAGACTGCACTACAATGCTGGATGTTTAAATGGGAGGACTGTAGTAGACATCGTGACTGTCCACCCCATGTCCTTTCTCCTACTTCCTCATATACAGCAGCCTGGTTGGTGACTGGGAAAGGATAGAGCTCACCCTCGACTCTAGATGTGAGTTTGGGATTTGTGCAAAACAATTTGGATAATACTATCCCCTGTGCTACAGTGATATGCTCAGGGCACGTACACGATCTAAGAGGGTCCAGTCAGAGAGCAACTCACACTTTTTGTTTAATACATGGATGGGCAAAGAGATACTGTTAACTACCAGCTGTGTACAAGGAAACAAGCATTTCCAAGCGTTGCCGAAGAAAGACAGCCTGTATCAATCTGACACGCTGTGAAGGTTAGGGTTGAAGATAAACAGAGAAACAGAGACTTATCCCTGACTCCAGCAATGAAACTGTATTAAACACTTGATCAACAGTGAATTTGTTATTTACTAAGTCAATACATTTTTATGTGGCTTAAATAGGTTTGAAACCAAGAGCATCCTAAATAACACAGGATATAATACACTTTAATGTTCTTCATGAACTTAATAAATCTTTAATCAACAATCATTTTTATATGTACTCATAACATCTTCAGTGCCAAATGTTCTGATTTCAAATTCAATGCTCAATTGCTCAGTTCACCAAATCTAGTTAATTGCCATTACTCAAAAAGCATTATCATTAACGCTACTGATGCTATTATCAATAAAATGAAGACAATTTGAATTGGTTCGCTTATTCATTAAACGGAAATTTTTAGAAAGGGTGTATTATCTTATTACAATCAGGATGCCAAATGGGAAGTTAATGCACCATTATTTCTCTACAAGCTGGCTATAAACTAGAATCTTTACAACAATTCTCTCTCTCTCTTGCTGTATCTCTCGCTCTGTCTCTGCCTTTGTCTCTTCCTCCCTTCTCTTGCTCCCTTCCTCCATTTTTCTTCCCCTCTGTTGTCATCTCTCTGTTTCTGTCTCTCTCTCAACTAAAGTAAGGGTAATATAACCTGAATCTCTTCCAATGAAAAAAGATTATTGAAATCAACAGTTGATAGGCTTCATAGCAATTATTCTTCATCATTACCAGTTACCCAACCTTCACCCTTTGTTTTTTTTTTAATTGCCATTATTTTACCTCTTTATTTTCAGGTTGCCTGATTTGTAGTTTCTGCCATTAAATTGTTTATACATCCATTCAGTTTTAGTAAATGACAAAGATTGTGTGGGTATGTCTAAAAAATATAACCTTTGTTCACTAACTATAGCTCTCTTTTGTGTCAGTTTAGTATAGGGGTTAATAGGATAAATTCTAGACTCAGATATTGAATATTCAAATCCTGGTTCAGTCACTTTTCAGATATCTGCAGGACTGTGGGCAGATTTCTTAACAAGTCTGTGTATCAGTTTCCTCATGTACAAGATGATATACTAATAGAATCTTCTTCACAAGGTCAATATGAAGATTGAGTTAATGCATGAAGAGAATTTAAGAGTAATGATTGGCACATAATCACTGCTCAAAGAGCATTATCAATTTTCGTGTTATTATTCATCACCATAGACATTATCTAAGAACACTAAGATCAACACTTGAGAAGGATCATAGGCTAATACAGTGGTTAGAAGCCTAGGAATTTAAAAACTGGTGTTGAGTCCTATATCTACTGCTTTCTGAATGTGCTGATTTGGTTAAGTCATTCAACATGTTCTTAGTTTACAGAATTACACTCCATCTGCTATCTCACAAATTCACTGAGGGAAAAACTACACGTAGTATGTAAAATGAATATAAATGTGTTACAAAATATAAGGAATTATTTTTATCCATAAGGAGATTTTTTTTGAATTTTATTTTATTTATAGAGCAGGTTCTTATTAGTTATCTATTTTATACATATTAGTGTATATATGTTATTACCAATCTCCCAATTCATCCCACCACCAGCCCCCTCACCACCACTTTGCCCCGCTTGGTGTCCATACGTTTGTTCTCTACATCTGTGTCTCTATTTCTACCTTGCAAACCAGTTCATCTGTACCACTTTTATAGATTCTACATGTAAGCGTTAATATACGATATTTGTTTTTCTCTTTCTGACTTACTTCACTCTATGAAGTGAAGTATGACAGTCTCTATGTCCATCCACGTCTCTACAAATAACCCAATTTCACTCCTTTTCACAGCTGAATAATATTCCATTGTATACATGTACCACATCTTCTTTATCCATTCATCTGTTGATGGGCATTTAGGTTGCTTCCATGACCTGGCTATTGTAAATAGTGCTGCAATGAACATTGGGATGCATGTGTCTTTCGGAATTATGGTTTTCTCAGGGTCTATGCCCAATAGTGGGATTGCTGGGTCATATGGTAATTTTATTTTTACTTTTTTCAGGAACATCTATACTGTTCTCCATAGTGGCTGTATCGGTTTACATTCCTACCAACAGCACAGGAGGGTTCCCTTTTCTCCACACCCTCTCCGGGATTTGTTGTTTGTAGATTTCCTGATGATGCCCATTCTAACTGGTGTGAGGTGATACCTCGTTGTAGCTTTGATTTGCATTTCTCTAATAATTAGTGATGTTGAGCAGCTTTTCATGTGCCTCTTAGCCATCTGTATGTCTTCTTTGGAGAAATGTCTATTTAGGTCTTCTGCCCATTTTTGGATTGGGTTGTTTTTTTTTTTTTTCATATTGAGCTATTTATATATTTTGGAGATTAATCCTTTGCCCATTGCTTCATTTTCAAATATTTTCTCTAATTCTAAGGGTTGTCTTTTCATTTTGTTTATGGTTTCCTTTGCTGTGCAAAAGCCTTTAAGTTTCATTAGGTCTCATTTGTTCATTTTTGTTTTTATTTCCATTACCCCAGGAGGTGGGTCAAAAAAGATCTTGCCTGTGATTTATGTTATAGAGTGCTTTGCCTATGTTTTCCTCTAAGAGTTTTATAGTGTCTCGCCTTACATTTAGGTCTTTAACCCATTCTGAGTTTATTTTTGTGTATGATGTTAGGAAGTGTTCTAAGTTCATTTTTTACATGTAGCTGTCCAGTTTTCCCAGCACCACTTACTGAAGAGACTGTCTTTTCCCCATTGTATATCCTTGCCTACATGTCATAGATTAGTCGACCACAGGTGTGTGGGTTTATCTCTGGGTTTTCTATCCTGTTCCACTGACCTATATTTCTGTTTTTGTGCCACTACCACATTTTCTTGATTACTGTAGCTTTGTAGTATAGTCTGAAGTCACTGAGTCTGATTCCTCCAGCTCTGATTTTTTCCCTCGAGACTGCTTTGGCTACTTGGGGTCTTTTGGGTCTCCATACTAATTTTAAGATTTTTTGTTCTAGTTCTGAAAAAAATACCATCTGTAATTTGATAGGGATTGCATTGAATCTGTAGATAGCTTTGGGTAGGAGAGTCATTTTCACAATGTTGATTCTTCCAATCCACGAACATGGTATATCTCTCCATCTGTTTGTGTCATCTTTAATTTCTTTCATCAGTGTCTTACAGTTTTCTGAGTACAGGTCTTTTACCTTCTTAGGTAGATTTACTCCTAGGCATTTTATTCTTTATGTTCCAATGCAGAATGGGATTGTTTCCTTAATTTCTCTTCATGATCTTTCATTGTTAGTGCATAGGAACACAAGAGATTTCTGTGCATTAATTTTGTATCCCGCAACTTTACCGAATTCATTGATTAGCCCTAGTAGTTTTCTGTTGGCATCTTTAGGATTCTCTATGTATAGTATCATGTCATCTGCAAGCAGTGACAGTTATACTTCTTCTTTTCCAATTTGTATTCCTTTTACTTCTTTTTCTTCTCTGATTGTCATGGCTAGGACTTCCAAAACTATGTTGAATAAGAGTGGTGAGAGTGGACATCCTTGTCTTGTTCCTGATCTTAGAGGAAATGCTTTCAATTTTTCACCATTGAGAATGATGTTGGCTGTGGGTTTGTCATATATGGCCTTTATTACGTTGAGGTAAGTTCCCTCTATGCCTACTTTCTGGAGGGTTTTTATCATAAATGGTGTTGAGTTTTGTCAAAAGCTTCTTCTGCATCTATTGAGATGATCATATGGTTTTTCTCCTTCAATTTGTTAACATGGTGTATCACCTTGATTGATTTGCGAATATTGAAGAATCCTTGCATTCCTGGGATAAATCCCACTTTATCATGGTTTTATGATCCTTCTAATGTGTTGTTGGATTCTGTTTGCTAGTATTTCGTTAAGGAATTTTGCATCTAAGTTCATCAGTGATATTGTTCTGTAATTTTCTTTTTTTGTAGTATTTTTGCCTGGTTTTCCTATCAGGGTGATGGTGACCTTGTAGAATGAGTTTGGGAGTGTTCCTTCCTCTGTAAATTTTTGGAAGAGTTTGAGAAGGATGGGTGTTAGCTCTTCTCTAAATGTTTGATAGAATTCACCTGTGAAGCCATGTGGTCCTGGACTTTTATTTGTTGTAAGGTTTATAATGACAGTTTCCATTTCTTTATTTGTGATTGGTGTGTTCATATTTTCTATTTCTTCCTGATTCAGTCTTGGAAGGTTATACCTTTCTAAGAATGTGTCCATTTCTTCCAGGTTGTCCATTTTATTGGAATAGAGTTGCTTGTAGTAGTCTCTTATGATGTTTTGTATTTCTGCAGTGTTCGCTGTAACTTCCCTTTTTTCATTTCTAATTTCACTACTTTCAGTCCTCTCCCTTCCTTTTCTTGATGAGTCTGGCGAAAGGTTTATCCATTTTGTTCATCTTCTCAAAGAATCAGCTTTCAGTTTTACTAATCTTTGCTACTGTTTTCTTTGTTTTTATTTCATTTATTTTTGCTCGGATATTTATGATTTCTTTTCTTCTACTAACTTTGGGTTTTGTTTGTTCTTCTTTCTCTAGTTCCTTAAGATGTAAGGTTAGATTGTTTATTTGAATTTTTTCTTGTTTCGTGAGGTAGGCTTGTATTGCTACAAACTTCCCTCTTTGGACTGCTTTTGCTGCATCCCATAGGTTTTGGATCGTCGTGTTTTCATTGTCATTTGTCTCTATGTATTTTTTTATTCCCTCTTTGACTTCTTCAGTGATCTCTTGGTCATTTAGTAATGTACTGTATAGATTCCATGTGTTTGTGCTTTTTACGTTTTTTTCCCTGTAATTGATTTCTAATCTCATAACATTGTGGTTGGAAAAGATGCTGGATATGATTTCAATTTTCTTAAATTTACTGAGGCTTGATAAGTTACCCAAGTTGTGATCTATCCTGGAGAATGTCCCATGTACACTTGAGAAGAAAGTGTAATCTGCTGTTTTTGTACAGAATGTCCTATAAATATCAATTAAAGCTATCTGGCTTACTGTGTCATTTAAAGCTTGTGTTTCTTTATTAATTTTCTATCTGGATGATCAGTCCATTTGTGTGAGGTGTTAAAGTCCCCCAGTATTATTGTGTTACTGTCATTTTCCTCTTTTATAGCTGTTAGCATTTTCCTTATGTATTGTTCTGCTCCTATGTTGGGTGCATATATAATTGTTATATCTTCTTCTTGGATTGATCCCTTGATCATTATGCAGTGTCCTTCTTTGTCTCTTATAATAGTCTTTATTTTATAGTCCATTTTCTCTGATATGAGAACTGCTACTCCAGCTTTCTTTTGACTTCCAATTGCATGGAATATCTTTTTCCATCCCCTCACTTTCAGTCTGTATGTGTCCCTAGGTCTGAAGTTGGTCTCTTGTACACAGCATATATACGCGTTTTTGTATCCATTCAGCCAGTGTATGTGTTTTGGTTGGAGCTTTTAATCCATTCACATTTAAGGTAATTATTGATATGTATGTTCCTATGACCATTTTCTTAATTGTTTTGGGTTTGTTTTTGTAGGTCCTTTTCTTCTGTTGTGTTTCCCACTTAGAGAAGTTTCTTTAGCATTTGTTGTACAGCTGGTTTGCTGGTGAATTCTCTTAGCTTTTGCTTATCTATAAAGCTTTTGATTTCTCCATCGAATCTGAATGAGATCCTTGCCAGGTAGAGTAATCTTGGCTGGAGGTTCTTCCCTTTCATCACTCTAATTATATTGCACCACTCCCTTCTGGGCTGCAGAATTTCTGCTGAGAAATCAGCTGTTAACCTTACAGGAGTTCCCTTTTATGTTATTTGTCATTTTTCCCTTGTTGCTTTTAATAATTTTTCTTTGTCTTTTTTATCAGTTTGATTACTATGTGTCTCAGTGTGTTACTCCTTGGGTTTATCCTACCTGGGACTCTCTGTGCTTCCTGGACTTGGGTGGCTATTTCCTTTCCCATGTGAGGGAAGTTTTCAACTATAATCTCTCCAAATACTTTCTCAGGCCTCTTCTCTCTCTCTTCTCCTTCTGGGACCTCTATAATGCAAATGTTGGTGTGTTTATGTTGTCCCAGAAGTCCCTGAGGCTGTCTTCATTTCTTTTCATTCTTTTTCCTTTATTCTGTTCTGCAGCAGTGATTTGCACCATCCTGTCTTCCAGGTCACTTATCCGTTCTTCTGTCTCAGTTATTCTGCTATTGATTCCTCTAGTGTATTTTTTCATTTCAGTTATTGTATTGTTCATCTCTGTTTGTTCTTTAATTCTTCTAGGTCTTTGTTAAACATTTCTTGCATCTTCTCAATCTTTGCCTCCATTCTTTTCCTGAGGTCCTGGATCATCTTCACTATCATTATTCTGAATTCTCTTTCTGGAAGGCTACCTATCTCCACTCCATTCAGTTGTTTTTCTGGGGTTTTATCTTGTTCCTTCATCTGGTACATAGCCCTCTGCCTTTTCATCTTGTCTGTCTTTCTGTGAATGTGGTTTTTGTTCCACAGGCTGCAGGATTGTAGTTCTTCTTGCTTCTGCTGTCTTCCCTCTGGTGGATGCGGCTGTCTAAGAGGCTTGTGTAAGTTTCCTGATGGGAGGGACTGGTGGTTAGTAGAGCTGTCTCTTGTCTCTTCGGCAGCTCCAGACTTTTTCCCGGACTCCCTTCCGGCTAGCTGTGGCGCACTAGCCCCCCTCAGGCTGTGTTCACGCAGCCAATCCCAGCCCTCTCCCTGCGATCCGACCGAAGCCCGAGCCTCGGCTCCCAGCCCACGCCTTTCCCGGTGGTTGAGCAGACAAGCCTCTCCGGCTGATGAGTGCTGGTCAGCACCGATCCTCTGTGCGGGAATCTCTCCGCTTTGCCCTCTGCAAAGCGTGCTCTCCTGTTGCTGTGCTCTCCTCCGCGGCTCCGAAGCTCCCCCTCTCCGCCACCCGCAGTCTCCGCCTGTGAAGGGGCTTCCTAGTGTGTGGAAACCTTTCGTCCTTCACAGCTCCCTCCCACTGGTGCAGGTCCCGTCCCTATTCTTTTGTCTGTTTATTGTTTTTTCTTTTGCCCTACCCAGGTACGTGGGGAGTTTCTTGCCTTTTGGGAGGTCTGAGGTCTTCTGCCAGCGTTCAGTGGGTGTTCTATAGGAGCAGTTCCACATGTAGACGTATTTCTGATGTATCTGTGGGGAGGAAGGTGATCTCCGCGTCTTACTCTTCTGCCATCTTCCTCAACTCACACATAGATTTTTAACTTTTGACCGAAGGGTCGGTGTTCCTAACCCCCTCATTGTTTAAGAGTCATCTGTATTTCTTACTTTCATCATTTCCCTCATCAGATTATTGCCCTTAGATACATTTCTAGAGGTATGAACACAGGACTCAGATTTTACATATTTAAAATTGTGTGATTTACTAAAAAAATATGCTCCAGAATAACATCAATTTATTCTGTTATAAACCCTTCATAATTCGTGAAATTTCCTGTTTCTGTAAGCTCTGGAAAATTGTGGATATTATCACCTTTCTGACCTGCCTACCTGGTAGGTAAAAATGACCTCATTTTTTAAAAATTGTATGTATTTCATAACTAGTTAGGTGGAATGTCTTTTCATATACTTACTGATATGTTGACTTTTTTTTTCTTTTGTCATTTCTTGAATCATGTTCTTTGTGAATTTTCCTACTGAGGTGTTTTGCTTTTTCTTATTGATTTACTATTGTTATCTATATGTGAAGGCTATTAAAATTGTGTATAAGTTTTACAAATAATTTCCTAACTTATTTGACTTTCAAAGTTCTTTATGATTTTGCATGTATAATTCTAATCAATACATGATACAACAAGAACTGCCTTACTCAATACATTCACCCACTCAATAAATAACTACTGTAACCACAGAATGTGAAGCAATAGAAATAGTAAAATTTTTAAGAGCTTAATAGATACTTTCTTTCATATTCATTCCTGGCTTCTAGGATCAACTGGGCAATGAGCAATTAGTAAATTAATGGTAATACTACAGTCCTTCTGGCATACTTGTTCCTGAACTATTTGAGGACCAGGTAGTTAAAAAGCCTTTAATTGCCTGGTTCACATGAAAATTAAATGATGAAATAAAAGTAGAGGAATCTATGTGCACATCTTATTTCTAATTCCATTAGTGACTCAAAATTCCTCTTGAAATGACTTTTTGAGGTATTATACAGTAAATTTTAATGTTTCAGAAAGAGAACTACATATCTTAGGAAGCAGATAATTGCCACTGGATTTAGCAATCTGACCCACAGTATAGAAATTTCTAATTAAAACCCTCTTTTTTATAATGCTAATCTTTCAGCCAAAAATTCCCTTGGGACATGTTAAAATGAAGATAAAATGTATTAAGATTTTTAATTAACCAGAGATCCCAGAGGAAGCTAATAAACACATTCATAAATGTTTACTGTAAGTAAATTTTATTGTGAAGTAATCCTATTCTTATATGTAGTTCCCATGATAGGCATCATTACACCATGAATAACTGAACTAATAGAAATAAATATTTAAAATGTTAATCTTCCAAATCTGGATTTGATATATGTAAAAGAGGCACATGACTTTCTGTAACTGACCAGCAGGCAGATGATCTGGAAATAAAGTCACATAACAATACTGTCAACTCATCATTAATCCTTTCAAAGATGATTTCTTTTCCCAACAGTTTAATTTATAACATTTTCATAGTTTAAAAAATTGATATCTGCATTCTTATCATAAGTTTTCCATGACCCAAAATACCTTCTATGAGTACTAACTGCATGTTCCTTTCACAATTACTCTATATTAATTACTACTAAGTAAGATACCTCTTCAAAAGAATTTAGCTTTTTTTTTACATATACAAGCTTAAGGGAGTTTCAATTAAAATAAAACATTTGCCAGTAGATTTCAGACCCAAAGACATTGAATTTACCACTATTTACCACACATTTACCTATGTTGCTCTGCAATGTGGTTAATATATATTGATTAACTTAGCATCATTCCATTTTTTCATTGATATTATTCATAGGTAAACCACAAACTAATATGTAAGGACATGTTCTGATGGAATTTTATAGCAGGGATTTTAAGAAATATACCCATATAAAATAAGGTTCCAATCAAGGTTATCATATATCTTAATTTTGATGTTACCACACTTTGAGCATGGTTTCATTAAAAAATAGGGTTAAAAAGTTTAATTATGGAATAATTATTAAAATATTAAAGTACTTTATGAAAAACAGATTGTTGTAAACAATATAGTGAAAAACAGGAAATCACATTACTTAACAAATGTAGAAACTAGAGATTGTTTTGGAGAAAATGAAAAAATGAGGTGAACTTGCTTAAAATATTTAAAATCCTAGGACAGAAGTCATATTTAGCATACTTCAAGATACCACCTACTGAATCCAGTATTTCTACTCTGTGGCCTGAGCTAAACAATTTAACATCTTTGGACTTCAGTTTTGTCACCTATAATACCCTCCATACTACATAATATATAAATTCTTCCCAAATGAATTTGAAATTTCACTTGGGTTGCAAAGCAACTGATTGATCTCCATTGCAGAACTTACTCTGTGGTAATTATGGACAAAAACACTCTCAGACTTCTTAGTTAATCAGGAGCCTGGATATTTGAAGATCTGTACAAGCTTACTTAAACCGAGTACAGTCACAAATAAGTGGAGTACTCATTATTGAACACCTGTTAGGCAGCATGCTAGCTACGTTTCTCAGCTGAGCACTGACTCTCATAAGAATTGTGTAAATTGTGGCAGACTGTATTTTTCAAGATGAATACAACAAGATCTCCCATCCTACCTAACTGCTCTTACACTGTAACAATGACACTTCTCCATCAAGAGTTGGGTCTATGTTCCCTTCCCTTAAACATGGGTGGATCTATGACCATGGAGCAAATTACACTATGTGACTTCCAAGAATAAGCTACAAAAGGCAATACAGCTTCTGCTTAGTACTCTTTGGATCACTCGCTCTCGGAAGCCAGCCAGCATTTTGTGAGAGAACACAAATTACATGGGAAGGCCACGTGTGGGTGTTCGAGCCAACTACCCTGGCTGAAGTTCCAACAGAACCACCAGACATGTTAGTGAAGGAGTCTTTGAGATGACTCCAGCCTCTGCTACTGTCTTACCGCAACTGCATGAGAAATCTCAAGCCCAGTTAACCTCCAGAAGAATGACAGATAATGACAAAAATGACTTACTTTTTTGTAAGCCCTTAAATTTTGAGGTGATTTGCTATGTGGCAATGAAAACTGCAGAACAAGATATGTATGACTATATTACACAGATGAGCCAAGAGAGAAACACGTGTATCACACAGCAAGTAAGATGAATCAGAATTTTAACACACCTTCTTATGACATCATGCTTCCTCAAAGATTTTTTGCAAAAAAGGTATTAAAACAAATGTTTGGCTTTAATATTCTTTAAGAGGCCAAAACTAAGCTCAACAAGACATACTACGTCCATTCTTCATGAAGAGTTCTGAAAAATATATTAACGATTACAGATAAGCTCACCTGCCCTTTTTAAAGATTGTTACGTAAACAGCTTAGCTTGGTTCTACCCAATAATTCTTTCAAACTTTATAAAGCCACTAGGCCCACAAAATGTAATGAACATGAAGTAAGTGGGAACTTTCACATACCCTTGTCTTATGGATTTTTTTTTTTAATCATCCACAGCTACATCTGGAGCTATCTCTGGTATCAAAAGAGAGACGGGAAAAGTCAGCTTCCAGCATAGGTGGTTAAACTATCTATCGTCTTTCCCAGAAACTCCAACTATCTTTGCCAAAGGTAAAATTGGAACTTTAAAAAATTTTAAGTTTAAATCGTAATTTATAAATATAATATCAAATGCAGCAAAGTTGACCTGCATTATTAGAAACATTTCTTCATCCTTAAACACTTATTTAGAGCCTACTGTGTAGAAGAGTGAGTGAAGGCTTTTTTCATATATGCTATGTGCTAATTATTTTAGCCACCATGTAAAGCAGAAATCATCTCCATTTTAGAGATGAGAAAACAGAGTCATGGAGAGAAAATGGTATATCAAATCCCACAGAGAGTTATTAAAATAGTAGAACTGGAGTTTGAAGATTAGCTTCCTCTCGCCTTCCAGTTTTCAGCTCAAGAGAAGGTTCAACTGATACTTTCAGCTACAGAATAGTCCTTTAACCTTAACAGTTCCATTATTTTTAAAAATTCCAGCTCTTGTTTCTTTATTTCACAGTGACTAAAATGACTTATAGTCATTTAAAATTGATTCTTTTTTAACATTTTGGTCTCCTTCCCCATCTATAAATTAAGCTTCATGAAAACATTTCCATGTTCATGGAAAGACTTTCAGGAACTAGAAGAGTTCTAGTCTATAGTCTGTGCTCAATACATACTCATTAAGTAAATGAATAAAATCTACACCTCTAACTTTAGGATGTCTGACTCAAAACTCTTGACTGTAAATATAAGAATTTTGTGTACCTGACATTGAAAAATTTGAGAACACTTTAGCTGGTGTAACTTAGCCAGGTGGGTTTCTTTTACCCTTTTTCTATTTTATAGATTAAAAAATGGAAGGGGAAGAGTGTATTTGTTCAAAGTAATATTATTACCTCTATTCTTTCTGATGTTCCATCCGTTTCAAAATTCTGCTTGGAAATTTTCAGTGCACCAATCTTTCGAGCTGAGCTCAAACCTGACAATACTCTTTCTAGGTCACTTGTTCAGTCACATCAGAAAGTATAAAAGCTTCCATGGAGCAGATCAATGGTGCTTTTAATCTAAGTAGAGCTCCCCACTGGCTGGCTTTGCACCCTCTGTTTGCCAATTCTTCTACAATCTGCATTCAGTCTGAGGGACAAGTTGTGTTGGGAAGGGTCAATGGCAGACAGAGTAAAGAAACCCCTGCCCCTACCTCCTCCCAACAGGAACACTGGACCTAAAATCAACTACAAGTGCTTTTTTTCTGCTTTAGAAGGAAGCACCGCTATATTCCACTTTGCATGGTTCCAAGACTATTTCTCAGCAACATCAGAACTAAAAAGTATATCCTTTACCTTACAATTTTGTATCTGGTATATTAACTCAGGAAATTGCCAAACTCTACACCGGTTCTGATTCAAAGTTTATTTATAAATCACTTTGGAACCCAAATTCTATTTTCCCATAGAAGAACTGATAAGAATATGATAATGTCCTCAGATCAAACCACAAAATTTCATTTAACACCTGATGTATTTAAAGTAGTAGCCATGATATTGGTGCCAGTTTTTGAGAACCTACACTGTGCTTATGCCATGGAAGGTTCCTAGTATAATTCAATTTACTTAATCCTCCTAACAGCTCTATGAGTTAGATATAACTATCATAACACACATGAGGAAACTGAGGTCCGGAAAGGGCAAGAAACTCTGTCAAGGCCACATAGCTAGAAAGTGGCAAAGCTGGAACGTAAACCTAAGCCTCTCTGATGCCAAACTTTGGGCTCCCTCCTCTTTGCTCAACTAGTGCTTTCCTTCTCAAGAAGTGATGCTCCTGTGGGTAAAAGTGGTTTCATTTTGAGGTTTCATAAATGACTGTTTCCCTGCTTTTGGAGTATCAAGTGCTTATCTTTATCTCAACTAGCTTCCAGGTAATAGTGCAATTTCTGGACTTGGACAAAAATTCCATCAAGCCCTGGGATACTTTAACATAAACTTCTGACTGCCTACACAACATCCCTTTTCTTCTCTTTGTCCTAATAGAACCTGCTTTGATTCAGGAATCACCCTGTTCCATTTGGCTATATGATTCAAGGATGGCTGACTTTTGATTGGTTTAAGCCAGTCATGGTAGTATGTTCTGTTTCCCCTTATTGGTTTAGGCATGAGGATGTGAGGTAATCCTGTCCAATAAAATGCAAGAGAAATATGCTTGGGAGCTTCTTGGAAATGCTTCCTCATTCTTAAAAGAGGCATACATTTAGATTATGATATACATGTATTAATCTATATATATCGTTTCAACAACTGAGTAGCTTCTGGGGAGAAACTTAAAATTGTTCTCAACTTTCCAATTTGCAGCAGTTTTAGTAGGATCAAAGTTTTAAAAAGAGAACTAGAAGAAACCATGGGAGAATCTTTTTTAAGCACCCTTTCAATAGCAGTCATTTATAAACATGAACTCCCCTGCCAACAAAAAGTCATTAAAGATTAAAGAATTTCATACAACATAAAATAACATTCTGAATGGAGAAAAACACCACAAATTAAAAAGACAAGTAGCAAACTGAAAATTATTTGTATTCCATGTCACAAAAAATGGCTAATGCCTTTAATATATAAGTAAGTCCCGCAAACTGATAACAGATATTCCAATTGATAAAAATTGGGAAACATGACAATTTCCCAGAAAAAGAAATCCTACTAGTTCTTAAACACATGTAAAGATGCTCAGTCTCTCTCACAGTAAGAAAAACTGCAAATACTTGAAATTTCACTCTCTCTCTCTCTCTCTCTCTCTCTCTCTCTCTCTCTCTCTCACACACACACACACACACATACATACATAAGGGGTGGCAAGGATGAGAATATTTAATTTTAATTGACTTTTATCCTTTTTATTTTTCAATCATATTCAGGCATATCCTGCAGCAAAAAAAAAAAAAGTTAAATAAAATTGATATATAGAACTTTTGCTGAGACTACTTCCTTCAATTTATCATTCAACTCCTGAAACATGCCATTTAGTGTGAGGTAGAGGATCCTTGTGCAGATGTGAGAGGGTGTGCAGATTGGTATGTATGCATGAAAGAGAGAAAGAGCAAGAGGCAAGAAGGAGGAGGAGGAAGTAAAATAATTGAACAGCATAATTTAAAGACATGCTCTAAGGCAAGATCCGGATGTAAGGGGGATTGTATAAAGGAAGAGGGTCATAGATAAGATTGACAAGGTTTGCCAGATTAGATAAAGTTGAAAACCACACTAACAGACAGGAAGGAAAAGGTGCTAGAAATAATCCACAGTAGCAATGGGTAGGAATTAAGAACCAATTAGGCATGAGGGAGTTCAGGGAGGAGTCACACATGGCTAGATGGGTTCAAGCCTGGGTGAGAATAAATGTCAGAAGAGACACTTGGCCCCATGGGCCAAGATGAGGTCAGCTTTAAATATGTTGAACTTGAGGTTATGGTAAGACATCTGTGCATGGAAACTACTAGCCAGCAGGCAGACGAAAATTGTTGAACTGGACCATTTCAGGGGTAGGGCCAAAACGCCGAGAAGCATGAATTGTGTCTGAACAGACACAAACATTGAGGGCATGAGCACACTTTGTATAATGGGCACTTCCTTTTGTTCTAGTTTGTGAGCATCTAAATGCCATTTTTAGCTCTACAGTGTTATCCACTGTATCTCCATCTAACCATATACTTTATAAATATTTGTCATCTAAAATATATAAAGGTAACTGTTTTCTTAACTTCAACTTTAATTATTTTGAAAAGACCCATAAGTATGTTTTTTTTTTCTATTTTTCCCCTTTGTTATTAGAAGAGCCAATTTTATGGTTTGTGTGTAATTACTACTTTCGCAATGTTTTACAGATTTTTATAATATGGAGGCTGTTTCTCTGTAGTGTTTCTACATACTTTATGTTTAGTATCTCTATTTTAAATGTTCAATTGCTTATCTCACAAATGCACAAATAATTATTTACCTGTCCTGCTGGCGACAGGCAGATGGTAGACAGCTATTGTTCATCAGGCAAAGAGGAAGAAGAGAAAGATTTTTCTTCCCAAATGCTTTCCAGCATTTATAAGTATTAGAAGACTAAGGATAATGGTGATGAAAAAGGAAGAGAGCCTCTGGCTGATCTGGCTGGGAGTTTCAAATAGCGAAACATCAAAACTCTACTGGAAGTCATGACACCTGCTTTGAGTCCCAGTTCTGCCAGTTACTTGCTGCTTACACAAAACCTTCCCTACATTAAAATTCCTCCTACGTTAAAATGAGCCTAATAAGATCATTCCACAGGTTTATTGCAGTGGTCAAATGATATATGTACTCAAAAGGCTTTTAAAAACTGCAAAGGTTAGATAAAGAAGAGAGGTGCTCCTTTTTTGCTCTGGCAAGATTGAGAGGGATGTGATTCCCTTTTATTCTTATAAAATTATAAGAGTATAGGCAATGTATGGATAACTTTCCAAAGCCTGATTCCTTTACTTTGTGAGTTTCTTAGAGAGCAGAAGACATTATTTGGGGCTCAAAATGTTTATTAAATGAATGTGGGCATCTGTGCCCT
Source organism: Neophocaena asiaeorientalis asiaeorientalis (assembly GCF_003031525.2). Classification (NCBI taxonomy): domain Eukaryota; kingdom Metazoa; phylum Chordata; class Mammalia; order Artiodactyla; family Phocoenidae; genus Neophocaena; species Neophocaena asiaeorientalis. The sequence goes on from NW_020173952.1 coordinate 53,718, forward strand.
AAGCTGTGCAAGGAACACAAAGATCTGCCTTTATAGGCAGAAATATAGGTATGTCCTTATTTGTTTCTTTATTTTTCTTCCACGTTGCTTCCAGCATAAGGGTAGTTTCCCAATGTCTCTAGAAGAAGGATGAGGCTCATGTGCAGTTAACACAAGAGGAAGGGAACAATCTGATACTTCAGGGCACCTTGGAAAAGCCATGTGATACCAGTCTTACTGTTAGCTTACAGGTAATGGATGCCCTCCTAATATCTGCATCCCAAGGTATTAAACAGTAGCAGCCAGAAAAACACCCCCCCCAAAGATGTTCATGTCCTAATCCCTGGAACATATGAATATGTTACATTATATGGCAATGAAGAATTAAGGCTGCAGATGAAATTAAGTTTGCTGATCAGCTAGGCTTAAGATAGTTTCCTATGTTATCCAGGTAGGCCCTATCTATTCAGGAATCCTTAAAAGTGGAAGAGAGAGGCAGAAGAGAAGGTCAAAGGGATGTGATAAGAAAGATTCAACTTGCTCTTGTTATCTTTGAAGATGTCAGGGGTCATGAGCCAGGGAATGTGGACAGTCTTTAAAAGCTGGAAAAGACAAGGAAATGTAATCTCCCTTAGAGCCTCCAGAAGGAAAGCAGTCCTGCTGACACCTTTTTATAGCCCAGTGAGAACCATGATGAACTCCTAAACCATAATAAATGATAATACAGTTGTGTTGTTTTAAGCCACTAAATTTGTGGTTATTTGTTACAGCCACAAGAAAACTAATATATCAATTCATAATCAGTTAGAAGAATGGCTTCATCCAAGAGATATAGGCTTTTGTCCACATGAACATAAACGATTCAGTGTAGGTTTATTACGTGTCACAATGCAGTTAGCCCCTCACTTTCATTCTCTCTTGAACCCACCCCAATCAGCAACACCTCCAAAAAACACACTCCACTGAAATTGCTCTTATCAAAGCAAATATCAGCTAGAGTGATCATATAACTTATTGGCCAAAATGGGACAGAGAGTGAATAGAGGTGTTTAGAGAGCGAACAGAGGTGCTATTAGTAAATCCACTGTGATAAATGCTATATGTCAAGATTTCCCAGGGGGCTTATCCCACTGACATTTCACTGGTTAAGTTTCAACACTAATGTTACTTGAACTAATCAGCAATACTTAATGCTGTTAAACACTCTTCTCTCCCTGAAACACTTTCTCCTCCTGGCTTCTACAATACCACACACTCCCCCTTTTCATCTCTCCTTTCTAGCAATCCTTTTTATCTCTTTTGCTGATTCCTTCTCATCTCTAAGTCTTAGGTGATCTCATCCAGGTGACTTTTTTTCTTAGGCGATCTCAGCCAGGTCAATGGATTTAAATACTATCTATGCTGTTGATGACTTCCAAATTACTTATCCTCAACTCCGATCTTAGAACCCCAGCTTTATGTATATTCAAGTCTCATAAGCATCTCAAGATTAGTATGTTCAATGTGATACACTGCATTAACAAAATAAAGTTTAAAAATCATATGATCCTCTCAGTAGATGCAGAAAAAGAATTTGACAAAATTCAATATCCACTCTTGATAAAAACTCACCACAAAGTGGGTACAGAAGGAACTTACCTCAACATAATAAAGACCGTATATGACAAGCCCAGAGCTAAATATTTTCTCCCATTCTGTAGGCTGCCTTTTCATTTTATTGATGGTTTCCTTTGCTGTACAGAAGCTTTTTAGTTTGATGTAGTCTCAATTCTTTATTTTTGCTTTTGTTGCCTTTGGCTGTGGTGTCAGATCCAAAACATCACTGGCAAGACCGAAGTCAAGGAGCTTACAGACTATGTTCTATTCTGGCAGTTTTATGGTTCCACGTGTTACATGCAAGTTTTTTATCCATTTTGAGTTGATATTTGTGTGTAGTGTAAGACAGTAGTCTAGTTTCATTCTTTTGCACATTCCTGTCTAGTTTTCCCAGCACCACGTAATGAAGAGACTGTCCTTTCCTCCTTGTATATTCTCAGCTCCTTTGTTGTAAATTAACTGACCATATGTATAAGGGTTTATTTCTGTTAAAATGTCCATATACCCAAAGCAATCAAGAGATTCAATCCAATCCCTAACAAAATCCCAATCACATTTTTCATGAAAATAGAACAAACAATCCACAAAAGACACCAAATAGCCAAAGCAATCTTGAGAAAGAACAAAACTGGAGACATCAAGCTCCCTGATTTCAATTTATATTACAAAACTATAGCAATCAAAATAGCACGGTATTGGCATAAAAAACAGACACATAGATCAATGAAACAGAATAGTGAGCCTAGAAATAAACCCAATCCCTATCAAAATTCCAATCTCATTTTCACAGATATAGAACAAACAATCCTCAAATTTGTATAGAACCACAAAAGACCCAGAACAGCCAAACCTATTTGCAAGTCATATATCTGATAAGGGATTAATATCCAAAATATATAAACAACTCATATAACTCAACAGCAAAAAAACCGAACAATCCATTTAAAAAATGGGTATAGGATCTGAATAGACAGTTTTTCAAAGAAGTCATAGGCAACAGGCACATGAAAAGATGCTCAACATCACTATTCATCAGGAAATGCAAATCAAAAGCACAATGAGATATCACCTCACACCTGTTAGAATGGCTATTATCAAAAAGACAAAAAATAACAAGTGTTGGTGAGGCTATGGAAAAAAGGGAACCCTCGTGCACCATTATTGAGAATTGAAATTGGTGCAGTCAGTATGGAAAAAAGTATGGAGGTTCCTCAAAAAATTAAAAATAGAACTACCATATAATGCAGCAATTCCTCTTCCAGGTATTTAGCCAAAGAAAACAAAATATTACCTCAAAAAAGAGGTTTGCATCACCATGTGCACTGCAGCATTATTCACAATAGCCAAGAAATGGAAACAATCTAAGTGTACATCAATGGATGAATGCATAGAGAAAAATGTGACACACAGACACACTCACATACATACATACACACACAATAGAATATTATTCAGCCATAAAAAAGAATGAAATCTTGCTATTTGCAACAACAAGGAGAGACCCTGTGGGCATTCTGCTAAATGAAATAAGTCAACAAGAGAAATACCATATGATCTCACTGATAAGTGGTATCATAGATACAGAAAACAAATTGGTGGTTGCCAGAGGCAGGGGGTATGGGGTGGGCAAAATGGGTGAAGGGGGTCAAAAGGTACCCACTTCCAGATAAAAACTAAATACGTCATGGGGACGCAATGTACATAATCTACAGCACGGCAACTATGGTTAATGATACTGTATTGCGTATCTGAAAGTTGTTAAGAAGGTAAATTTTAGAAGTTCTCATCCCAAGGAAAAAAAATTCTGTAACTACGTATGGTGATAGAGGTTAACTAGACTTACTATGGTGATCATTTCACAACATATACAAATATAGGATTATGTTGTACACCTGAAATTAATATAATATTATATGTCAGTTATACTTCAACTTTAAAAAAAAAGAAGTTTAAGAGATTAACATGTTCAAAACTGAGCTTCTAACCTTACTCCCAAACCTGCTCCTCCTATAGTCTATTCTATTTTGGTTGGCGGCAACTCCATTCTTCCTATTGTTTAAACAAAAACCTTGCAGTAATCCTTGGTTTCTCGAATTCTTTCATAACTCACACCCACTATGTCATATGGAGCATGATCTTGATGAAATGGTGGCCTCCAATTCTGCTACTAGGTATGCCATCCCAGAGAGCATGAAACAGAAAGGCTCACCAACGAAATTAATATGTTCAAATCCCAACACTTATTAAATCATTTTAAAGCATATGGAGAGAGGCAAGGTGAAACAGATGGAAGGTGTAATGCAATTAGGATAAGGTCAAACAGAAGAACCACCATGCTATTTAAATCTTGGGTTATACAATATCCATACGTTTTGCTGTATCAGCCTTCCCTGTTGATGGTGTGGTAGACAGAACCAGAGGTGAGATTTGAGCAAGACACATTCTTAGGACAGAATGTACCTAAGATGACCACATACACTTGCTCTACTGGAAAGACGCAGGGGCAAGTATAGCTGACCTATAGCTGTAGCTCATCAGTTAGTCTGCTAAACAGTTATAGGATTTATTTGCATTTTTTATGTAGAGCACTTGGGAGGCCATAAGACATACTGAGTATCATTAATCGGTGGCCAATTTAGGAATGATGAAGCTGCCAGCCTAGAGATGATATCATCATACCTTATAATTTGGTCTTTTCATCTCTTTCCATCCATAAACAATATTCTTGTGTATTTCACTATTTATTCCATCTATTTTTAACATGTGTAATAGGTCAAGTTACTATCTAAAGCTGACACACATTTTGACCTCTGCCTATGTCTCACAAGCTATTTGCTCATCAGCTAAATTTAACACATAGGTTTCACTTATATTTCATAAGCTATCATTGAATACTTTATTTACACTCTAAGTTTAATGCCTCTTGGAAGTATCATCTATCATCTTTGTTTTCTTATGACACAGTTAAATATTCTCAAAACATACAGCTAACACGTGTTCCATATTGAATTGGCAAACCCTGTAAGTTATCCAAAACATATCCAGAATTCAATTACTATGCATCATTCTCACTGATAGAACCATTATGAAAAACAATATGGACATTTCTCAAAAATTAAAAAATAGAACTACCATATGATCCAGCAATTCCACTTCTCAGTACACATCCAAAGGAAACTGAAAACAGTATCCCAAAGACACATCTGCACTCCCATGTTCATTGCAGCATTATTCACAATAGCCAAAATATGAAAACAAACCTAAATGTTGGCCAACAGATGAATGAATAAAGAAAATGTGGTGTGTGTGTGTATGTGTGTGTGTGTATACACACAAACACATATATACATACAATAAAATACTATTCAGCCTTAAAAAAGAAGGAAATTCTGGCATTTGAGACAACATGGATGAACCTGGAGGACTTCATGCTAAGCGATATAAGCTAGATACAGAAAGACAAATATTGCATGATCTCATTATCTCATTATATGTTGAATCTTTAAAAAAAAAAAAAAAGCCAAACTCAAAGAAACAGAGAGTAGAATGGTGGTTCACCAGGAGCTGGAAGGAGGGAGTCATGGGGAGTTATTTTTTTAATGGATACAGAGTTTCCATTTTGCAAGATGAAAAGAATTATGGAGACAGATATTGGTAATGGTTAGACAATTTTATGAATGTACTGAATACCACTGAACTGTACACTTACAAATTGTTAAAACGTTGACATTTACATTATGCGTATTTGACCACAATAAAAAAAAAAATGGGGGGGGGGAAGAAAAATAATCCAAATCCAAGCCTCTGCCATATCCTGCCTGGATTACTGCAATAACATTCTAACTAGTCTCCTTGTTTCCATCCTTATTCCTTTGGTCTATTCTCCACAAAGCAGCCATGTGGAAATAATGTGAGTTTATGTCATTCCTTCAATAGCTTTCTACCTCATTGGTAATAAAAACCTAAGTCTTCACCATTACTTACAAAACCCTATGTCATCTGGTCCACTACTACAGCTCAGATACCATCTCCTAGCACTGTGCCCCTAACTTGTACCTTTCCTTGAATAGTCCAAATAAATATCCCCACAACTCAGGGCTTTTGTACTATCTGTGTTTCTTCCTCATGGGTTTATCTTCCCAAAGGTACCCATACCTCTTCCAAAGGTACCCATACCTCTTTCCAGTCTTTACTCAATATTTACTTTGTTAATGAATCCTTCTCTGACCACCCAAACTGATATTTTAACTTTTCTCCACCATGTACTACATATTCCCCCTTCCTCTTTTATTTTTTTTCTTTTTAGCATTTACTATTGTACTTACTACTAAATTTTACTTTACTTAATGCATGCTATTTTCATATTATTTGAAATGTTATTTTACTTATTTATACTTGTTCATACTATGACTCTCCCATGAACACATGTCCTCAATTAAGGCAGGAATTATTTTGTGTATTTGTTTACTAATGTGTCTTTTGATCCTATAATAATACCTGGCACATAGTAGGTGATTAATAAATAAGTGTAAAATGATTACATAAATTAATATCACTCCATGTGTGAGAATCATAGTAGAGAAAATTCAGTGGTAGTTAGTATAATTAACATGGGCTTGGAGTCAGATAAATCTGAACTTAAATTCAGGCTCTGCCACTTATTGGTTAGGCCTTGAAATTTGGATTAAATTGGCCAATTTGAAAAGGAGATATAAGTCATTCTAGGCTGAGAGAACCATAAAAGCTAAGAAAAGAAATTGCTTGGCACTTGTGCAGGAGAGAAAGTGACTTAATTTGGTTGGAGTAAAGAAAACATAAAATAGATTAGTGTGAAATAAGCATGAAAATATAAATTGTTAATAGATCATGGAGCTTACTGATGAAATTTGGGAGAGTGGAGTTATTATAAAGGCCAAAGGAAGTGAAGAAAGTTTTGTGAATTATGTTATTAAAGCTGTTAATAAGAAAATCTAATATGATTTAGAGGGGATTAAGCTAAAAAGAGTGATATTGATTGCAAAGCTATTTCTGTAATCTAGAAGACATGTAGTGAGAGTCTGAATCAGAGGGTATTTATGAATACTGAGGGAACATAACTTAATGGAGAAATGCTGTGAAGAAAGAATTGACAATATATATTTCATTACTGAATAGCAGATCACTACAGAGGCAAAAGAGTATGTCACGTATTTAAATCTCAAAAACTGTTGAATAACATCCCCATTTACATAACAAAAAGGACAACAAACAGGTTTGTGAGCAATGAAACAAGGTTCACTTCAGGATGTAGGAGGTTTGAGAAATCAGTGGACATCAAGGTATAGATACATATGAAAGAGTTGAAAATGAGGCTGTAACTCAAGAGAGATTGGAAGTGGTGAAAACATAAATACAATGATCATGGGCATACACCTTCAAGTCAAGAGATTAAATCATATAGACAACAGAGAGCGTATACAAAAAAGAAGGTCAAAGGATCTCACATGAGACTCCTATGCTAAGGGAGTTGGAAGAGGAGGAAGAGCCAGATAATGAAAGAGACACAAGACAGTTAGAGGTGGAGAAGGAGCTAGTAAGTCTAGAGGCTATAGGAGAAGTACTTCAGTGACGGTACAAAGCCTGAGAGGTGATGAAAGACATTGGATTTGGCAACCAAGTATAATTATTTGCTGAATAAACAAGTGTATAAAGCATAGACTACAAAAAATGGTCAGTGAAAGAAAATATCACATAATAGTACATTAACAAAATAAAACGGAGTGGTATGTTTGGACAGAGGAGGTGTGCCTACAGGAATTTTGGCTAGGATGAGGTGCCAGGAGAAAGAGAGAAATGGAAAGTGAAAAAGATACTGGGGATGTTTGATATTAGATTAGGAGTAGAATGAGAGGCATGATCCAAGTCATAAAAATAGGAATTCAGTGTAACTATAAAAAGGACGTCCTCCATTGAAGAATGGGTGGTAGTTAAGTGATACAATGAAGGAAAAGTTAGGGTTCACACCAGAGAGTATTGCTTCTTGGTAAATTATGAGAAAAACTGATTTATAGGCAGAGATCCTGAGATAGGTCAGATCACTTCACCTCAACACGTTCACAAACTGCAATGACTATAAATCAGATTTTCTAAGTTGGGACAGATGGGGATACTTAATGTTTCTAAGATACTGGGAACTTTTACAATAATTTAGGCATTTTATGTTTCCCATAGGGAACAGTCACCCACATGGCTCTCTCTTCGGTTATGGAAAACTGCACCCTTACTTATAGACCACCAAGTAAACACTTGAATGAAACCTTCTAATGGAACCCAATCTGGCCGATCATTAGAAGTGGATCAGATATAACCTGTAGGGGGCAGTACAGGCTCAGCCCCTCTGAGAAACTCTTTAGAAAAAATTTTCTCAGTAAATAGTTAAGACACAAATTTATCAAACCTAACTATGTGTAACACCATCTTCTGATGTGCTTCCTTTAGAAACAGGCAGGATATATCATTCCTCACCAACTGTGATTCATGTTTCTTCTTTTCTAAAGGGTAACAATAGGTTTATTTCAATGGCTTATGTTAAGTTAAAACAGATATGTGAACTGCTCAATATTTTATGATATATTACATATTTTGTAATATTTAGACAAAGGGAGAGTGAACAAATACAGTCTAGCAAAATTAAGTCCATTTATAATTACTTCATTAAGGAATCATACCTGAACAATGCCTTAATGAGATGGTAATGAGGTAAAAACGTGCTGCCAGAATAGGCACTGGAGAAAACCTTCTGGAAAAGGCAGCTCAATAAAGTGAAAATAAGGAGGAAAAATACTCCTCTCTTTGTCTTGGCTAAGACTTCTTTATTTTAGGAGGTACAACACCTATTAAGTCTTGGAAGTTTCAATTGGAGGATGGTGATTTAAAAAAAAAAAAAAAAAAAGCCTAAAGAGTAAGGGAGAGTCAGGAGGGTGGGAGGGAGAAGGAGGAGGAGCAACGAAAGGGTGGGTACGCTTAAACTTAAAATGGAGATAAAAAATAGTACCTCCCACCTCTAAGAGTCATTATAAGGATTTTATTAGTTCATATAATGTATACACATAGCAGTCAGTAATGTGTGGCAGAATTCTTTTTATTTACTGATAATGAAGAAACTGATTAGGTTTTTTGTTCAAGACTATACAACTTTGTGAAAATATGGATGGGAATTTAATTGAAGATGAGGCTGAGTCACATAATCATAATCATTCTCACTCATCTCCTTTGTTCAACTTTGCAAGAAAACTAGCCAAGGATAAAGGGCATAACTATGCCCTGAAATACGTTCCCCTGGGGGAAGCTTTCAGTGTTAAAATTTTTCACGCATCAATTAACTGTGCCAAATAAATCACGAATTAAATACAACCACTATCTTAAAAAAAAATCGATGAGTCTCCAAAAATGTGTACTTTTCTCCAATGGGATCAAGACGATAACTTCTAAATTCCCATTCATTGTGTAGCATTGAGAAAAGTCACTTCCGCAAGAACTCTTCAAATTGCTCTTCTAAACAAAATAAATGAGATTTTCTTTTAAAAGGAAATTTTAGCAAATCCAGCAATTCCAGCACATGTCATTCCCATGCTCTAACATATACAAGGCTATAATTTCTTGTATTTTTAGGTTTTCTGCAACACTGCAATAATGATGGAAAATGCTACTGAGAAGATTCATTATGTGGAAAATACTGAACGGTGCATAGAATCTGACCTGGTTTGAGTGTGACTTTCTTGTATAAATACTACAGAGCCTGCTATCAAGTTTAAGTTAGCAAAATTAAAATCTACCATATGAAGAAGCTTACAGTTATATTTTTCTTAAATAGAATATAAATGCATACTTATACAGTGAAAATATAATAAGGGCAATATATAGAGTATATATTTCCTTTAGGTATCAGATATCTAGAAAATCTCCCCAAGTAATGTGACTAGTAAATTTCATCCATTTTCCCATTCTTTTAAATGACCTCTCTTTAATGAGCTTTGTGTTTGGGTTGGTAGCCTTTATAAAAACTAATCTTACAGGTAATTATATAATGAAAGTACAAATCACTATTGTAAGAATCCCCATTCATGAAGAATCAACATACGTTAAACCTAGAGAGGTCTCAATAACAAAACAGCATCATGTGCAGTATCTAATACAACTGAGAACAATTAAGCGGCTCCTGATGGCGGAGAAAAAAAAAGGCACTGCAAATTCAAACAAACAAAAACCATGTTAGGTTATCTTGGGTGAAGAAGTTCTTTGGTTTGGAGAACAGAGAGTAAATGTTGACAGACCTGTGAAGGAAATGGGCTCCGTGTGGGGTCAGAGGTGGTGACATAAGCAGCCTGTGTATAGGCATAGCTCTTGAACCGAGGCTTAGGAGAGGAAGGAGTTCGTTCATAGCCCTGTGCTAGACTGACTGTGATCTGCAGAAGGGTTCGGGGGAGGGGGACAGAGAGGAGGAGGAGACATGGTAAGTAACCCTGGAAGGACTGCTTTCCAACACACTAGAAAAAACAAATGTTAAATGGTAACAGTGAGATGAAAAATTTAATCCTAAATATATATAAGTGATATTAGAAACTGGTACACTCCAAGAATTGTGATGCTCAATGTCATGTTGGAGAACAGGTAGTCAGGGAAGAGAGGAGGATGGGATTTAACCATAAAGATTCCATCCTGACACACCTCCAGCACTAATATGGGATGCTGCTCTTCAAACTGGCAAAAACAAGCAACCCAAAGCAATCTTCTCTGAACTCAAAGTAAACAAAACCAGAATTCATCATGTCAATATCTTGGAAAGGACTGAAGCTTTCATAAGCTAAATATAGAATTAGCTCAGTAGAGTGAGAAAATTAGGCCTGAGAGCTTTCCATGCCTTCAGCAGAAATTTTGCTAAAGGCTTTTTCATCATTGTTTGTGTCAAAGAAAGTTAAGAAAAAAACCACCCTAAATATACACCGTTGGGAAGAAGAACTAGCAATGTAACAGAAGAATCCCAGTGGACTCTGTACAATATCATAAAAGTCTTTATCATATGTATTCTCTTATTTAATTTTTACTTAAACTATTTTAAACTAATTTTATCTTATCAAAAATATTACCTTGAGTATGCAAAATGTGTTACTACAACAGCAAGCTGCCACTAAAAATAAGAAAACATTATTAAACAGAGTACTTGCCTCTGCTCTTGGTCTAGTTCTTCGCTTTTTGCTCTAGTTGATGGAAAGTTTAATGTGTATATGAGTCTATCTTTTATTTTATTTCACTTTACACAATGGAAATGCAATGTATTCTGTGTCCCATATTCCTATAACATGGTGCATATCAATAGCAGAGTATTTTAAAAATGTGCCTTGAAAACAACATTATTGTCCATTGTATCAGATGAAATTTAGGTTTACAGAGTCCTCTCCCTCTCTCTCTCTCTCCAAATAGACACACAGACACACACAAACCTATATATACATATATTTTTGTACGTGTGTGTGTATATACATATATATATATATATACTATGCTTTATATATACATATATGTGTATCCATCCATAGACAATATAGATATGTGTGTATGATATCTAAAAATCCACATAAAACAGAAAACATCATTGATATTAGCTATTCTTTCGATCTTTTACCTGTTGAGAATAGTGCATTTGATGATGTAACTGAAAATGTTCTTCTCTAGTAACTTTTGATGGCCTTGGCAACATCTCCACCTCCTGGATGGCTTCAATGCTCACTTGTTGAGGCAAAACTTGGAAGAGTGATGTGACGTACATTAAGATGGACTTCTTATCTGGATAAGTGGTGGCAACATCTGTAAGCACATTAACACCACACATCAATTTTTGGTTTCTATATGTGAGTGTCTAAAAGGGGAATGAACAAATCAATGTTACAGGAAGAAGACAGATTAATGAGCACTCGACTGTCCATGAATGTCCTCCAGAGACTAATTAGAACATGATAATCAGGCCTAAAATGTCCTTCCAATTTGGCAGACCAATGAGATGAGCACTAAAGTTAATTTCTTTTCCTTGTTCACATAAAAACTTCATTCGGCAATACTTTTTCCTAAGTCAAATTGCCAAACTAGCCCATCTAAGAGAGTGGTTTTCATTAGATAAGCAACAAAAATAAAAGATTGCATCTTCCTTTCCATGGAAAGTTATAATAGCATGTCAATTAAAATGGTGCACTGGTAATTAAACAATTACACCAAAGAGCTTAATGCCCTGGCTTCCAGTAAAGAAAGCTTGCACTTCCTAATCAAATTTTTGCTGGTGATTAAGCATGTAAAGAGCAAAATAATGTCTCTGTGTTGAAACGAACTGTGTATTTCTACAATCAAAATAAAATAAAACAACTATATACCATAAGAATAATGATTTGTAATATTCCTTAACTACATTAAAAATATTTCTTTACATTATGGTGCATCTGTTAAAGTCAGATGTCGCTTTCCTTCTTAGACGTTAGAGATAAATTTAAAAGTCCTTCACATAAAGTTGATCTGACATTATGTCCTTTGCCACATCTAGGGAATGAAAGAAATCCAGCATTTAAAGTCAATAATAATTTGTAACAACACATGTAATAAGTGGCAGCTCCTTCAAAAGCTTCTTTTGCTACTTGGCATCACAATTTACCCACTGTGCTCATTCCAGGGAACCAAATGCAAAAACAATCCTTTATGTGAAGAGTACCATTAAACCCAGAAGTGTTAAACATAAATCCTGGCAGAAGGCCAAGACAACTTAGCAGCAATGTGCCAGGCATTTTTCTTGCCATAAATTTATCCTAGCTCAGCTAGCATTAAAAGATCTGTTTTACATTAAATATGTATATTTTGGTCAGGTGTTCTGTTTATAAGTTAAAAAGACAAGAGTCAAATTTCAAGTTCACAAGCATAAAAGGAGGTTGAACAGGTCACTTAACTCCATTCCTTCGCAAGTCACAGGAACATGATTAATCAGAACAATTAATTTTAAAGCATTTTTAAGAAGAGTTACAGAGAAGCAAAAAGTTAGCTAATGTTCCTTGGTCTGCTTCTATCCATGGTATAATACAGTCCTTCTTAATTTTTAATGTGCATATGAATCACCTGGGGATCTTTTTAAAATCAGAATCGGATTCAGTAGGTCTGGGTGGAGCGTGAGGCTCTGCATTTCCAGCAAGCTACCAGGTGACACTGAAGCTGCTGACTTGAAGACCATACTTTGAGTAACAAGGGTCGAAAAAAATGACACACAAGCATGCTCTTATATTACCTTCTGCTTCATTGTTTTGCTTACTTGTTTTCAAAAGATACTTACTGGACACTTAAATGCATAAGACTTAAAGGTATAAAGTTATTGATATATATAATACATATTCTCTGTTCCCTATTATAATTTAGTTATTAGCCAACAGATGGCGAAGATAATTTTTTGCAAATATTTTTTAGGAAAGAACTAAAGAATACCTTTTGTATAAGTACTGCCTTTCTAAAAAAAAAATTCTTACTAACTTAGCTTTGAAATTCTAAAATCTACCTTTCATTTGATAATTGTTTTTCAAGTGTTCGTTGTATGGCAGATACTATATACTTCTTCACAATATGTTTTTGAAACTCTAGAATGTTTTCTTCCTTCTCACTAGTAACTAGTCAGTTTTATCTGTAATGAGCAAAATTTAGAATTGTTTATTTTTTAGTGCATTAAATAAAACCATGCTGTGACAAAGGCACTGAATTTTAAAAGGTTGTCTGTGTAAATAAAAAGTTCTATGACTATTTACTGCTATATTAGACATGTGCATATGTATGTCTGGCCTCAAATGCAAACCATGATCAAAATAAATAAAGGTAAAAATAGATCTAGCATTATTTCTATTGCCCCAAGCAAATGTCAAAACTTGTAGCATATTTTATCCACATAAAACACCTTTTGGATGAACGTGAATATTCATAAATATCAATCACTACAATCACTATTGGATCAAACCATTGATATTTTTGCCCCAATCTATTACCATCCCACCTCAGAAGCTGTACACGATTCAGCTGTACCAGTAGGTAGAATCCAGTATTTCTTTTTGTTTTTACCAAAAGGAATTTAGATATTCTAAAATATGTTGAATTCCTTCCAAATATATTTACTAAAGACCTATTAAATTTTAAATATTTTTAATAGATTATCCAGGAGATTAACAAGATAGAGAATCCATGGATTCTGCTTACAGTGTGGAATAATAAAATAAATAAGAAGAACAAAATAATTGCACTGCTAAAGAGAATTTAAAATGTGTTCCTCTAATTGGCACAGCCAGTGCTTTAATATGTTCAGAAAAAGGAAGAAAGCATACATTACTGGAGGATCAGAAAATTCTTTATGAATTTTCATAAAGAAAACTGAAATAAATTTGTACAGGGTTTCATTAGGGGAAAACCTAATGAAATGGAGAAAGGTATTCTAGGCAGTAGAAAAGCATGAGTAAAAGTGCAGAGGTAGGGACAGATTAGACATATTCTGGGAAGAGCGCCTTTGGGTGTCTTAGCCACAGAGTTGAGAATAGTGATTAACAGGAAAAAATGAGAAGCTTGTATGTGGAACACTAAGGGATCATCAACAGCAAAGTAGTCAATTTGGCCTTAGTTCAATAGGTTGGAGAGTAACTAACTACTTTTGATCAAGACTGTGACACCATTAAAATTCTTGTAAAGTAAAACCATTAATCGCAGAATGGAATGAAGGAGAAAAACACTAGAGGCAAGTAAGAGGCTGGAACACAATCCAGATAGGAGGTGTCAGAGAACTAAAATAGGCTATGTAATGAAAACAAGGGGATGCATAATAGAAATTCTAAGACATCCCCAAAATAACTTCATTCAATTTCAGATCATTTATTCCACAGTCTTTGCGAATGCCTATATACAAAATCCTGCCCTAAGTCCTGGGGGTACAAAGATTAATAAACTGAAAATGAAATGGAAGAAGGAGGATTGAAGGAGAAAACTGCTTGTTCTGTAGCCATGGTAACAAGTAGCCACCAACACAAGTTTCAATCGCATTTAATCAATTAGCAATTACCTGCCTACATGGTCTTGATCATGCTTCTGCAAGCTAACCAACATCAACCCGTCCCTTCTGAAACTCTGCCAATCTGAAGTGGACTTGCTCCAATGAACAAAATTCTGAATGCAAACCAATTAACAGTGGTCTCACCTGAGTAACCAACCATGCTTCTAAAGGTGACATCAACCTACTCCCAGTCTGAATGTTCATAAATCTCTTGACCCCTGGGTTTACCCACCAAACCTAAGAATTTAAGGAAGGTGAGAATGATGGGATGTGATTTCCTTTTTTTTTATTATTATAAGACATTAAAATACACAAATTTAAAGAAGTGGGTGAACCCCCAAAATGAGAACTTAAAATTATATAAAAGTTATCTTTGCACTATAAACCCTATTATATAATGGGTTGATTGCCACAAAAGGTTAAATTAATAATTTCTAATCCAATCTTTGAAACCAGTTCAGGATGGAAATTTTGACAACTCATAATACCGCCAGAAAATGTTATTTTAAGAACAATAACACTGATTCTGATGAGTGTTTCTATAGTCACCAGAATTTTAATATTGAGGGCTATAATGGAACAAATAAACCATTTAGGGAAATTGCATATTTTTCAAAGAAACTGAAGGCCACAGCGGTTTGATGGCAAGTTCAAAAGCTAGTTCAAGTCAGAATTGGAACCCAGTCAGTGCATCATACTTCTCAGTACCTTACCTTCATTTTTTCAGAGAAGGGCTATCTTAGCGCATTTGAAAACCAAGTATCTCAAAGTCATTATCTAAATGATGACCCTGTGATCTATGTGGTTCCATTACCAAACATCACCTACACTCTCCATAGTAGTAGTGATTTCTATTTCTAATAAGTGAGGTATAACAAGAGTAAATACACATAAAAATGCAATTTCAGCAGTAATCGAAGAAATGCAAATTAAATAAAGATGGAAGTGTTTAATTATACTCCATTGCCTATCAAATTATCAAAGAATGACAAAAGGATAACAACTAATGTTGCAGAAGTGTCAGCAATTTGGCCAAACTCCTACATTGCTGGAAGAGTATCAGTTGGTTCCAACGTTACGAAAAATATTTTGGCTATATCTAAAAACAATCATATTCAATGACCCAGTAATTTTCCTTCTAGGAATCCACCACAAGGAAATAATCAGAAATTTAAAAGAAGATTTATATAAACAATGTGAATTTTAAGCCCTCTTTACAATTATAAAATAAATATTTATCACACAAAAAAGAAAAAAAATTCAGACCATTCCAAATTGCTTGACATAAAACTAAAATTAGAAATGATCAAATATATAATTGTATGGAGACATACTGGGCCCTGAACCAAGATGGCAGAGTAGAAGGACGTGCTCTCACTCCCTCTTGCGAGAACACCAGAATCACAACTACCTGCTGGACAATGATCGACAGGAAGACACTGGAACTCACCAGAAAAGATGCCCCACATCCAAAGAGAAAGGAGTAGCCACAATGAGATGGTAGGAGGGGCACAATCACAGTAAAATCAGATCCCATAAGTGGTGGGTGGGTGACTCAAAGACTGGCGAACACTTATACCACAGAAGCTCACCCACTGGAGTGAAGGTTCTGAACTGAAAGAAGCGAGGGAAAAATGACAAATAACACAGAACACCCATAAGGATAACAGCTTATTTCTCATCAGAAACTCTACAAGCCAGAAGGGAGCGGCATGATACACTTAAAGTGATGAAAGGGAAGATCCTACAACCAAGATTGCTTTACCTGGCAATGATCTCATTCAGATTTGATGGAGAAATCAAAAGCTTTACAGACAAGCAAAACCTAACAGAATTCAGCACCACCAAACCAGGACTACAACAAATGCTAAATGAACGTCTCTAAGTGGGAAACACAAGAAAAGAAAAGGACCTACAAA
>NW_020173953.1:0-30038 GCF_003031525.2 Neophocaena asiaeorientalis asiaeorientalis
CAATGCAATCCCTATCAAATTACTAATGGCATTTATTTATGGGACTATAACAAAAAATCTTAAAATTTGTTTAGAGACACAAAGACCTCAAATAGCCAATGCAGCCTTGAGGGAAGAAAACGGAGCTAGAGGAATCAGACTCCCTGACTTCAGACTATACTACAAAGCTACAGTAATCAAGACAATATGATACTGGCACAAAAACAGAAACATAGATCAATGGAACATGATAGAAAGCCCAGAGATAAACCCACGCACCTATGGTCAACTAATCTATGACAAAGGAGGCAAGGATATGCAATGGATAAAAGACAGTCTCTTCAGTAAGTGATGTTGGGAAAACTGGACAGCTACATGTGAAAGAATGAAGTTAGAACACTCCCTAACACCATACACAAAAATAAACTCAAAATGGATCAGAGATCCAAATATAAGATCAGACACTATAAAACTCTTAGAGGAAAACATAGGAACAACACTCTATGAAAATCACAGCAAGATCCTTTTTGACCTACCTCCAAGAGAAATGGCAATAAAAACAAAAATAAACAAATGAGACCTAATGAAACTTAAAAGCTTTGTATAACAAAGGAAACCATAAACCAGACGTAAAGACAACCTTCAGAATGGGAGAAAATATTTGCACACGAATCAACAGACAAAGGATTAATCTCCAAAATATATAAACAGCTCATGCATCTCAATATTAAAAAAAAACAAACAACCCAATCCAAAAATGGGCAGAAGGCTTAAACAGACGTTTCTCCAAAGAAGACATACAGATGACCAAGAAGCACATGAAAAGCTGCTCAACATCACTAATTATTAGAGAAATGCAAATCAAAACTACAATGAGGTATCACCTCACACTAGTTAGAATGGGCATCATCAGAAAATCTGTGAACAACAAATGCTGGAGAGGGTGCAGAGAAAAAGGAACCCTCTTGCACTGTTGGTGGGAATGTAAATTGTTTTCCACTATGGAGAACAGTCTGGAGGTTCCTTAAAAAACTAAAAATAGAATTACCATATGATCTAGCAATCTCACTACTGGGCATATACCCTGAGAAAACCATAATTCAAAAACACACATGCACCCCAATGTTCATTGCAGCACTATTTACAATAATCAGGTCATGGAAGCAACCCACATGCCCATCAACAGACGAATGGATAAAGAAGTTGTGGTAAATATATACAATGGAATATTACTCAGCCATAAAAAGGAACAAAATTGGGTCATTTGTAGAGATGTGGATGGATCTAGAGGCTGTCATACAGAGTAAAGTAAGTCAGAAAAAGAAAAACAAATATCATATGTTAGCACATATATGTGGAACCTAGAAAAATGGGACAGATGAACCAGTTTGCAGGGCAGAAATTGAGACACAGATGTAGAGAACAAACGTATGGACAGCACAGGGGAAAGCCGTGGGGGGTTGGGGGTGGTGTTGTGATGAATTGGTCGATTGGGATTGACATGTATACAACAATGTGTATAAAATTGATGACTAATAAGGACCTACTGTATAAAAAAATAAATAAAATAAAATTAAGAAAAACATATTTAATGTCTTCATAGTATTTTACTGTATAAATATATGATAATTTACTTATAATTCCCCTAACTTTTGAGTATTTAGATAACTTTAGTTTTCAGTACTGTAAATGACAATTCATCTTTCTGCATGAATGTTTGTATTTTTGATGCATCTTCTGGAATTGTTCCCAAGAAATGAAATTACAGAGTTAGAGGATATGAAAAATATTAAAGCTGTTATCCAAATCACTCAGTTTCTTTTTCAGGAAGATTATGTAAGTTTAAAATCTCTCTGGCAGTGTATGAAAAGTGCTTGTTTCACTTCATCCATTACCTTGTGTTTGTTTCACTTCACCTTGTATAAAAAATGTGTTCCTTTCACTTCACCCTTGTTACCTGTGTAAACTTGGTTACCAAGTGTTTAAAGATTTTCTAACTGATAAGTGAAAAATAATTCATCATTATATTTCTTTGATTACTAGGGAAGCTGAGAAGTTTTTATACACGTTTTAGCTTTTTCTTCTTTTGTAAATTGTCTGTTCATGTCCTTTGCCACTTACATAATAAAAAGCAAAGTCTCTCATCTCCCCAAAACAAAAGAAATTAGAGTTTCACTATACATAATTTAGAGTTATTTTTACCCAATTTAGTGTTTTTCATGTAACATTTGACTTTATAGCAGTAGAATTTTCTATTTTTTATCCCAATTTTTTAAAATAATATTTACCAAATTTCAAATCATTCTTGTTTGGAATAATTAGTAAAAGAAAGGAGTAAAGCAGTCAAATAAAATCAGTCTGCCCAGTTAAATTGAATTTCAAATAAACGTTTTTTTTTCAGTATAAGTATGTCCCATGCAATATTTGAGATATTATACTGAAATATTTTTTGTATGACGTTCAAATTTAACTGAGTGTCCTGTATTTCTATTAGCTAAATGTATTAACACTAGAAGGGAGATAAAGTAGATGGTACAGAGAAGAAATTGAGGTATTTATCAATGAAGTTTGGGAAGTATACTTGTAATTTGGGTTAGAGCTCTAATTTTATTAGCTGTGAAGTGAGGAAGAGTTAGTTACTATGCATTTTTAGAGGAAGTCATTGCATTCCTTGGGTGGGCCCCAAATCTGCTTGGATGTTATAGATAAAGAGACACACAGAGATTGAGGAATTTGCCTAAACTAGCAAATGGTACAGCTAAAACTACTCTTGGTGACCACAGTTTGTTTGTATCCAAAGTCTCCCCGAGCCTCCACCCATCACTCTAAATGCTCCATCCTCTGGGAGAGCCTTGCCACAAACCAGACAGTTGCTCATCTACAAAATTCTTAATATGCCAAATGTGCACGATAAAGCAAGTCTTGCAATGTTGTAAAGGCTTGCTAAAACATATTTATAACATAGCATAAATAATACGCACTTAACACAAATATTTATTTTCCTTATTAAGGCTTTAAGTTTCTTTGAATCTCTGGGATCATGACAGGAGTCAGAAAAGAGGATCTGGGATTATGAAACGAATAGACTAGGGAGATTATTTTGAATCATTTATTTGGAAAGACACTGAATCATCAGTTAAAAGAAAAAAAAAAAAAAGGGGAGAAATGCCTCCTTATATCAGTGTATTTTCCACTACCAAGCAAAACAAATTTTCAAATATTGCATGGAAACTTGTAGTGATGGAGAACCTGAAATATATTTAGTAAGGAAGGGAGATAGATAATTTATGCTAATAGGAATAATATTACTAATTTTAGATCTGCATACTAATATTAGAATTGATGCTACTTGTATTTGTTATGTTCTGGTCATTATTCTATTGCATGTACTTATTAGAGGTCTCACAGTTTTATCTCTAATTTTTTTCCTAAGGTCTCACAGTTTTATCTCTAATTTTGTTTCCTAAGTATTTTTTAATCTCCTGTAATAATAATAATAGAAGGTAACATTATATGAGAGACTCTTTACAAGCACTTGATCTGTTTATGAAACTGTCAAGACATATCTATGGGGCATATTTTGTGTGCTTTTATTTACCTTGTTTCAGATGTGAGTAAACTGAAGGTCTGTGGGTTCAGTAAAATGTTTAACGTTACACAGCTAGTAAGGGAAGGAGCCAAGGTAGAACCCAAGAGCTCTCTTTTCTACTATGTTCTGTTATTCTACTTCTAGTAATGTCTTAAATCCATTTATCATTCTCATTTATAGATACCTTTGTCAAATCAATGCTGAAAAATTTTGACTATTACTCCTAGACTTAGAAGCAATTTTTTTTTCTATGCAGCTTATCCCTTAGATTCTTTCCAATTTTAGGGTTTTCTTGGTTTTCTGCCTGATCTTTCTAAAATAGTATTTTAATGGCCTATCTGGTGTAAATTTACTTTATTTTATTATTTTAAAGCTTGAGGGGATACTTTCTGACTTGAAGTTAGCTGGAAGTACTGATGCAACTTTGACGTGCTATCTCTGAGGATGGATTAGCAGCATCCTGAAAAGGTAAATGGAAAGGCCCCCATTTTGGAATTTCATTAGAGTATAAATTAACAGGAGCATCTGGATATGGTGAATAGGCTTTTGAGCCACACAAATGTAGGTAGGTCAACTCCTGGCCATGACGTCATTGGTATGTGCTCTAGATTCAGCTGTTTGGCTTGACTCCACTATGGCTCCTTCATCTGCAACGTGAGCGTGATAAGGCCATTCTTGCAATGTTGTTTTAAAGGCTTACTAAAATATATTTCTAGCACGATATGAATGGTGGGCACTTGATAAATGGTAGTTATTTTTATTAATATGCTTAAAGCCAAGTCTTGATTTTATTTTCCACAGAGATAAGAAAATGGGCTTTTTGACAATGGTTTTCCCTGCTATGGGATTAATAGGCAAGATGGTCACTAATGGACCCACTCAGCTGTGGTGACACTCTATTGTCTTGGATGATAAAGACTTTAGTGATACCAAATATGCTTACTGTGGTTTCAGCTTTAAAATACCATGTCTACTGATTTATTCTCTTTTGCTTTTCAGTGAGGAGACAAGTTATTTTATACAACTTAAATTTTTATGACTGCTAATTGGGTCACTGAAATTAAAATAAATGTCATTTCAAGAGGCAGATTTCTAGCCAAGCTCCAGTATTCAACAATGCTACTCTCCAATTTTCACTCCTCATCAGATGTACTGTGTATATGCAAGATTGTTGAACTTGGAAAAAAGAAAATGTTTTCATTTGAGATATTAAATATGCTTGCTGAGTAGTCCATTGTGGACATCACAAAGTTTTAGAATATTTGGCCATAGTTGTTAACTCAATAAGGCATTAGAAAAAACCCTCTCAGTATTTGAAAATATTGACTTGTTTGTTGATAAAAAATATACAGTGGGAAATTCTATCCAAAGTATATGTTGTATTTTTTTTTATTATTATTAAACTCCAGGGAATAAACAGAAAATCCACCATAAGAGCACAGATGAGCAGTTTTAAAATACTTTTGAGAATCTCTGAAGAAGATAAATGAAAAAGAACCAGGTCATTTTGCCTCCTGTCTTTATACAACTTTGTGAATGGTCACTAAAATAATCCCATGACAGTCTATGTAACTGGTGTAACTTTATTGAGTTTCCTGGAAATAACTCAGTTAAAAATATTGCACTTGACATTCTAATAATAATAAAAAAAAGTCAGATTATTATTATATATAATAATATACTATAATGGAGCATTATTTTACATTCTTTCTCAGAAATGTGCAACTGCCTAAATGCCATTAGACATTAAACTCCTTCAGCACATTGGCTGTGTTTTATCCTTTGCTTTTCGGACAAGTTATCTAACATGTGCTGTGTTGGGTCTCAGTACAGTTTCAACAGTAACTCATTGATAGATTGAATGTAGTTTCTCAGAATGGAATGGTCGTTTTAAATAATTCATTTGGGCTATTTGTTTGGTTAGGAGTCCCTTTATGAATCCCCTACCAAAGTCTGCATTGACTGTGACTTCTTATGCAGACACTGACAGGTACCTACCTGTCTCTTTCATTCCCAGTCTCAACAGCCACTGGAATTACTTACAGATTGCCAAAAACTTTTTATCTTTGCTAGCAGCTGACCTTACTGCTCCTTATTAGCTTTTAAATCTATACTTAGGGGTACTAGAAATGGCTGAAATATCAATTACGTCTTTTTTGAGAGACAGAGTTATCAATTTAATAGAATCGTAAAACTGAGTTTATTTATTTATTATAAATCCATATATATTTTGTTGGTTATCTTTTTAAATATAGCAGTGTGTACATAATCCCAAACTCCCAATTTTTCCCTTAGTTCTAGATAATGTTAAGGCATCAGTTGCATGAGTTTTGTTGTTTATTGGTGGGAACCTACAACTTTGATTCTGTTTAACTTATGTTAAAATGATAAAATTATATTTAGATTCAGAATTCAGCTCAGACATATGATTTAAAGTTTTACTAGATTTGTTGGACTCCCACTGAGCATCTATTTCCAAGGGCTGGAAAGTTAACATTTACTTTTCCCAAGTACCCGAGCAGCTAGCATTCTAAAAGTATTACATTCTCTGCCTAGATTTGGGACATATCCCTGATTCCAGATCCCAGATCCTTGGATTGCCACTGTAATAGTACGTTATTGCAAACATGCTGTTTGGTGGTGTGGCCAAGTGGTTGCTCCATGGAGGGTCAGTTCTTCTGAGCTCTGAGACTTGTTCCTGGGAGCCCTGATCAGGACGGGTTGCTCCAGCCCTTCCAATGATTTCCAAGCACAAAATTCACTTTGTTACGTAAAACAAATAGCCTTGTTGTTTACCACTAAGCCCCAAATAATTCAAATGAACTGCTTTTGCACTCAGTCCTTTGGCTTCGTGATTTGTCTAATTATAAACAGGTAGATAGCATTGTTAAATAGCAAAAACCTAGAAAATGAGAGGCTATTCATTAGTATTTATTATACCTGTGCATATGACTATAATCCAGTTTTTGTTTTGCACTGTAAATCCTAAAATGTGTTATATTATTTCTGTCAGCTCCACATGCCACCATAAAACCAATATAAGCTGGTTTTACAGGAGTTTACATATAATCTTTAACATCTGGACTTGAAAACCGTTCAGATTTTAAAGTTGGAAATAATTTCAATTTTACTAGGTAAAGAAATACAAATCTGAGAGGAAGGATTAGGTGATGTAATTCTTCTGTTTGATAATAAAACTCCACAAGAATCTATATTTAAGAAATATAAAAATATGGCTGTGTTGCACTTTTCTAGGACTTTGAGAAGTGTGGGTGACAGAATGTATTTTATGAACATTTTTTATGCCTGGTAAAAATAGCATTACACATATATCTTTAATTCTATGTAACAATGAGCTTATTTTCTCTCTGCTTTTTATATTCCTTTATAGTTTACTACTTTAGGCATTAAAGCAAGAATCTAATATGTTGAGGGAAAGGGGCTGCATATCAAAAGCTTCTTTGTGGATTTCCACATGTCTACTGAAAAATAGTGAATACTATGTATGTGTATCACAATATTCTTTTCAAGACTTTGGCAGCAAAATGATTTCAGTATGATCTTCTATCTTGTAAGCCAACTATGGGTTTATGAGGGGGAGGGGAATATATCTAGAAATTACTTCTTGCAAGGTTAAGAAGGTTTTGGATTTAAGATCCAGTAGTACATTAAAATATTGTGGTTTTCAACAAAAGTGGTGAGTTGCATTTGATTTAGTCTGCATTGAACTAACATCATCACTCAACTCATTTAATGTTACCAATGGAGTCAAGACATCTTGACATAGATAGATTTGATGTTTTTAAACATGTTAATGCCCAGTTAATTACAATTTACCTGCAAATACATTGTGCACTGGGCACCTTGTTATGGGATGGGGTCAGTATAGAGCACAGCACAGTTGGCTTAGCCTTTGCGATTAAACACATGAGCTCTGCAGCCCCAATATCTAGATTCAAATCCTGACTCCATCAAATACAGCCTCTATGATTTGGGGCATATCATTGAACTTTCAGCTTCATTTTTTTTTTTTTCTTTAAAAGAAGGATTATAATCGTATCTACTTCATGCCACTGATATAAGAATCAAATGGAATTATTCATGATATTACTGCAAATTCTCTCAAATAAACTAATTCTGTAATGTTAGTTGATTCCAAAGGCAAGAAAAAAAAAAGGAATAATTCTGCTCATATATAAATTGACTCAAATGATAATGCTGAAAAATACTGGATATATCATACTAAAATATGTGAGGTTGTAAATAAGGTATGAAGCTGCCTTCTAAAATGTTGCTTCTGCTCAGGGTAGCATTCCTAATGGGCAGTAGACCTGGTGCACCTGGGTGCACCTTACACACTCTAGCCCCCTCCCACATGCTCTGGTACACATAACCAGCAGTGTGCACGCATCTTGACACATCAACACCCTGCCCTCCATGAGGAGTGACCCTGTCGATTTTATATTCAGACTAAGGCAGCAGGGATACTAGAGAATGGATTTCGGTGGATGCTGGGAGCAAGGTCAGCAAGCAACCTTGTACCCACTGTGTGCCTGTTGGCTCCCTCAATGTGTGCATGGCTGGTTCTGTGCCTATGGGGATTTTTGAAGGAGGGCTCTGCCTTGCTAACCTGAGGGTTAGCCAGACAACTTGGAATCTCTGCCTCTGACCTCACATTTTCAGAATAAGAATAAATCTTTCATGTGAATGACAACCCCTTAGATGTGGCACTTTTGTGCAGAAAATAATCCAAACATCTGGATGTGGTATTGCTGACTAGAGTCTCATTATTTACTTGAAAATCTAGTGTTGCTGTTTTGAAGTAGAAGGACCGGTTAATGGTCCAATTGTTTCAGGTGATTAGAAGTAAATTGTATTGATTTCAAATCCATATCTTCATCCAAAATGTGCATTTACACTAATAAAAGTTGATGATAAAGACAAAGAATTTCATTACACAAAGAACTAAAATCACACATTGACCTCCAGAGCTTTTTCTAAATTGAGTGATATTAGCATCACTTCTTCATCTTCTTCTCATGGCTTATTATGCTATAAACTTGAGACACTTCAAAACCCATGATTTCTCTTTATTTCAAAACTTCTTAACCTCCTGCCATCATTTGCATTCCCCTGCAGGCATGGCTACAGACTATATTTTGTCATGTCTTGGAACTCCTCCATTCAATTATTTGAATATGAATTCTGTTATGGATTTAAATAAAAATGCTAACTCACTTACTTTCTTTAGATTTTTGCTCAAATGCCACTTCAACATTCCTTGACCATGCTACATGAAGTAATAGCTCCTCGCCCACAAGGCTCCCTATGTCTCCTAGCTGCCTTCCTTTTCTCTAAAACACTTATTACCCTGTGCCATCATATATCTTGTTTGTTTTCTGCTTCTCCTCACTCAAATATAAGCTCATTGAAGAAAGAGACTTCCTGTTTGTTTTTTAAAGTGGTGTATCCCCCAAGTGCCCAGTGCCAAGCACATAGTAGGTGCTCAATAAACATTTTCAATAATGAATGGTATTACTTTGGCCCACACAGCACACTCAGATATCCAGGGAATGAGGGGGAAAGAGGTAGCTAATACAAAAAATAAAACTTAGAAAAAATCAACCAAAGAGAGGAGCCAAAAATCCTTAAATTTCCCCCAAGGAATAGCTTTCTATGTAAAGTATTAAGTCTAGAAGAATTGGATCAACTCTTTTTATATTTGGTTGTGGATAATATCTGAGGCATTTGATGTAAAGTTTTCCAGTAAAACTAGGTGGTGGATATCGAAGATGGACACAGTAAAATCTACAGTTTAGTTGGTAATAAGGGAAGTTACATACACTGAGATGGAAAGGGAATTGAAGCAGGTTTTCCCTTGGAAGGTAAGTGGGAGGAAATTAGGTGGTGGTTCAGGGCTCAACTCATCCAGAGAGTAACTGTGATGGGAAAAAAGGGGCATAGGTTGAAAGCCAGTTAGGCAGAAGAGGTGGCAGATAGTTGAGGTTCAATAGGGAGGCTCCAAGTTGATGCTCCCTTAGATACACAGAAGATCCAGTTCACTTCTACACACACAGGACACAATATTTGGGAACACCATTCTATCATCTAATGGGAAAAGAGGTCCTAGTATATTGCTGGATTTGGCTTACCTTGATTCAGAACCTGGATGAGGTTGCATCTACTTGATGTATGTTAGTATATCTGGCAGTTGGGTGGGTCATAATGAAAACGGAAGAGGTAAACCCCATTCTCTAATGACAACCTCTCATCTTTTCAGCCTCCCACTTCCCCACTCTTGGTGCACCTACTTTTGCCTCTGTCAAAGCCTTCTGAACTTCAACTACTCCTGCCCTCTCTTCAGTCTGCCCTGACCAACCTCTTGATGCAAAACCACTATACTAATAAAGCTTTTTCAAGCCCTTTAAACTATTTTAATGGCTTGTCCTACTACCATAACTTTCTTAGATGTCCTCATTCCAGTTTCTTGCACACAGAAGCTGAGACAGTAGTACAATTACTGAGATGGTCAAATAATCCACCGTGCCCCTCAGTGCTGAGAGACTGCCCTCAGAAAAAAATTCAAATTTTCTCTACTCTCATCAAGCCCTCTCTACTACCCAGCCCCACTCAGCAACTTGTGACCTTCTACAAATAAGATCAACAACAAAATGAGGACTTCCTTCACCCCACTTCAAAATTTCTCCATATCTTCTCCTCTATGTCTCAGGAGGTAGAGACTCTTCTCTTTCTTTCTCCTCCCAACCCACCTACTTCTACTTGCATCAGTCACTTGGAGCGCCTATGCTTCTTCACTTTCTCTCTCTCGATGAAGTCTAAGCCTAGAGACTCTGTTCCAACTAGTTTTCTATAAGTTCATTTAATGGGGATACTATTTTTTTTTCTGAGGTTTTTCTTTTATCATATATATTATCAACTTTCCTCTCCAGTCCATCTTGCTTTTTCTTCAAGTCACGGGTGGAATGATGTTTCACCTTCCCTGAAGATAAAAATTACTTCCAGCCCCTATTGGAAATACAATTTAGTAGGCCAGTCTCTAGATGTATGGATATAATGGGTCAAGAACAAGACTTGGAAACAGATATTTTTAAAAAGTTCTCCTCCAGCTTAGGCAAGTAATTCTTGGGTCAATTTGGGGGAAAATAAAAAAAAAACTGATGCAGAGGATCTACATTTATGCTTGTTCTTTGTTTGTTTTTTGCTTCTGTGTTGAATTTTTTTTTTCAAATTTCTTTATTTGATAATTCAACACAAATTGCTCTCAAATATTTATTTTTAAATCTATTATTTTTCTTTGGAAATTCAGTTACTGTTAGAAATCTTTGGTTGACTTTCCTCATCAAAAATTTGCTGATCTTTTCTTTAAATTAATGAACTTTATTTTTTAGAATGGTTGAAGATTTGCAGAAAAACTGGACAGTTGGTACAGAGGTTTCTCAAAGAACTCAACCCCTAACAGTTTCCCCTATTACAGTTTTCCTATAACATTTTGCATTATATGGTATATTTGTTATAATTAAGCAGCCAACATTGACATTATTAACTGAAGTCCAATGTCTGTATTTATATTAAGGTTCACTCTTTGTGTTGCAAAGTTCTATGGGTGTTGACAAATGTATAATGTCCTGTGTCCACCATTGCAGCATCATACAGAATAGTTTTACTGCCCTAAAAATCTTCTGTGCTTTAATTATCCATTTCTTCCTCCTTTCCCCTGAAGCCCTAGAAACGTTGTTCTTTTTACTGTCTCCATTTTTTTTTTTTTTCTTTTTGCCTTTTCCGGAATATCATACTATTGAAATCATAGAGGACGTAGTCTTTTCAGACTGGCTTCTTTCACAGAGCAGTGTACACTTAAGTTTCCTCCATGTCTTTTCATGCCTTGATAGCTCTTTTTTATCACTGAATAATATTCTATTGTATGAGTCTACCAAAGTTAGTTTATTCACTTAACCTATGAAAGACATCTTGATTGTTTACAGTTTTTGGCAATGATGAATAAAGTTGCTAAAAACATTTATGTGCAGGCTTTTGGGTGAACATAAGTTTACAACTCAATTGAGTAAATACATAAGAGCACAAACACTGAATAGTATTATGAGACTATATTTGGCTTGTTAAGAATTGTCTTCCAAATTGAGTGTACCATTTTTGAATTCTCACCAGAAATGATTGAAAGTTCTTGTTGCTCATCAACCTTGTCAGCATTTTATGCTGTCCGTTTTCAAAGTTTTAGTCATTTTAATAGATGTATAATGATATGTCACTGTTGTTTTAATTTACAATTTTCTAATGACATATGATGTTGACTTAGTATAGAGCAATATCCAAGATACCACACTACCAATGATAGGATCTAAATTCTGTTTTGAATTTGGTTGAATGGCATGTTGCTTTTTTTTTTTTTTTAACACCTTTATTGGGGTATAATTGCTTTACAATGGTGTGTTAGTTTCTGCCCCATAACAAAGTGAATCAGTTATACATATACATATGTTCCCATATGTCTTCCCTCTTGCGTCTCCCTCCCTCCCACCCTCCCTATCCAACCCCTCCAGGCTGCCACAAAGCACAAAGCCAATATCTCTGTGCCATGCGGCTGCTGCCCACTAGCTATCTACTTGACTACGTTTGTTAGTGTGTATATGTCCATGACTCTCTCTCGCCCTGACACAGCTCACCCTTCCCCCTCCCCATTTCCTCAAGTCCGTTCTCCAGTAGGTCTGCATCTTTATTCCTGTCTTACCCCTAGGTTCTTCATGACATTTTTTTTTCCCTTAAATTCCATATATATGTGTTAGCATATGGTATTTGTCTTTTTTTTTCTGACTTACTTCACTCTGTATGACAGACTCTAGGTCTATCCATCTCATTACAAATAGCTCAATTTCATTTCTTTTTAAGGCTGAGTAATATTCCATTGTATATATGTGCCACATCTTCTTTATCCATTCATCCGATGATAGACACTTAGGTTGTTTCCATCTCCGGGCTATTGTAAATAGAGCTGCAATGAACATTTTGGTACATGGCTCTTTTTGAATTTTGGTTTTCTCAGGGTATATGCCCAGTAGTGGGATTGCTGGGTCATATGGTAATTCTATTTGTAGTTTTTTAAGGAACCTCCATACTGTTCTCCATAGTGGCTGAACCAATTCACATTCCCACCAGCAGTGCAAGAGTGTTCCCTTTTCTCCACACCCTCTCCAGCATTTATTGTTTCTAGATTTTTTGATGATGGCCATTATTCAAGGTCCCCCCCAGCATGTTGCTTTAAGTTGCAATTCCTTACTGACACTTTGTTGTTGTTTAGCATCTTTTTGTATGCTTATTTGTCATCTGTATATCTCCTTTGTGAGACGTCTGAATCTTTTACTAAGGTTGTTTTCTAGGTTATCGTTGAAAGTAAATAGTTTTTGTATATATTGGATACAAATCTTTTATCAGATATGTGTTTTGCAAATATTTTCTCCTAGTCTGTGACTTGTCTTTCCACTCTCTTAAAAAAAATCTGCTTATCTTTGAATTCCCCATCCTTGTGCCTACCAAATTAAGTCAGCTCTTCATTTTAGCAATCAGTAGGTTGACTGTCCTGGCTCTGAACAAATGCCACTGATTAGTATTATAATGTTATGTCCTCAAGCCCACACTTCTCTACAGTTTGACCATTCTTTTTTTTTTTTTTTTTTTTTTTAGCATTAAAAGATGCTTTACTAAAAAATGACTACTGTTTTTTCAACTGTTTAGGCAAAAAATCTATGAGTCACTCTTGGCTCCTGCTTCTCTCATACTTCCCATCAAATCCATCAATATGCTCCATTGGATCCATCTGCAAAACTTTTCCAGAATTCAATCTATTCTCAGTTATCCTGATCTAAGCCATTATCAGCTATATCCTGAATTATTGAAAAAGTCTCTTAACTGGCCTCCTGCTTCCTCTCCTGTCCCAGTAGAGTGCATTCTATTCTGACCAGAGCAATAAAGTGCCTCAAAGATAAGGGGCTTCCTTTAACATTCCACTGAGAATTCCACCCCCCTTCTCCTTTACTTCCTTGACTTTTTGTTATCCATAACACTCACTATCATATAATTTAATATATATTTTCTTTACATATTTTGCTTATTTTCTGTTGCTTTCAACAGGAACCTCATCTCCATTACAGCAGGGACTTTGCTTCTCCATTATTGTAAACACAATGTCTATAGCTTTGCCAATCAGAGTAGGTGTTCAGTAATATATAGATGGGTAAATATATTGTTTATAAATTGGTTTTGTAGCTATTTGGGCACATGTATTTTCTTTTCTTTTGGATCCTGAGCTGTGGTTCTGTGTCTAAATGTTCCTTAGAATCTCAAACCTTCCCAAAACTGTATCTTGTTCATAACTTGATGTCCAATAAATACTTGTCAAATTAATAGAATGAATGTGCCTATAAAATACTATTCTAGAAAATGAATCAGTTACATGTATACATATATCCCCATATCCCTTCTTCTTGAGCTTCCGTCTCACCCTCCCTATTCCACCCCTCTAGGTCATCACAAAGCATTGAGTTGATCTCTCTGTTCTATGCAGCAGCTTCCCAATAGCCATCCATTTTATACTTAGCACTTTATATATGTCAATGCTACTCTCTCACTTCATCCCAGCTTCCCCTTTCCCCCAGGGCTTCACGTCCGTTCTCTGTGTCTGCATCTTTATTCCTGCTCTACCACTAGGTTCATCAGTACCGTTTTTTTTAGATTCCATGTATGTGCGTTAGCATATGGTATTTGTTTTTCTCTTTCTGACTTATGTCACTCTGTATGACATACTCTAGGTCCATCCACCTCACTACAAATAATCTTGTTCCTTTTTATGGCTGAATAATATTCCATTGTATATATGTGCCATACCTTCTTTATCCGTTCATCTGTTGATGGACATTTAGGTTGCTTCCATGTCCTGGTTATTGTAAATAGTGCTGCAATGAATGTTGTGGTACATGACTCTTCTTGAATTATGGTTTTCTCAGGGTATGTACCCGGTCGTGGGATTGCTGGGTCATATGGTAGTTCTATTTTTAGTTCTTTAAGGAACCTCCCTACTGTTCTCCATAGTACCTATATCAATTTACATTCCCACCAACAGTGTAGAAGTGTTCCCTTTTCTCCACACACTCTACAGCATTTACCGTTTCTAGATTTTTTGATAATGGCCATTCTGACTGGTATGAAGTGAGTCTCATTGTGATTTTGATTTGAATTTCTCTAATTATTAGTGATGTTGAACGTCTTTTCATGTGTTTGTTGGCCATTTGTATGTCTTCTTTCGAGAAATATCTATTTAGGTCTTCCACCCATTTTTGAGCTGGATTGTTTGTTTATTTAAATATTGAGCTGCATGAGTTGCCTGTATATTTTGGAGATTAATCCTTTGTCGGTTGCTTCACTTGCAAATATTTTCTTCCTTTCTGAGGGTTGTCTTTTTGTCTTGTTTATGGTTTCTTTTGCTGTGCAAAAGCTTTTAAGTTTCATTAGGTCCCATTTGTTTATTTTTGTTTTTATTTCCATTTCTCTTGGAGATGTATCAAAAAGGATCTTGCTGTGATTTATGTCATAGAGTGTTCTGCCTTCCTCTAAGAGTTTTATAGTGTCTGGCCTTACATTTAGGTCTTTAATCCATTTTGAGTTGATTTTTGTGTATAGTGTTAGGGAGTGTTCTAATTTCATTCTTTTACATGTAGATATACAGTTTTCCCAGCACCACTAATTGAAGAGGCTGTCTTTTCTCCATTGTATATTCTTGCCTCCTTTATCAAAATAAGGTGACCATATGTGTGTGAGTTTATCTCTGAGCTTTCTATCCTGTTCCATTGATCTATACTTCTATTTTTGTGCTAGTACCATATTGTCTTGATTACTGTAGCTTTGTAGTATAGCCTGAAGTCCAGGAGCCTGATTCATCCAGCTCTGCTTTTCTTTCTCAAGATTGCTTTGGCTATTTGGGGTTTTGTGTGTGTGTGTGTGTTTCCATACACACAAATTGTAAAATTTTTTGTTCTAGTTCTGTGAAAAATGCCATTGGTAATTTGATAGAGATTGCTTTGAATCTGTAGATTGCTTTGGGTAGTATAGTCATTTTCACAATGTTGATTCTTCCAATCCAAGAACATGGTATATCTCTCCATCTGTTTGTATCATCATTGATTTCTTTCATCAGTGTCTTATAGTCTTGTGCATACAGGTTTTTTGTCTCCATAGGTAGGTTTATTCCTAAGTATTTTATTCTTTGTGTTGCAATGGTAAATGTGAGTGTTTCCTTAATTTCTCTTTCTGATTTTTCATTGCTAGTGTATAGGAATGCAAGAGATTTCTGTGCATTCATTTTGTATCCTGCTACTTTACAAAATTCATTCATTAGCTCTAGTCACTTTCTGGTGGCGTCTTTAGGATTTTCTATGTATAGTATCATGCCATCTGCCAAAAGTGACAGTTTTACTTCTTCTTTTCTGATTTGTATTCCTTTTATTTCTTTTTCTTCTCTGACTGCAGTGACTAAAGCTTCCAAAACTATGTTGCATAATAGTGGTAAGAGTGTGCAATCCTGTCTTTTTCCTGTTATTAGAGAAAATGCTTTCAGCTTTTCTCCACTGAAAATGATGTTGGCTGTTGGTTTGTCATATATGGCCTCTATTATGTTGAGGTACATTCCATCTATGCCCACTCTCTGGAGAGTTTTTATAATTAATATGTATGGAATTTTGTCAGAAGCTTTTCTGGAATCTATTGAGATTATCATATGGTTTTTATCCTTCAATTTGTTAATATGGTGTATCACATTGATTTGCATATATCAAAGAATCCTTGCATTCCTGAGATAAACCCCACTTGATCATGGTGTATGAGCCTTTTAATGTGCTCTTTGATTCTGTTTGCTAGTATTTTGTTGAGGATTTTTACATCTATGTTTATCAGTGATATAGGCCTGTAGTTTTCTTTTTTAGTGAAATCTTAGTCTGGTTTTGGTATCAAGGTGATGGTGACCTCGTAAAATGAGTTTGGGAGTATTCCTCCCTCTGCTATATTTTGGAAGAGTTTGAGAAGGATATGTGTTAGCTCTTCTGAAAATGTTTGATAGAATTAATCTGTGAAGGCATCTGGTCCTGGGGTTTTGTTTGTTGGAAGATTTTTAATCACAGTTTCAATTTCATTACTTGTGATTGGTCTGTTCATAGTTTCTGTTTTTCCTGGTTCAGTCTTGGAAGGTTGAACTTTTCTAAGAATTTGTCCAGTTCTTCCAGGTTGTCCATTTTATTGGCTTATAGTTGCTTGTAGTAGTCCCTCATAATCCTTTGTATTTCTGCAGTGTCAGCTGTTACTTCTTTTTTATTTCTAATTCTGTTGATCTGAGTCTTCTTCCTTTTTTTCTTGATGAGTCTGGCTAATGGTTTATCAACTTTGTTTATCTTCTCAAAGAACAAGCTTTTAGTTTTATTGATCGTTGCTATTTTTTCTTTCATTATCTTTTTCATTTATTTCTCATCTGATCTTTGTGATTGTTTTCCTTCTGCTAACTTTGTGGGGGTTTTTGTTTCTTCTATCTCTAATTGCTTTAAGTGTATGGTTAGGTTGTTTACTTGAGATGTTTCTTGTTTCTTGAGGTAGGATTGTATTGCTATAAACTTCCCTCATAACTGTTTTTGCTGCATCCCATAGGTTTGGGTCATCATGTTTTCATTGCCATTTGTTTCTAGGTATTTTTTGATTTCCTCTTTGATTTCTTCAGTGATCTCTTGGGTGTTTAGTAGCACATTGTTTAGCCTCCATGTGTTTCTATTTTTTTACAGTTCTTTTTCCTGTAATTTATATCTAGTTTCATAGTGTTGTGGTCAGAAAAGATGCTTGATATGATTTCAATTTTCTTAAATTTACCAAGGCTTGATTTGTGACCCAAGACATGAGTTATCCTGGAGAATGTTCCATGTTAACTTGAGAAGAAAGTGTATTCTTTTGTTTTTTGATGGAATGTCCTATAGATATTAAGTCCATCTGGTCTAATATGTCATTTAAAGCTTGTGTTTCCTTATATATATTTTTTTCTGTTTGGTTGATACCTCCATTGTTGTAAGTGGGGTGTTAAAGTCCCCTACTATTATTGTGTTACTGTCAATTTCCCTTTTTATGGCTGTTAGCATTGGCCTTATATATTGAGGTGGTCTTATGTTGAGTGCATATATATTTATAAATGCTATATCTTCTTGGATTGATCCCTTGATCATTACGTAGTGTGCTTCTTTGTCTCTTGTAATAGTCTTTATTTTAAAGTCTATTTTGTCTGATATGAGTATTGCTACTTCAGCTTCCTTTTCATTTCCATTTGCATGGAATATATTTTTTCCGTCCTCTCACTTTCAGTCTGTATGTGTCCATAGGTCTAAAGTGGGTCACTTGTAGATAGCTTCTATATGGGTGTTGTTTTTGTATCCATTCAGCCAGTCTGTGTCTTCTGCACATTAGCAAAGGACAACATTTAATCCATTTACATTTAAAGTAATTATTTATATGTTTGTTCCTATCACCATTTTCTTAATTGTTTTGAGTCTGTTTTTGTGGAACTTTTCCTTCTCTTCTGTTTCCTGCCTAGAGAAGTTCCTTTAGCATTTGCTGTGAAGCTGGTTTTGTGGTGCTGAATTCTCTTAACTTTTGCCTGTCTATAAAGCTTTTGATTTCTCCAAAAAATCTGATGGGGATCCTTGCTGGGTAGAGTAATCTTGGTTGTAGGATTTTTCCCTTTCATCACTTTAAATATATCCTGACACTCCCTTCTGGCCTGCAGAGCTTCTGCTGAAAGATCAGCTGTTAACCTTATGGAGATTCCCTTTATTTTTTTTGCTGCTTTTCCCTTGTTGCTTTTAATATTTTTGCTTTGTGTTTATTTTTTGTTAGTTTGATTAATATGTGTGTCGGTTTGTTTCTCCTTGGGTGTATCCTCTATGGGACTCTGTGCTGCTTGGACTTGATTGACTCTTTCCTTTCCTATGTTTGGGAAGTTTCAACTATAATCTCTTCAAATATTTTCCCAGACCCTTTCTATGTTTCTTCTTCTTCTGGGAAACATATAATTTCAATGTTGGTGTGCTTAATGTTGTCCCAGAGGTATCTGAGACTGTTCTCCATCTTTTCATTCATTTTTCTTTATTCTGCTCTGCAACAGTTATTTCCACCTTTCTATCTTCCAGCTCACTTATCTGTTCTTCTGCCTCAATTATTCTGCTGTTGATTCCTTCTAGAGTATTTTTAATGTAAGTTATTGTCTTGTTCATTATTGTTTGTTTGTTCTTTAGTTCTTCTATGTCTTTGTTGAATGTTTCTTGTATTTTCTATATTCTATTTCCAGGATTTTGGATCATCATTACTCTGAATTCTTTTTCAGGTAGTTTGCCTATTTCCTTTTCATTGATTTGGTCTTCTGGGTTTTTACCTTGCTCCTTTGCCTGCAAGATATTTCTGTGTCTTTTCATTTTGTCTAATTTACAATATTTGAGGTCTACTTTCCCTAGGCTGCAGGATCAGAATTCCTTTTGCTTCTGTTCTCTGTCCCCGGTTTTTCCAATGTTGTGTGTAAACTTCCTGGTAGGAGGGACTGGTTCCTGCACTCTGGTGAGTGGAGCTGTGTCTTTTCCCTCTGATGCGCAAGGCCATGTCAGTTGGTGTGTTTTGTGTTGTCTGTGAGCTTACTGTAACTTTAGGTAGTCTGTGTGCTGATGGGTGGGTTTGTGTTCCTGTCTTGGTTGTTGTTTCGTGTGAGGAGTCCAGTGGTTGGAGGTGCAGGCAGTTGGGTGGAGCTGGGTCTTGGGTTGAGATAGAGCCCTCTCTGAGAGCTCTCAGTGATTAAGCTTCCCTGGGGATGGGAATTTTCTAGTGGTCCAACATCCTGGACTCAGTGCTTCCACACCAGAGCCTCAGGCCCGACTTCCAGTTGAAGAACCAAGACCCTGAAAGTCACTCATGCTGGCAATAAAGGAAAAAAAAAAAAAAAAAAGACTAACAATACCCTAGAAAAATGGTAAAAAGTAAAATCAAACAAACAAAAATAGAAACAAGGAAACACACACACACACAAAAGAAACAGAAACAGAACTAAATAAAACAAAAAGCAAGAGAACAACCAGACAAACAAAAGAACCTAAGAATGAGATCAAATAATTAAAAAGAAAACTGAGAAAAAGTGCAAAACCAGAAATCAAAACCAAAGCAGAGTGCCAACTGGAGTGAATTAAAGAAACAAAACAAACTGACAAAAATGATATAAAAAAAAAGAAAAAGAGAGAGGAGAAAGAAGACAGAAGAACAGAAAAGCAATGTAGGAATAGGAATGTAGCAATGTAGGAATAGAATAGCAATGTAGGAATATATATATATATATGAAAAAATAAAGACAAACCAAACCCCAATGGTAAAAAAACCCAGAAATGGTAAAAACAAAATCAAACAAACAAAAACAGAAACAAGGAAACACATGCACACTCAAAAGAAACAAAAACAGAACCAAATAAAACAAAAACAAGATAACAACCAGACAAACAGAAGAACCCAAAAATGAAATTAAACGATTAGAATCAGAACTAAGAGAAACACAAAACTTAAAAACAAAACTGAAGCAGTGTGTCAACCGAAGAATAAAGCAAGGAAAGAGGACAAACTAATAAAAATGATTAACATAAAATAAAAAGGGGAAAAAATGGAACAACAGAAAGGCAAGGTAGAAATGGAAATATAAAAATATATATGTTAAAGAAAAATAATAAGAAAAAAATATGGGAAAAGAACACAGAAAAACAGAAAAGCAAAGTAAAAATAGAAATATATATAAAAAAATAAAAAATACATTATAAAACACAAAGATCCCAAAGACTAAATTAAAAAAAAAAAATACTAAAACAACAGAAACAAACAAAACCCAAAAAGAAGGCAGAACCAACAACAGAATGAATCAAAACATATTAAAATTAATATTAATAATTATTTTCCCTGGGGTTTCAGCTGTAAGTGTCCTTGTACATGTTGTGAGCCACAGCCCACCTCCACCTCCCCAAGAGGCTCTCCTCTGTCTCTGGGCTGGTCTCTGGACCTGCTGAGGGCCCTGTGGGGACCACTCAGACTCTGATCTGGCCCAATTCCTGTGTGTGCTTGCCCCCAAATTCCACATCTGGCAGGGCTAGACATTTTCATTTGTGGGGACACTCATTGTCTCCTCAGATATTCCATAGATGCAGAGTCTACCTAGCTGATTGCAGGAATCTAATCTGAAGCTGGAACAGCTGATGGAAAGACTTTCAATCTTCTTCCTTAGTAGCCCCATCCCTGGGGTTCAGCTTTGGTTTTATCCCCTCCTCTGTGTGTGGTCTACCCACAGGAGACTCGTCCTGAGGGAGACTTGGAGCTCTTGGGTCTGCCCCTGTGAGGACCAGGCACAGAGGTGGTATGACTGTTTGGATTTCAGGAGCCCCTGTGGCGCCAAATGCACAGGGAGGCCAGTGGCCATGGGCACAAGAGATATGTCCCTAGTGAGGGACTTTTCTGGTGCCCAGTGTAAGGCATGTGAGGGCCAGCCCTGGTCGGGCTTTTTCTGACTCCTGGCTGCTGGAACACAAGGGCCAGCCCAAAGGGGGCTTTTTAATTGTTCATCAGCAGGTGTCAGTGTGTGGGGAGAGAAAGGCTACAATTGTGGCTTCTCCACCTGCCTGTGACTCAGCAGTAGTGCCTGCTTCCATGGCAGTCTGGTCTTCCTCCATAGGCATTCCCTGCTGTGGATTTCCTCTCTCCCATTCCCTCAGTCCATCTCCCCACAGCTAACAGCAGTTCTCACTCTGGGTCTGTACTCCAATCCCTGTGCTCCAGCTCCCAGCCACCTTGCACACCTGTGAACATATGTCCCAGTCCAGGGAATGTAGGGTCGCAGTATGGATTGTCTGTATATTTCTCACCCTGCCCCATCGGCCACAGATTGGCTGCTTCACCCTCTTCCAACAGCCCCAAATGTTTCCCTTCTGTCCCAATTGATTACCCTGTCAGAGAGGGGTTTTCCCCGAATTCTGGAATCTCTCCTCTGCTTCAGCTCCCCAGCCCCAAGGTGCAGGTCCCATCCCACTTCCTCTCATCCTTCTCCCTTCTTTTATCTGTCCTACCCAGTTATGCTGGGATCTTTATAGTCCTTTCCAGTGTCCAAGGTCTTCTGCTAGTGTTCAGCTGGTGTTCTGTGAGAACTGTTGCATCTATAGATGTATTCCTGCTGCATACGTGGAGAGAGATGAACTCCACGATCTCCTACTTCTCCTCCCTCTTCAACTCTCTCCTCCTCTTCAACTCCCCCTCTATACTTTTGCTTATAGTTGCAACTTACATCGGGTGGTCCTATTAAAGTTCAACTGTGGTAGCACAGTTAAACCCTAAACACATTATGTATATATAGAACATCAGAATACAACAGTAGGACCAACCACCATTATATGTGATACCCTTGTACTAAATAAGAGTTTACTCTAAGATAAGGGAAGTTATATGTTATAAATTCCCATGATATAAGTGGTAAAATTGCTTCAAATTCTTACCAAATTTTCTAAGAATCTCAACAAATTTGGGTGGCCAGCATTTCATAGTTAAACCAAGTGCTGATATATGGAACATGTAAACAGGTGTGTAGGTTGTGATAGTGATCAAAATGTCAACAATCTTCTTGGCATCTCAACCTGCTCTCATGATGTTTTCACAATATGGGAATCCTTTCTATTATCTCTCACTCTTTTTATGTGTATAGATCTTGTGGAAGATTCAAAGAGCAGTTGTTACTTTAAAATAGTGATTACATGGCTATTGCTTCTCTTTAGAGGTGCTTTTTCTCTGTGTATCTGCTACATGGTCGTTGGATTTTACCTCTGCACTTACATTTCTCTTACTCTGGCAAGGATTTTAGTTACATAAAGAAAAAAAAACATATTTTAGTCATTAAGAACATAGACACCAGGCTGGACAGCTTGGGTGTGAGTCCTAAAAATCTCCTAAGCATATTAAGAACTTATTAAGTGTGTAATCTTGGGGAGTTATTTGACTACTCTACCTTAGGTTTACAACCCTCCTAAAGTATTAAAGAAGATTCATGGGCTGATTTTTGTAAAGTCCTTAGGTACTGACTGCCATAATATGTGTTATATGAGGATTTGTGATTATTATTCTATTATAAGAAGTGTAGGATGGAGCAGGTGGGAGAAGCATACTGAGAGGATGGGGAGAGTGGCTATGAAGGTTGTCCTTTGCCCATCTCCAAGAAGACCTCACTATCTTAGACCAAGATGAATGACATTTGGGAGTAGAACATACACAACTTTGGTGTCCTGAAGTTTATGGACTTCATACTCAGAAGTTGCTTTCAAAAGTGTCTTGGGTTACTATGTACATATGTTCAGGGTGGCACAAAGGGAAAAAAAAATAAATGAGACATGGTAAAAATGGGAAAAGAATATATTTGTTGTTGTGAAAAAACTCAAAAGGGACCATTATCAATATAATCCACATTGTTGGTTGTTAAAATCCACTTGTCCTCGGAGAATTAAAGAAAAACAAAACAAAAAAAAAACTCATAGAGCAACTGTAATGTTGAAAGCTTTGTGAGAAAAAGTGTCAGTGTTTTTCAATAGCTTATATCTTTCTGAAACTCTGTGTATGATTTATGTAAAAGATAAAGCATAAACTGGAGTTAGGTAGATTCAAATTGCAGTAGGAATTTCTGCCAAACCAAGCAGCAAGGAAATTCCATAACCCTTCAATGTTCTGGCTTCATTCCATTTGAATATATTGA
Source organism: Neophocaena asiaeorientalis asiaeorientalis (assembly GCF_003031525.2). Taxonomy (NCBI): domain Eukaryota; kingdom Metazoa; phylum Chordata; class Mammalia; order Artiodactyla; family Phocoenidae; genus Neophocaena; species Neophocaena asiaeorientalis. The sequence goes on from NW_020173953.1 coordinate 23,427, forward strand.
AAAATAAGAGATAGCCTTCACTCATAGAAGACAGTCATTTGGACATAAGTTGCCTTGATTGTTTAGAATAGCAGTAGCTTTAGGGAGCTTAACTGTTCCTTTTGAATTTTCATTTAAATTATTTAAACTATCAAGTTTTACATTTATTAATTTTTTACTATTATTATTATAATGTTGGCCAACTAATTATGTTTCTTTCCCTTTTGGATACTACAAGTCACCATCCTATTAACATGTTTTAATTAATCCCCTAGTGGCTTCTCTTTACCCTGGATTTCCTCCATTCTACCAGCCCCAAAGAGCCTGAAATAAAGACTTGAATGCAGGTAGTTATTTTTGGCCTGTGACTGGGGAAAGTGAAAGGAAAGGAGGAGTGAAAGCCAAGCCAAGAGACATTCTTGAATTGAATTGATACCACCGTGTGCAACTGGGCTTGGATCCTGCCAGATAGTTCTGAGGTACTCTTTAGGATATGCCTCAGAATTGTCCACTCAAGGAAATGCCTTCTTATATGTACCATGGAGTAAGGAATATTAACCCATGGGCATCTGATACTATTTATCAAAGGTTTCCCTGCAGGACATTAGCTCTCCCATAAGCCTACATCGCACAAAGACCAAAGGTGAACGGCATGTAATGAAGGAAGATGAACAGCTGCCAGATTACATTTGTGCAAAACAGGTGTCTGCAGCAAAGACTGGAGAGAAAGGTGACCCATATGGATATGGGTGGAGCACAAGAGATGTCTAACTCAGCCTGCTCAACAGAAAGAAAGCAGGAAATATATCATAATGCTCAATTCATTTCATTTCGGTTTTATGCTGATCAAACTTGCTTACTAAACATGATGAGTGAAACCCCAGCTATGTTGTGTAGACCATTTTCATACTTGAGAGGTTCATGTACAAGAAGGTGGAAGATTCACATTTATTGACTATTCCTTCATAAGATGAGAGCTTAATAAATATGTTGTTTTACTATATTTTAAAGTCTTCACAAAAATTTCTCTGGGGTAGTTATCGTTTATCCCTTTCTTAAAAAGAAACCTGAGATTCAGTGAATTCAAATAACTTTACAAAGTCCCTTTGTTACCTTGCTCATAGTCACAGAGTACACCCCTCCGCTTTTATGGGTGTTGTCATACCAAAATCACCACCTACGCAGCACTGTTTGTGATGGAGAAAGTTATGTTACAATACCTCCCACAGGAAAAAAATACCACAGATTATAATCAAAGTATTGTAATGTTCATGAGCAGTTCTTTGAATTTTGTTCCTTTTGTCCTGGACAATAGTTTCTTAAGAGCTTCAGCTCTACCAATCTCTTCCTATCTATGGAGAAATGTCCAAATCTCTTAGATTTAAATATTATGGTTTTACTTCAGTTCTTTTAAATATCCAGTCTCTTCATATATTTTACTTATGAAATATCATTAGCTATAAGGAAAGCAAACTTTTCCAAATACTCATCACATAGAATATAATTTAAAAATCTAAATTTCAGGGGAAAGCCTTTTTTATGATTCTATTAAAGCCTCTAAATAAAATATGATTATATTTAATTACCTTTCAGCCAAATGTTTTCTTCTTTATACAACTTTTTATAAAAGATGTATTCTCTATTTTTCCAGGTGACTATTTTATTTAAACCTTAAATTAAGAATAATATACATTTTATAATCATTGTAAAAATAATAAATCACCTTGCTTTTGTTAAAAACAAAGGACAATTGTTTTAAAATTACTTAATAATTTAACCTCCCAAGTTTTTATAAACTCATCAATTTTCAGCTGTTTAGGTCACCTAAGAGATATCAGAAACTGATATTTTAGTTTTTTGCTAAAACAGAACAAAAAACTGAAAACATTTCTGAGCTCCAAAATGTAACAGTACATATTTGTTATATAACAGTCCATAAGAGTACGTATTTGACAACCCAGCTCATAAAAAATTATTTTAATAATTTAGCCTCCTCATGTCTTTTATAATGAGGATTTCAGGTTGTCACACTCCCAACTAATTTTAATTATATTACTTACTTCTCTATTATGACAAAAGATACTGAAGTCATCAGAGTATGGCAGTGACTTGGACAGCAAAATCATTAAGATGTAATTTAATTGAAATAAGATATCACTGCTATTTCCTGTTCCACTAAAATATTTTTTATAGCTCACTGTTATCATTTTCTAAGAAATCAGAGCCTGAGGCATAAATTTATGTGCTACTATTTTATTAGAGACTGCAACCCAAGGGAATTGGAAGAGAGAGGAAAGGAAAGAAAGACATTGAAGTAGGGAGAACAAACAAGAGTATGCTACCAGCTGGTCACTGCTTGGATTAGGGATGGTTTCTTTATCTATATGCCAAGAAACCATATGAAGTTTGGTCTCTCAGGACAGTCTGTGGTGGGATGGATGATGTTATGGAGTGAATATATTCTCCCAAAATTTATACAGTAAAACTGTATTCCCCAATGTGATAGCATCAGAGGTGGGACTTTGGGAGGTAATTAGGGTTAGAAGAGGTCACGAGGGTGAAGTCTCCATGATGGGATTAGTGTCTTTATAGGAGTCACAGGAGAGTTTGCTTCCCCATTTATGTACTCTGTCGTGTGAGGACACAGGAGAAGTCAGCAGTCTGTAACCAGGAAGAGGGCTTTCACCAGAACCCAGCCATGTTGACACCCTGATCTTAGACTGCCAGCCTCCAGAATTTTGAAAAATAAATTTTTGTCGATTATCAGTCACTCAGTTTATGGTATTTCTATTATGGCAGCCCAAATGGGCAAAAAGAGGAAATAAAAATATAGCCTATGGGTTCCCACATTTGTTGGTCAGAATCCCCTTCTGGGCATTACTTCCCCAGCACTTCAGGCAGAAGGGGGATGGGAAGAGTTGAAGTGCCCAAAGGGTAAGGGACATAAGAGTCAAGTCATTAGTCTGTCCCTGTGGCAAGAGCTGGAAAAGCACCTCAGATTTGGTCTCCACTATAGAGGCTTAGAGGAAACCTAAGTTTCCTTAGAGAAAACTTCTGGTAAAAGTCAGAGGAGGCTGAGTGGGTCTAGGTGTACAATGAGGTCACTGATATGGTCAGTAAAGCACTACATGGCATATCACTGTCTTAGCTGAAGCAAATCAAACCCATTTGGTTAGTTTTTGTAAAAATCTCCCCTTCGTAAAAGTCTAATAATTATGTCTAAATTTAAAAGGGGCTGAATCTTTGATCTTAAGAAAAATAACTTTGTCCCACAAAAATAAATAATTCTCTCTCTCTCCCACAAAAGGAATAACTTCACCATAAAGTCAACACATTGCTGTACCTGTTAGTTGTATGTATATTTGTAGAGCAATCTTTTGGAAAAATAGGAAATGATTTGAAGATAGTTTAGAGGCATCTATACAGATGATTAATGATCTAGAAAAGATACAAAAAATAAAAATAAAGTCTTTTTATAACTAAATATAGCTACCTAAAATTTAAAAAGTCAGGTATCTCAAATAACATTATTTGAAAGGCAAACACAAACAAATCTTTACAACAGATATGTGGTATGAAGTTTATTATTTGTAATGCATAAAGAACTCCTTCAATCAAATTGGAAAAATGACTTCATTAAAGGAAAAGTAGATGAAGTCTCTTAAAGATATCTAATAATAACAACTAACCTTTATTGATCATTTAGTAAGTTCCTTTTCATGTTCTATTTTATGTGAATCAAAGATTTTGATCATCTCAATAACCTCACAAGGTAGGTTTAATTTTTTCTCCCTGTATTATAAGAAAAACAACAACAACAACAAACAAACCTCAGATGCAAAGAGAATAATTTGCTAAAAGTCAGAGAACCAGTTACAGGTAGAGCAAGGATTTGGTCTATGACATCTGGCTCCCCAGTCAAGGTCTGTAATGAATATGCTATACTGTGTCTCTGCAATTTGCCTTTGGGCAGTTTACAAAGAAGATGAACTAGGGTTAATGATCAACAACAACAAAAGTTTAGCCTTTATCAATGCAAATTTAAACAAGACAATGTTAATTTATATTTATCAAATTGACATTTTTTTCCTTAATACACGAAACATAGTAATATGTAATGGCTAGTAAAATCCATTAAATTGTTCATATTCTATCATCTAATTGCTCTACTTTTAAGAAACAGGAATGAGGAAATTGTCAGATAGGGACAGATATTTATATACCAAGATGATTTTCATAACATTATAGAAATAATCTGTAAACAACCTAAATGTCCAAAAGTAGGAAAATGATTAAATAAGCTTCAATATAGCAAATTATGCCATCTTTACAAGTTAAGCTTTTGGCTTCTGCACAGCAAAGGAAACTATAAACAAAACAAAAAGACAACCCTCCAAGTGGGAGAAAATATTTGCAAATGATGAGACTGACAAGGGATTAATCTCCAAAATATATGAACAGCTCATGCAGCTCTATGTCAAAAAAACAAACAACCCAATCACAAAGTAGGCAGAAGATCTAAACAGACATTTTTCCAAAGAAGACATGATGTTCAAAAAGCACATGAAATATCACTAATTATCAGAGAAATGCAAATCAAAACTACAATGAGGTATCACCTCACACTGATCAGAATGACCATCATCAAAAAATCTACAAACAATAAAGCTGGAGAGGGTGTGGAGAAAAAGGAACCCTCCTACACTGTTGGTGGGAATGTAAATTGGTACAACCACTATGGAGAACAGTATGGAGGTTCCTTAAAAAGCGAAAAATAGAGCTATCACATGATCCAACAACCCCACTCCTGGACATATATCCGGAGAAAACCATAATCCAAAAGGATACATGTGCCCTGGTATTCATTGCAGCACTATTTACAACAGCCAATATATGGAATCAACCTAAATGTCCATTGGCAGAGGAATGGATAAAGAAGAGGTGGTACATATATACAATAGAAAATTACTCAGCCATAAAAAGAATGAAATAATGCCGTTTGCAGCAACATGGATAGACCTGAAGATTATCATACTAAGTGAGGTTAGTCAGACAGAGAAATACAAATATCATATGATATCACTCATATGTGGAATCTAATTTTTTTAAAAAAGAAAAGAAACAAATGAACTTATTTACAATACAGAAATGGACTTACAGGTATTGAAAACAAACTATGGTTACCAAAGAGGAAATGTGGAGGAGGAAGGGGTAAATCAGAAGACTAGGATGAGCATACACACACTACTATATATAAGATAACCAACAAGGACCTACTGTATAGCGCAGGGAATTCTACTCAACATTCTGTGATAACCTATATGAGAAAAGAGTCTAAAAAAGAATGAATGTATGTACATGTATAACTGAATCACTTTGCTATACATCTGAATTTGACACAACATTGTAAATCAACTATACACCAATAAAAAAATAAGCTTTTGAAGAAAAACTCATGCAAACTTAAGAAACCTAAGAAAATATTCATTTCAAGTGAAATAAAGTCTTATTTATAATATTACCCAAACTTAATTAAAAATTCATATGTATTACTTGGATATTAACAATCTTTAGGGGATTCTCTTTTACAGACTTTATTTTATATTATTCTTACTTTAAAATGACAGACATTATTGAACTATTTAAAATACATGTTATTGAACTAATCTCTTTAAAACAACCATACAAAGAAAGTATTCAAAATAAACAAATATCTAGAGAAGCAGAATCCAAAGGCTGATGTTACTACAATGATGTCTAATATCAAATTACTCTCTCTTTGTTAACTCTTAAGAAATGGACTGTTTTAAAAATAACTCACCAAAATATGTATGTGAATGTAAACATTGTTCACTTCAGAGTGGCTACAGAGAAAAATTATACAATTTTCCATCACTCTTGCATTTTTTTTTTAAGACACATTTTTTTAAAAGTTTATTTTTTACAATGTAATATCTTCAATGATGACAAATTACTATGAAGTCAGGTATATTCTCTAAGTATCTGGTATGAAGCTAGACACCATGCAATAGTAATTATAATCGTAATTGTAATCCTACTTGTAATCATAATTGCGGTATTAGTAGTAGTAATGGAAATAGTAATAGTGGCTATAGTAATATCAGTAATAGTAGTATAAGTGGTAATGTTGACATAACAGTTCTATGCTTTGACAATATATCATGAATAAAAATGTCTCCTGAAGTTTTCAAACATTCTGATTAAAAATGTTTAATACCAAGAGAAGACCTCAATACCCATGATCTCAGAAAACCATTTTACTCCAAAATGGTGGAATACTGGGAATAATTGTGAAGGAAAGGGCTGGGACTTCAGCCTATCATTCTCATCTGTCACCCCCTTGCCCTATGTACTCTGACAATTCTGACATTGGCTCCATTCCCTTTTGTCCTTTGGCTTTTTCCTGTCTTTTCATCTTACTTCAGAGCATACATATCCAGGTTCAAATCCTACTGTTGGTAATTATGATCTGTATGGCATTGGTCAATTTGCTGATCATTCTGAGCTATGGTTTCTCCTCTGCAAAAGGAGCACATCATGCTGATCACACATTATGAGGATTGTATGGGATTATATATAGGAAGTGATATATATATATATATATATATATAT